>NC_141102.1:34474105-34926605 GCF_041138505.1 Cibotium barometz | reverse complement strand
ATTGCACACCCAAAATATTTCTATGAACTCTCTACAATGGAGGTTTTAGAGAGATTTCAAAGAATGCAGATGTAACATAGTTCCTCCAAAATTCATGCATATGAATTTTACTCATATGCAACACTACACACCCAAACTCTCTACAACAGAGGTTTTTAGAGAGAGTAAAGAAAATATAGATGAAAAAGACTCGCAAACCTTATGAACCACAATCAACCATCTCACCTTATGAATTGTACTCATACTTATCAATGCACACCCAAACTCTTTCTCTAAACTATCTACAGTTGAGGATTTTAGAGAGCTTGTAAAGAACATAGATGCAATAAAATTCATGCATGCATCTAAATTTTATGCAATTTCAAAATATTTAACTACATGAGACAAACACAAGCTTGCTCAATGTGCAACGTAGTGAATGTTAGTAAAAAAAGGATGTTCTCTTTTCAAGCATGCACATAAGCCATTATGGTATATCTGATCATTGTTGATGCACCATTTGAATCAAAACAAACCATTTTTTGAGTATTAAGACCAAAAGTTAACATGAAATTCATGGATACATTGTATAAATTAGATGACGTTCTATTGTTAATCTCTAGTAATCCAACAAAAAAATTATAACAGGTTCATGAGTTTCTAAGAACGATGCATAAATGATTAAGTGTTGTTTAAGTTGAATTCATCAATCATGACACTTAAAAATAACGAGTCTTTTTATCTTTTAAAAATCCCTTTCATAAGGGACTCACTAATATATTGAACAAAGGTGACACATGACTTACCATTATGATACATATCTATTGGTAGTGAATCTAATTAGAAATGATGCGAACAGCCACATAAAAAGACAGAAACTATAAAATTGATCATACTTATTGAAAGCAAGATCCTCCTATATGATAGAAAAAAGATTTGATATTGCAAGATTGGCTTTATCATTGAAGTGATATTCACCTTGCTTGCAGTACTAGATGAATATAGGCCTAGCAAACTTATCAATACGCCTAACTTTCAAAGCACACACAAGCTATGTTGTTGAGCATATTCACAAAGTTTTCACCATGATTTTATATACCAAGCGATCCTCTCCATGTAGTGTTTAAAACAAGAAATAAACATTATACATATCCCAAGCTCCTTACTTTGTCCTTTGTGATAACAAATGACCACAATCACCAATTTTTTTTTGGAGGTGATCTGATATTTTTTCTCGATACACTCTTCATACACACACCCTTGTGCACACACACACTATACACTTAGATTTTTTTCTAAGTGTAAGGCTTGTGTTGTTGTTGATGTTCAAAACTTTTGTGCAAGGTGGGACATTTATGTAAGAGTATGTAGAATCTTATGTGCATATTTAAGATTTAAACCAAGACCTAGGTTACACATGCCATATTACACTAGCCATTGCACTACTAACAAGCTCATGTCCAACTCTTCATGCTTGGGATCTATCCTCGGTCTTATCATGCGCACCACCTCTAGTTCAATGATGTTTCATGCGTACCCTTTGTTTTGGAATGATCCGTAGTAGCCCACATGGACTTAATGCCTTTGGCAATAAGTTAATGGGTGATTAGCTACACCTAGCATCTCTATTAGGGCGAGTGGACAGAATTGAACCCAGGTCTTTGTACATAACCTTTGCTTTGGAACAATCCGTAGTAGCCGAGATGAACTTGTTACTTTTGGCAAAACAAGTTTACAGGTGATTGGCTATACCAAGGGTGATTGGCTATACCTTGTATATCTATTGGCTAGTGGGCGGAATAATCGAACCTTGGTCTTTGTGCATACCCTTTGTTTGCCAAATACCACCTCTGCACCATCATTGCAAATCCCATGGCCGCCCTATGTGCCACCCTCGCCTTTCACCCTAAGCCCCCCATGCTATAGAAGATATATATTACATGTAGGTAGGTTAAGTAAAGGCTGCGATGCAGAGGACCGGGGGATCTGTTTTGGTGGTACATAGATGGGGATACAGAGAACCATATTTAGTGCCTATTCACATCTTGAAGCAAAAAGCAAAGAGAGAAGGAGGCGAGAGAAGCAAGACAAAGAGAAAGAAAAACACACAAAGAAGGGAGAGAAGGAAGAGACAAGAAGAACACTCAAAGAAGGGAGAGAAGGAAGAGACAAGAAGAACAAACAAGAGAGAGCGTAAGAAAGAAGAATTGAGAAGTAATAGAAGGAGAGAGAAGAAGAAGTGGAAAGAGAAGAAAATAAGTAGAAGAAGAAAGAAAAAAAAAGAAAGAAGAAGAGAAGCAAAAAGAAGAAGTGAAAAGGGAAGAGAGAGAGAGAGAGAGAGAGAGAGAGAGAGAGAGAGAGAGAGAGAGAGAGAGAGAGAGAGAGAGAGAGAGAAAAGAAGAAGAGAAAGAATAGTGAAGAAAGAGAGTAGTAGAGACAAAGAAAAAGGAAGAGAGAGAGAGAGAAACACAAATTAAAGATAACAAGAGACAAAGAATAGTGTAGAAAGAGAGTAATAGAGACAAAGAAAGTGGAGAGAGAGAGAGAGAGAGAGAGAGAGAGAGAGAGAGAGAGAGAGAGAGAGAGAGAGAGAGAGAGAAACACAAATTAAAGATAAGAAGAGACAAATAATAGTGAAGAAAGAGAGTAGTAGAGACAAAGAGAGAGAGAGAGAGAGAGAGAGAGAGAGAGAGAGAGAGAGAGAGAGAGACATTAAAGATAAGTATTAGACAAGTAGAGATTGAGAGAGTATACCTTAGCTCATTTAAGAACTAGATTAAATTTTTTGAAACAAGCTCATTTAAGAATTAAGTTAGATGATTTTTTGAATTAAGTTACGTTAGACTAAATTAGGACTACTTAGTTCACAATTAATTCAAATTTAGGTTGGTTTAAAATTAAGCTAGTTTAATTTTAAGATTAATCACCAATTAGCATTAAACATAGGTTAGCTTAGTTTGAAGTTAAAGTTAGGTAAGTTTAATGTAAACCTAGGTTAGAACTATATATATCAAGTACTAAAGCATTTATATCAATGTCACTATCCAACACGAAATAATCTCTAAATCTTGAATTTCCACCTTAATAAATCTAGAACTTGATAAATTACATCAACACAATTCTGTTGAAATACCTTACTTAATGTTGCAAGCCTCTCTATGAAGAGAATATTATATATGAATTCAAACTTTAAAATCGTATAAAAAAGAGACTTATTCTTTATTTTTTGCAAACTCTAGCAAAGTCTCAAAGACTCACAAACCTTATGAACTACACTGTGTCTACACAACCATCTCATCTTATGAATTCTACCCATGCAACTACTCTTGTAGCACCATTGCACACCCAAAATATTTCTATGAACTCTCTACAATGGAGGTTTTTAGAGAGATTTCAAAGAATGCAGATGTAGCAAAATTCCTCCAAAATTCATGCATATGAATTTTACTCATATGCAACACTACACACCCAAACTCTCTACAACTTTTTAGAGAGAGTTAAGAAAATATAGATGAAAAAGACTCGCAAACCTTATGAAACCACAATCAACCATCTCACCTTATGAATTGTACTCATACACATCAATGCACACCCAAACTCTTTCTCTAAACTATCTACAGTTGAGGATTTTAGAGAGCTTGTAAAGAACATAGATGCAATAAAATTCATGCATGCATCTAAATTTTATGCAATTTCAAAATATTTAACTGCATCAGACAAACGCAAGCTTGCTCAATGTGCAACATAGTGAATGTTAGTAAAAAAAGGATGTTCTCCTTTCAAGCATGCACATAAGCCATTATGGTATATCTGATCATTGTTGATGCACCATTTGAATCAAAACAAACCATTTTTTGAATATTAAGACCAAAAGTTAACATGAAATTCATGGATACATTGTATAAATTAGATGACGTTCTATTGTCAATCTCTAGTAATCCAACAAAAAATTATAACAGGTTCATGAGTTTCTAAGAACGATGCATAAATGATTAAGTGTTGCTTAAGTTGAATTCATCAATCATGACACTTAAAAATAATGAGTCTTTTTATCTTTTAAAAATCCTTTTCATAAGGGACTCACTAATATATTGAACAAAGGTGACACATGACTTACCATTATGATACACATCTATTGGTGAATCTAATTAGAAATGATGCGAATAGCCACATAAAAAGAGGGAAACTACAAAACTGATCATACTTATTGAAAGCAAGATCCTCCTATATATGACAGAAAAAAGATTTGATATTGAAAGGCAAGACAAAGAGAAAGAAAAACACACAAAGAAGGGAGAGAAGGAAGAGACAAGTAGAACAAAAAAGTAGAACACAAAAAAGAGAAGGAAGAGACAAGTAGAACAAAAAAGAGAGAAGGAGGCGAGAGAAGCAAGACAAAGAGAAAGAAAAACACACAAAGAAGGGAGAGAAGGAAGAGACAAGTAGAACAGAGAAGGAAGAGACAAGAAGAACAAAAAAGAGAGAGCGTAAGAAAGAAGAATTGAGAAGCAATAGAAGGAGAGAGAAGAAGAAGTGGAAAGAGAAGAAAATAAGTAGAAGAAGAAGAAGAAGAAAAAAGAAAGAAGAAGAGAAGCAAGAAGAAGAAGTGGAAGTGGAAGAGAGAGAGAGAGAGAGAGAGAGAGAGAGAGAGAGAGAGAGAGAGAAGAAGAAGAAGAAGAAGAAGAAGAAGAAGAAGAGAAAGAATAGTGAAGAAAGAGAGTAGTAGAGACAAAGAAAAAGGAAGAGAGAGAGAGAGAGAAACACAAATTAAAGATAAGAAGAGACAAAGAATAGTGAAGAATGATAGTAGTAGTAGAGACAAAGGAAGTGGAAGAGAGAGAGAGAGAGAGAGAGAGAGAGAGAGAGAGAGAGAGAGAGAGAAACACAAATTAAAGATAAGAAGAGACAAAGAAGAGTGAAGAAAGTGAGTAGTAGAGACAAAGAAAGTGGAAGAGAGAGAGAGAGAGAAAGACAAATTAAAGATAAGTATTAGACAAATAGAGATTGAGAGAGTATACCTTAGCTCATTTAAGAACTAGATTAGATAATTTTTTGAAGAAAGAGAGTAGTAGAGACAAAGAAAGTGGAAGAGAGAGAGAGAGAGAGAGAGAGAGAGAGAGAGAGAGAGAGAGAGAGAGAGAGAGAGAGAATATTATATATGAATTCAAACTTTAAAATCGTATAAAAAAGAGACTTATTCTTTCTTTTTGCAAACTCTAGCAAAGTCTCAAAGACTCACAAACCTTATGAACTACACTGTGTCTACACAACCATCTCATCTTATGAATTCTACCCATGCAACTACTCTTGTAGCACCATTGCACATCCAAAATATTTCTATGAACTCTCTACAATGGTTTTTAGTTAGAGTTCAAAGAATGCTGATGTAACAAAATTCCTCCAAAATTCATGCATATGAATTTTACTCATATGCAACACTACACACCCAAACTCTCTACAACAGAGGTTTTTAGAGAGAGTAAAGAAAATATAGATGAAAAAGACTCGCAAACCTTATGAACCACAATCAACCATCTCACCTTATGAATTGTACTCATACTTATCAATGCACACCCAAACTCTTTCTCTAAACTATCTACAGTTGAGGATTTTAGAGAGCTTGTAAAGAACATAGATGCAAGAAAATTCATGGATGCATCTAAATTTTGTGCAATTTCAAAATATTTAACTACATCAGACAAACACAAGCTTGCTCAATGTGCAACGTAGTGAATGTTAGTAAAAAAGGGTGTTCTCTTTTCAAGCATGCACATAAGCCATTATGGTATATTTGATCATTATTGATGCACCATTTGAATCAAAACAAACCATTTTTTGAGTATTAAGACCAAAAGTTAACATGAAATTCATGGATACATTGTATAAATTAGATGACGTTCTATTGTTAATCTCTAGTAATCCAACAAAAATTTATAACAGGTTTATGAGTTTCTAAGGATGATGCATAAATGATTAAGTGTAGGCAGTGATGTGTGTGAACACACTTAGGACCGCCGGGGCACTTTTTCCCTCTTTAGGAGGTTTTTTCCCCTAGCTTGTATATACGCCCATCCTTCTAGGGCTAACTTATCTTTTGTACATTGACACAATCTAATACATTGTGTGTTGTGTGCATTCTTGCTTCTTCTTCTCCAAGCTTTGGTTGCTTTCCTGCAACCCTAATTCCAACAATTGGTATCATAGCAGGCATCGGCTTCTAGGGCTATGCCACCTCCGACTCACGTTCTCCGATTGAGGTGAGCTTTCACGAGCGCTTGTTGCAGGCCCCTATACTCTGCAAATAAGCCCATAGGGCTTGGCGTTCTGAGAAAACCCATCTGAGGTCGTTTCGGGCTCCGTTTTTGCATTACAAGTTCTACACAGGTGTTTTCGTCATTTTCTGTAAAGATTTTGACAGTGCAATTTTTTGCAAAACAGGCATACGTATTCTATTGTGGACCATGCTACATAGCACGAGTTGTTCTCTGTTCAGTCTTTGCTTCATTACAGGTAGCTTTTGCATCCGTTTCAGTCAGTGGCCATGGCTGATAATAACAGCAATGATGTATTTCGCATGTTGTCTGCTGATGACAAATTAGATGGAGACAGCAACTACCCACTTTGGGCATATATAATGTAGCATGTTTTGGTTGCAAAAGGAGTGTGGAACATTGTGCAGGGTATGGATGTACGTCCAGGTTCGGCGGATGTAGGATCTGTTGAGGATGTTGCAGGTTCTAGCAGCTCTACTGTTGCTACTGTTTTACCCACTGCTGAACAAGCTTGTTGGGATGGTAAAGATGCGCAGGCTCATGTCTTGATTGCACTTTCTGTCAAACGTAACATCACCCCACATATTCGTTCAGCTAAAACAACAAAACAAGCTTGGGATATTCTAGCTGGTTTGTATGCAGGTCGTAACGAGGCAAAAATCTCTTACCTGTGTAAAGAGCTAGAATCAAAGATTATGTAGGAAGATGATGACATGAATGTTTTTCTTGCTGAGATTAAAGATCTCAAGGAACAGTTGATTTCTGCAGGTGAGATTATTCCTGATCATTCTCTTGTGCAGATTGTTCTTGATGCTTTACCTGAGTCATATCAGACTTTTACTTCCACGTGGAGACTTGTTATACTGAGGACAGACCTGATGTTGTCAGGTACAATACTTTAGTCAACAAGATCTTGCAAGAAGCGCAGCCTAGGTAAAACAGGGCTAGGCAGAGTGTAGTTGATCAAGCATTTGTTGTTGCTGCCCAGCAGAGAAGAAGTGGTAAGGCAGTCCCTTCCACTGTTTCTTCTTCTATTAGTAGGTCTGCAACTTCTTCTCCTTCCACAGATAGCAACAATAGGTTTGAGAAGGCTCTTGATAAAGGCAAGAAAAAGATCAAGTGCAACTATTGTAAGGCAAATGATCATGTCATTAAGAATTGCCCTAAGCTAAAGGCTAAAGAGGCAAAGAAGAAAGAGTCAAATGCAGCCACAATAGCGGATGCTTCTACAAATGCAGATTCTGCAAATGTTATGCAGGATACAGAATGGGCGTTTAGCATGTATTGCCAGTATGACCCATCTGTACATGATGCATGCTTGGCAGTGTTTGTTGACCCTCATGTATGGTATTTTGACAGTGGTGCTACAAAGCACATTACCTCGCATCGTGATATGTTCACTTGTCTTGAGGCTATCCCTAATGGGAATACTATCACATGTGCCAATAATGCTTCTTATCCAGTGAAAGGCATTGGTAAAATTATGCTTACTGCTGCAAATCGCAGCGCTTTTACACTTTCAGATGCTTTGTATGTGCCAGGGATAAAGAAGAATCTATTGTCTGTCTCTGCGCCGCTTGCTAGACTTGGACTTGTAGTCAAATTTGTGGATGACAGATGTACTGCTCATGATTTGACTTTTGGTGATACGATTATTGTATCTGGCACCTTGTTTCGTGGGCTGTATAGGCTCAATTCTTATGACAAGTGTGTGGAAGATTCAGCAATTGCAGTTTCTGATGAAAAGACAGTTTCAGATGCAAAACTATGGCATGCTTGTTTTGGTCATCTGAACTTTGCTAGTTTGCTGTGTTTGCAGAAATTTGATATGGTTGCTTCATTACCCCCTCTTGAGGCACCATTAAAACATGTTTGTGAAGGCTGTATTTTGGGCAAAATGCAGCGTTCCGCATTTCCAAAGGATGGTTCTGTGCGGGTCACTCACAAATTGCAACTTGTACATAGTGATGTATGTGGGCCTATGCAAACTCCGTCATTTGGTAAACACTTGTACTTCGTGACTTTCATTGATGATTACCCAAGGCATGCATGGGTATATCCACTGAAGGCAAAGTCCGAAGTGTTTTTGTGCTTCAAACAGTTTTTACTTATGGTTAAAAATGTATCCAATTGTACTGTGGGCACCCTCCGCCGTTCTAATCGAGGGGGGGAGTACTTGTCTAAAGAGTTTGATGCATTTCTGGCTAGTCGTGGGATAAAACACCAATGTACAGTGCCATATACCCCTCAGCAAAATGGTGTTGCTAGAGAAAAAACAGGTCACTTATGGAGATGGCATGATGTACAGTCAAGAGCCAAGCTTTGCCACATGCATTTTGGCTTGAGGCTGTCATGTGTGCTGTATATGTACTCAACAGGTGTCCCACTAAGGCCTTGCAGTCTATTACTCCATACGAAGCTTGGCATGGCAGGAAGCCTTCTATTGGTCACTTGCGTGTCTTTGGTTGCTTGGTCTATGCTTTAGTGCCTGTGCAACAACGTAGAAAATTGGATGATAAGGCTGTCAAATACATTTTTGTTGGTTACAGTGCTGAGAGCAAGGGTTACAGATTGTATCATCCGCAGTCAAAGCGTATCTTGATTAGTCAAGATGTTGTTTTTGTGGAAGATGCTGTACAGCCTTTATTATCATGTACCAAAGAGACAGGTGTGAGCTCACGGGATGTATTTGATACACTGTTGCCTCTGTTTATAGGTGGGAATTCAAATGTAAGTCGTAATGAGGTAAATATTCAGCCTATGCAGATTTCAAACGACATTATAGATCAGCCTATTTCTGATGCAGATTTACAGGATGTAATCTATGAGGATAGGGCTGAAAATGAGCAGGCTAGAGGTATGCCTAAATGGCTGGTGCAAACCTTGCGTGATAGTAAAATTGATGCACCTATGTCTAGTCATACTCGTTCAGGTTTTCAGCATGCCTCTTATGCATCAAATTGTTATGCTTTGGCTGTGTCTAATATGTGTGAAGAGGAAGAACCTCTTTCATTTGATGAGGCACAAAAATCAGAAAATTGGTTGGCTGCAATGCAAAGTGAATATGATGCTATAATGAAGAATGGTACATGGTCTTTGTGTGATTTGCCTATTGGTAAAAAGACCATTGGATGTAAGTGGGTTTTTAAATTGAAACGAAAGCCAGATGGCAGTGTTGATCACCATAAGGCTAGACTTGTTGCAAAGGGTTATGCTCAAGAAAAGGGCATTGATTTTGATGAGACCTTTGCTCCCACTTGTCGTATGACTACCATTCGTAGCATTTGTGCATTGGCAGCTCATAATGGTTGGAATGTACATCAGTTGGACATAAAGACTGCGTTCTTGAATGGAGATTTGCATGAGGAGGTGTATGTATCGCAGCCTCATGGTTTTGTTCAAAGAGGGCAAGAAAACAAAGTGTGCAGGTTGAAAAAGGCTTTGTATGGTTTAAAACAAGCTCCACGAGCTTGGTATGAAAAGATACATGCATATTTGATTGCACATGGTTTTCAGAATAGTCCAATAGAAAGCACTTTGTATGCTAAACATGTGGATGATGTACATCTAATCATTGCTCTATATGTCGATGACATGCTGCTCACAGGACCAAATGAGAGTCATATTGCTGATTTTAAGGCTGATTTGAATGCCTCTTTTGAGATGTCAGATTTGGGGCATTTGCATCATTATTTGGGGATACAATTTAAGCAGTGTGATGGAGGTATTGCTTTGTCTCAGACAAAGTATATTGAGACATTGTTGTGGAGATTTGGCCTTGAAGACTGCAAGCCTATTGCTACTCCAATGGAGACATGTTTGAAGTTGAGTCTTCATGATGATGGAGATCACTTTGATGTCACACTCTATCAGACAGTTGTTGGTTGCCTCATTTATGTATGCATTACGAGGCCGGACATTCAGTTTGCAGTCTCACAGGTGAGCAGGTTTATGCATAGCCCAGGGTCTCAGCATTGGAAGGCAGTTAAACGTATCTTTCGCTACTTGAGTGGCACCATACATCTTGGGTTGTTTTATCCCAAGGGGGATCGCTGCCGCCAGATTTGCATGCTTTTTCGGACTCAGATTGGGCTGGTTGCTATGACACAAGAGTGTCCATAAGTGGTTTTTGTTTCATGCTCGGTAGCTCATGCATATCTTGGTTGAGCAAGAAGCAACCTACTGTGGCCACTTCTAGTTGTGAAGCTGAGTACAGGGCAGCTTTCACAGCTACGGTTGAGTGTGTGTGGCTCATACGGCTTATGGTGGCTGACTTGGGTGTTAGACAGGAGTCTGCCACCTCTATCTTCACTGACAGTTAGAGCGCATTGGCAGTTGTGAGAAACCCAGTTTTTCATGCTTGCACAAAGCTGTTTGGGACATCATAGCATAGCGGAGGCTACACTCCAACCCACACACTTTGTCAATCCGTGAATGCAACCCGGTTAGCGCATAGAGGCTATCCCGAATGGGAGAAGATTAGTTAACCACACACTAATGACTTCTAGTCCTACTCAATCCTTCTTCAACACTCAAGCAATCAATCTAACATAATCAAAGCATCAAGATTAGGCTACACTTAAGCACAAAAATGCAACTTATGCAAAGAATCTAACATGCCAAGAGCTATCACACAAGCCTCAACTACACATCATTTCATGCACAAGCTTCATCACATGCACTCTACAATTCACAAATCAGATTTTAGCATCAAAACATCATTAAAAATCTAAATTAGCAAGTGTGTAGACCATAACCTCATATCATTGAAAATGTAGAGAATAGAGAGTACAAGATTGAAGCAAGAATGGAGATGGAGAGCCTTGGGAGAGCACATGAGAAGGAGCTATGGAGCAAGCTCTCTCTATGAGCCTCTCAACCAAATGACCAAAGAGTACTTAGCTCTCAAATGGGCCACCTTTTATACAAAAACTCTAGAACTCCCAAAAGTTCCCATGTGGGATTATTGTCAAGCCCTCTCCCACATTCATCTACAACTTGGAATTCTTTACAAGAGCCCTAAGTGTCTTTTTTGTTGCATCCTTGCATTGATCCTCATTCGTCATGCAACAAAAGCACATTGAGGTGCATTATCACTATGTCAGGGAGAGACTCTCAGCAGGAGAGATCAGCTTGGCCTCTGTGCCAACACAGGACAACCTCGCAGATCTTTTCACAAAGGCGCTTTCTCGTGAGAAGTTCGAAGCTTTCCACAAAGCTTTGGGCTTGCTCCCCTTTGTGGACTGATCTACTTCGGGAATGGCACTCCCCTATACACGAGTGCCAGCTCTCGTTCACACCATCACTCCCAGGGGGGATTTGTTGCCATATATATATAGGCAATGATGTGTGTGAACACACTTAGGACCGCCGGGGCACTTTTTCCCTCTTTAGGAGGTTTTTTCCCTCGGCTTGTATATACGCCCATCCTTCTAGGGCTAACTTATCTTTTGTACATTGACACAATCTAATATATTGTGTGTTGTGTGCATTCTTGCTTCTTCTTCTCCAAGCTTTGTGTGCTTTCCTGCAACCCTAATTCCAACAAAATTAAAGATAAGTATTAGACAAATAGAGATTGAGAGAGTATACCTTAGCTCATTTAAGAACTAGATTAGATATTTTTTTGAAGAAAGAGAGTAGTAGAGACAAAGAAAGTGGAAGAGAGAGAGAGAGAGAGAGAGAGAGAGAGAGAGAGAGAGAGAGAGAGAGAGAGAGAGAGATCAAAGATAAGTATTAGACAAATAGAGATTGAGAGAGTATACCTTAGTTCATTTAAGAACTAGATTAGATAATTTTTTGAATTAAGCTCATTTAAGAATTAAGTTAGATGATTTTTTGAATTAAGTTACGTTAGACTAAATTAGGACTACTTAGTTCACAATTAATTTAAATTTAGGTGTTTAATGTAAACCTAGGTTAGAATTTGAATTAGGTTTGTTTAACTTTAGCTTTAGATCCGCATTGATATTAAAGTTAGTTTAAAATGAAACTTGGCTTAATTTAGATATAGGAACTATATAAAAACCATTTTTAGATAAAATGTTAGTTTAAGTTTGAACTTAGCTTAATTTAGATATAGGTTAGATAAGAACCAATTTTAAATGAAAGGTTAGTTTAAGACTGAACTTAGCTTAATTTAGATAGCGGTTAGATGAAAACCAATTTTATATTAGATAAGCATAAAATTAAATTAGATTAGTTTGTGATTAATCTAGATTTAGAATCTTTTAGGTGTATTTTAGTAAGTCGGATTAGGGTGTTTGCAAGATAAGGGGCACCACTTTTGATAGCTGGGTGCCCTGAAGGTATCCCACCACTTGCAAAGTTTGACCACCTTCAGACGTCGAATGGGAGGGATGATGTGTTGCCACCCTCTATTTTTTCACATAGTGCCCAAAGGGTCCCCTATGCAAAAAATAGCGGGTTTGGGAGGGCCATCATTATCATACTACTATGGGGTCTTAGCCATCATTATCATACGAGGTCTTATGGTAGTGAAACTTTGCAACTGGGTCCGTGGGACTGCTTGCACACCATTCACAAAGTTTGGGCGGGACGGGGTGTTGCCAGCTACTATTTTTTCACATAGCGCCCAAAGGGTCCCCTATGCAAAAAATAGCGGGTTTGGGTGGGGCATCATCATCATACGGTCTCCAATGGTGGTGAAACTTTGCGAGTGGGTCCATGGGGCTGCTATCCCACCTCTCGCAAAATTTCACCACCATCGGATGCCAGATGGACGGGCCAGTGTGTTGCCACCCGCTATTTTTTGCACAGTGCCCAAGGGAACCAGGGATTCATCGGCACCCCGACATATCCACATCTGCACATGGAATAACTGACGTCTCGAGTTACCCATATCAACATAGAGAGTCATTAGTGTCTTGATGAGTCACATATGTCCATCCATAAACCATCAGGTTGACTATATAAATCACCTAAAGTACGGAACTAGAGAAAGAAATGTCAACAAAGGAAAAATCCAAATTTTCTTAATCCGAACACAACATGATAAACTCATTGAACTCTAAAGAAAGAGATTTCAACAACAAGTCAAAATGCCGACGAGATTACACTCATCAATACATGCAGGCTATAGATAAAAGAAGTTTATCTAGAGAATGCCCACACTATAACTTCTAGTGAATTTAGAACATGAGATTGTCTTGAATGTTGAGGTCAACATGCTAAGTGATGTAAGCAAAGCAACAATATTGAGCCCAAATCATCCCATAAGATAATATATGTGAGGGATCACTAGCGTCCCATACCACCATGATACCACCCATACATACCTTAACAATTTGAAAACTCCCTAGTATGCCATCTAGGAAAAATGAATAAAATCCTGTATAAAAGGAATAAGATCGCCTTATCCCAGACTTTCACATACTAAAATCTGTCTCTATATACCTGAGACTACATCAAGGAATAACTCTTTCCAAGTACATCATTAGAAAAGAAATTGAATTATTGGCACCTTTCTAATGATAACTACCCACCAATAAATAATAAAGTTAGGGTAGAAAAATAACTCACCTAGATACATAAGCAACTAGGTATGCGAGTTGGAATATGTACAAGAGTACAAGCAATATACTCCAAAATTATGTGCAAAAAACAAAGGCAAATGCTACCTTCAAAGCACATGATATTATCCAAAAGATTAAAAGATCCTTATAAAACCATGGAAAAAAGCATAGAAGCTCCTCAAATCCATGAAAACCATAGTTGATCATAAAAATCAATGCATACCATCTAATGGTCATTAATCATGCCAAAAGAAGCATTAAAATTGGTGGCCAACTCATCAATCCGGAGTATATGAATGTGATGTCATTCAAGCAAAACTCCAAAAAGTAAGTAAGTGAAACACGTGTGTAACACTCATTAAAAAACCCGTAGACACAAGTGATCTAGGCAAAACTGATGAGTCCATATAAAACTTGGAAAACATCCAATAAAATCCACCAAAACAAATCGATCAGCTAACCTATGATAGAATTTGTTTTAGGCTTAAGAAATTAAGCACAAACCACACCTAAATAAGTGCAAAATAAATTATCATGGAAAAGTGTCAAAGGTGAAACACTCTTTGAACGCAAATTATAGCCATCAAAAGAAATTAAGGAACATGTCCAAAAAGAATGGCTAAACAATGGCGAACAATCATGAAAACATCGTTTAGAATTAATCCAAATAGAAATAACTACTAATATGAGATATAATTGTATTAATAATATACGAATAACCTGCATCTATCTAATGTTAGTACGAGAAAACTTACTTTAACATTAAATAACCCTTGAAAATTTTAAATTCTCGAGAAAAAAAAATTATCATGATTTTTTCCTAATTTTTCCTAATTTTATAGGGCCTCAAAATACAATAATTTTGAATTCCACTAAACCTATCTTATGGCATTTCAAACCTATATTTTTCTAGAAATTTTTTAGCAATTTAGATTTGCCAAAATACCATTTATATTTTTAAAATATCAATTTTTTAGATTTTTAAAAATAATTTCTAAAAATTTCCTAATTTTTCTTGAGAATCCCATCGTTCATAAAATTTCCAATTCTACCCGATAATTCTCAAATCCAACGAAAATTTATAATTTTAATGGATTTTTCAAATTTTTGGGTCAAAAAATATATTTTTAAAGGAATTTGAATGGTCATGGGCACCCGAATGGACACACCACATGCCAAACACCAACCCCACATTTTCTCAAAATTTAAAATA
The DNA here is from genome assembly GCF_041138505.1 of Cibotium barometz. Taxonomy (NCBI): domain Eukaryota; kingdom Viridiplantae; phylum Streptophyta; class Polypodiopsida; order Cyatheales; family Cibotiaceae; genus Cibotium; species Cibotium barometz. The sequence continues at coordinate 34,911,606 of NC_141102.1, read as the reverse complement.
GCCTTTGTTTAATTTTTCACTAATTTTGAAGATTTTTTTGAAATTTATAATTTACCCCGAACACATTTAGAATACGAATGGTCAAAAAATTTCAGAATCCCAACGGTTTTCCTGGAATACGGAAAGCCAACAGTTTCGGGAAAATAAAAAGACGAAAGAAATCGGAATGTGAAAGGTCAAAAGTTTCTGAAATCCAAAAGGTCAAAAGATTTTCTGGAATTCGAAAAGCCAAAAGGTTTCGAGAAAGCGGAAGGTTTCTTGGAAGATGAAAAGCCAAAAGGTTTTAAGAGAAAAAGTTTCAAAATTTTCCAGAGATTTTTTTCCTCAAAGGTCAAATTTCCTCTATTTTTAAGGCTTTTTTCCAACCTTTTTTTTGAAAAAAAATTCAAAAGTTTTTTTAAAATTAAAAAAACTCATTAAAAAAACTCATTTTTAAAAAAAACAAAAAAAAACAAAGCTTTAATAAGCTTTATTCACAAGCTTATGAAATTTGTTTTAGGGGGGGGGTTGTTTTTCCATCGGCAGTTGTTGCGTCCCCCCCTCCTGCGCGTAGAAAAATGAGAGAGAGTCACACCCTTCTCTCCTCTCCATCTTCTCCACTCAATTCACCCTTCACTCCCTCCTTCTCTCTCTCTCTGTTAACAGAGAGGTTAACATTTGATTAACTTTTAATTAACCTTTTTAATCATAATTATGATTAATATTAATAAAAAATATGTTTTTTAAAGAGGTGTTTTATACACGCGAGAGGAAAATAGAAGAAAAATTCAGAATTGAGAGACGAAGAGGATCCCACACACACGGGAGAGCATTCCATGCATCAACATGTTGCCCCCTACTGAATTTCAGCAGAAAATCGATAGAAATTTGATCTCATACCCGTGAAAAAACCCACAAAAATGTATAAAAAATACATTTTTAACTATAAGTGACCATAACTGTGATGTGGTTTTGATTTGTTGTTGTCCATGACAAGGTTGAAGGGGACTAAATGATAATGCAAGCGATGGAGGCGAGAATAAGGGACTGTGCAAAAGGTTGATAAGGGGGGCCGGGGCGATAATTGGCCTTCTTTTTTGAGTGCTGGGAGCATAGGAGAGAGAGACATAGGTGATGATATGCCCATGCAATTCAATCATCAAGAAGGCCAAGTCGTGCTCTATAGTTTGTGGTTTATAGGTGATTAAAAAAATACTTAATTAACAAAGGTTTAATAACATTAACTTAAGGATTGGTGTAAGTGAGAACAAGGCTTGGATGATGTGGCTGCTTGATTGGTTGCAGGATTCTAAATCCATAGGACTTTTCTTCATGTTAAATAAAAAAATTCTATGGAATCACATTTCCAGAACTCTTAAGTAATCTCTAGTTATGAGTTTTTCTAGGTTTTAGAGCCATAAGTAGATAATACAGATTTTAGATTTCAATTATTATTGATCCCAAAAAAGAAAAAGAGATATTCATCTTTGAGAGAAAGGGATTTAGGCTTACGTGGCAAAAGGGCGGGTCCAACAGCAGCACAACAACAACAAGACGGTTCAACAGCTCAGGTGAGAGCGATAAGAGCAGATCCTAGCGATAGCTCGATCGAGATCCGGTGATGGTGATAGCGGAAGAATTACCAGCAGCGCAGAAAATGAAAGAAAGGGGGAAGGACGGCAGAAAAATGAAAGAAAGGAAAAAGTTTGGGAATTTTAGGGTATAGCTATCTTGAGCGAGATACGTGGCACCGACATTCAATTTTTCTTTCAATATCGCGCTCGAGATATGATAAAAATATAAATTATTATTTCACTTTACGTATCTTGCCCGAGATATGATAAATTTTGTTAAAGTTAATTTAATTTTAGTTTATGCTAAAACTAGACACTGATTTAGATGTAGTATAATTTAATCACTTAGGTTAAATTAAATTAATTAAGAATGGCTTAGACTACGTTAGCTTTATGTAGGTTGATATAAACCAAATTATATTAGCTTAAGGTTAACTTAGTTTTAAATTAGAATAATTGAGTTTAGATTTAATTTTATGTTAGAAAATTACTTTAGGATTGATTAGTGATAATTTAGAATGAACTAGAGTTAGAATAAATATTAATTTAAAATTAATTTAGACTCACCTAGGTTTGAGGTATATAAATTAAGTTATTTAGATTAATTTAAAAGTAATTCAACCCCTCTCTCTTGCAAGATAACCCAAGGATAGCCCTTCAAATTGAAATAAAAAATATATCTATTCCCCTCTCTCATACACATGAATGACAAGACTCTAAGGCATTCCTCTTCGGCCCTCCCTGATTTGGATAACTTGTTGATACTTGCAATGCACCAAGGACTTGAATATACTTTTTATATATTATTGTTACATATGTAGTGTAAGCCCCAATAATAATTGGGCTCCATTGATATTCTTTAATCTAGATAAAGCCATTGGATATCCAAATTTTCGTACTATTCCTTCTTGTTCCTTCCAGCTTTGACAAACAATTAGACTATTTGGAATTTGAAAGATGTAGATAGAGTGTGGGAAAATGTGCTACATGATTGGAGTTGTGGGGAACTCTCTTCTAGAATTAGATTGGCACTTCTACGTAAATCCTCATTTCTTACCAAGTTTTCGTAGTAAGGACACTTTTTTTAATCACTTGAATGGTTTTTTAGTTTTTAAGTTGTGGAGAGTATGGAATGAGTCAGGGATATAAAAATCCCTACATATCTTTGATTGGTGAAAGACATGCTTTGTCCAATACATGATCAAGAAAAACTCTTTTAAAGAAATAATGTTAACAAGGACAAAGATTGAGTTTTTGTATGCATGGGTTAGTGTTTTCTTATCATGCAAAATCAAGCCTAATAGGTGCGTATCTATCATCATTATCTAGAAAGTGAAGGCATAAATTTTTTATACATTCAAAAAGAAACTTTTATCCATTAGGTTGTCAAATATATGATAGGACTTAAGTCAATGAAAAGATTGTGTTAAAAGATTTGATAAAATTAGAATAATGAAGTGATCATTAAGTGTAAGATAACCATGAGAAGTGATCATTAAGTGTAAGATAACCATGAGAAGCGAGAATAAGTGGCAATTATATTGACAAAATATAAACAATGTAAGTCTTGATATTCTAAAAGAATCATTTAAAAACAATGCCATGCATGGTAGTGGAACACTTTATGCTTTTTATGAGTTCACTCCTTAATGTCACTTGCATATGGATATGCAATTTTATTGAGGTAGAAGAATCTGACAGACTTTTGTATATAATATTGATGCAAAATGTAGACTTTATTTCTTGAAAGTTTTTTGTCTAAAAGTTTGTAGGTTTATGGAGAAGGGGACCTTTTATATTCAATATTTTCCTAGGTAGATGAAGGAGTTGTTTATTGATTTTGTAATCTGGAATTAACATGTGATGTGTCTCTTGGTGTCTCTTGATGTTTTTTGGTGAGTATGTGTTTAAATTTATAGAGAACTAATCTTCATAAAAAAAGGATCACATTTTAACTTTTCTTGTGTGATTTAAGTCTTATTTTTCCAAATGATATGCACATGCACACATAAAAATACATTGTTGAATGGTTTTGAATATAATGACTATTGTTCTCCAAGTTTGCCACATAAAAATGTTCACATAGTTTCTTTTCAAGTTGCACTATAATTTCATAAGTGTGGCCATATAAATCTCATAATCTCACTTTTAGAGTAATGTGTGCATGTAGTGCTTCACAATTTTATAGATGAGTATACTATAATAAGGGGGTGGTAATGTGGCACCTTAAAAAAATGGGAAATATTCACTTTGATGAGACCTCATTCATTCATCAATAGGGAATTTAACTAGCTAGTATTCTTTAAGTTATTATTATAATAGTTAATTCTTTTTAAAAAGGTAATGGTGGTTAAATCTTATAAAGTTTAAGGAACGTAGATCCATCTAGTATGTATATATAAATTTAGCAAATGGATAAGTAACATGTATATTGGCACCATAGATTCTTATAAAGGGATAAGGGGGTGTAGAGGTGTCATCTGACATACCCTATGTACCCTAGAGGATTGCTTTTTTTAAAAAAAGTGGCTCATCTTCCAACCAAAAAGTTAAAATGATGTGCTAGAAGAGACCAAAAAATACAATACTATTAAAGGCTATGATAAAAAGGTCTAGCTTGCCTACTGAGTTTGTGAAAAATGCGAGTTTTAAAATTGTAAGAAGAGATTCAAGTTTCGAGTTATAGAACAATCTACATAAGCAAAAAGTTGGAGATCTACAAAAGTGGCACATTACATTTATAGGGTTTAGAGAACTATATGTGTTTTTTGGGTGAGGATTAGAGAACTCAAAGTTAAATAATAATTGAGCACATCATTCAATTTATCCATAAGACTATAATAATTATTAAGAGCTCCATATCATGATGTAGGTGTTTACTTGATGTTTTAGAGAAAATAATGAGAGCCCGTTCAAACTACTCTTTTTTTTAGTGAGACTGGCAAACTAGAAGAAAATGTACCATAAGAAAGAATATCAAACTATCAGCTTGAAATTTCTAATTAGCTTTTTTCAACAAAATCTCAAAATAAACCACAAAGGATGCAAAAAAGCTAATGTGTGTGAGGTTTTTATTATTATTTTGTTTATGACCATAGTTTAGAAGAAGTTATATTAAATCTACTTTGGACAGTCAATGGAGTTTCTTTTTATGAGACTTGAGGTTGTGACTCATTCAAAAAGGACATAAGGTTTACATCACCACATGCACATTACTCAAAATAGGTGTTAACTCACTTGACAATAGCTGTGTAAGGGTTCCTTTGTAGAGTTAGTTTTGATTACGTTGGTATAGATATGATGAGTCAATTTCCATCACTTGAAACATAAAGGATTGAAGAAATAATTTGTTTTAATATGGTTAGGACATTCTTTTCTATGGTCATTTTTAATTAATTTATAAAAACACAATGATTAAATTGTAGGAGCATTGATATTACGTAGTAAGAAACTTTAGCAAATGAAGAGAGTGAAGGAACTTCACATTGAACTATTAAGCGAGGGAGACTTTGATTAAGAGAGTCATGTGCAAGTTTGCACCTTGTATTGCTAGCCCATTGATTAGGTGTGCAAATTACTTCTATTATTTGCATAAGATGCTTTGAAAAGTCGGTGTTTTTACAAAAAAAGAAAAGAAACTTGAGCTCATGCATTGGTAAGGTGGCTTTTATTTTACCGAATGTGAAGATGCTTATGTTGAAAGGAACATATGTGAAGGCAGTTGATGTTTCTTCAAGAATCAGAAAGCATGTAGAGATAAGAGATACGAAAAGGAGAGCTGTGGATGAGTAGGAATGAGGCGTGATTGAGAAGAGGTGTGGCTGAGATGGAGTGGGGGAAAAGCATCTATTGACATAGGACAATTATTGTTATGGAGAGAAGAAGAAGAAGAAGAAGAAGAAGCTCTTTTAACGTCGTAGGAACAATCCCAAGAGACCAAATATTATGGAGAGAGAGAGAGAGAGAGGGGTGGAGGACATTCAGATGGGGGCAAAAAGGAAGGGTTGAGGACAGTTCACATGGGGCAAAAAGGAGGAGGAAGGGAAATGTACATATGTGGTCTCATGGGGGTACGGTTGTCGATTGGATTGGAAAGAGGAGGCGGAAGCTGCTTAGAAGGCCGCGCGCATCATAGTGGAGGCGATTCTCGGTCCACCTTCTGTTGCAGCAGCGGATATGGCCTCGCCATGAAGCTGGCGGTCAGATCTCCTGGCATAACCACCGCCAGAAAGCTCTCCGACTGCAGCATGCAGCACCACCACCGCCACCTTCACAAACTCACTCCAAAATTCGAAAACAGCACAGCGTTTATCGTTGGATTAGATTAGACTTACCTTGCCGGGCTTGTGCTTCTCGACGAAACGGGGATCAGCGTACAGAAAGCTGGCCGGCGGGGCTTGGACGACGATGGCGGCGGCGGCGCTGCTGCTATGGTCGGCATTGGGGGGTGGCGGCGGCGATGATAACTGAGAAGCTACTGTGGCGACTTCGAGTCTTAAGTGGTAGCAACAGGAGGCCACCACCGTGATGAGGATCACCACCAGCAAAACCAACGACGCTCCCAGCGCAAAGCTCAGCCCCGGAATCGAATACCCTGCCCCCGTCGCCTCCCCACTTAGAAGCCTCCTCCCAAACGCCACTCCTCCTCCTCCTCCTCCTCCTCCTCCTCCTCCTCCATAGTACCCTATTGCACCCTCCATTGCTCCTACTACACATGCACATGCACCCATATAATAATAATGGTTATGCCTTGCCTATCCCTCCCCATTTTTCTATTTAAATAGTCCCCACCCTAGTGAAGCATCCACGAAGGAGCCCCATACACATTCACCCTCCATGAGGCGTGTAAGAGTCCACCATGGACACATTTCATCCACCAATTATGATCACAAAGGTGTACCCCTGAGAGCTCGATCAATGGTGGGGGCACTGTCTCTACCAACAAGCACATGCTCATATGTTATTCCCTTTATAACATCATCCCAATCACCAAGAGCATATGCCACTCCACGAGGTAAAACTAGTAACATCTTCCATTCGGTAGACATTCAACCCCTTCAAGACGGCACTCCCAATGCTTCATGAGTCAATTTTGATATACACTTTTTTTCTTTTTGCAGAGGGATATTTTCATAAGAGGTCCAATATTATCATTGTTTCAAACCCCCATCAACGTACAAGGAATATGCCACCCCATAAACAAAGCGTTGGTATAATTTGCAATGCCATCAATATTATATATTTTACATTGTCACAACATGGCATCACAACATGTCTAGTTAAGGATACTTTCCCCAAACAAAATAAATGGAACCGCACAAGCACCTACACAAAGAGACCTCCACTTTCAAAATTATTTCATGTTGCTTGACTTGATTGTCCTTTCTTGTGGGCCTTTCATGTAATTTTTAAATCAAATTTACCACTTTTGTTGGACACGCGGCAACTCGATCATGGCTAAGGTATGGCACTCCATTTTTCGACCTTTATTTCATGTCAAGAAGATTTTTGGTACTCAAATACAATGTGGATAAGTGAGATCATGGGCATTCAAGTACCTAGACCACTTTAGTTTTCCTACACAAGATGAGGTGAGAAAGTCTAACCCACCTAAACCCATAATTTCTCATTGATTAGTTATGGGGTTTTATGTGTAGTACAACCTCTCTCTCTCTCTCTCTCTCTCTCTCTCTCTCTCTCTCTCTCTCGCACACACCATGCACACACACATAAACACGAGAACATACATGACAACATCCACACACATATTTATGCATGCACCCACATGAGTATAAGAGATTGCATGGGCTCATGGTGCACACACACACACACACACACACACACACACACACACACATGTACACATGAGTAAAAGAGATTACACACACCCATGGCACGCACATAGACACACATACATGTGCACATGTGCATAATTTCTTATCGATTAGTTATTTCTCTCTCTCTCTCTCTCTCTCTCTTACACACACATGCAAACGTACATAAACATGAGAGCATCCATGACAACATCCACACACATATTTGTGCATGCACCCACATGAGTATAAGAGATTGCACACGCTCATGGTGTGCATACGCTCAGGAGTATAAGAGATTGTACACGCTCATGGTGTGCACACACAAACACACACACATGTGCACATACACACACATATATATAAAGGGTTGTGCACCCATGCATGAAATCCCATGAAGATCATGGGCTTCCATGCACACACACGTGCACATGTGCACACATATATACTTGGAGTTATGTACCCATGCATGAAACCCCATGTAGATCATGCCATACACACAAATACATATATACATAGAGTTATGTACCCATGCATGAAAGCCCATGTAGATCATGCCGTACACATAAATACATACATTTACACACCTTTACTCTCTCTCTCTCTCTCTCTCTCTCACACACACACACACACACACACACACACACACACACACACACACACACACACACACACAAGATTGATTTTTATAATAACATAAACTACTCTCCTTCCTTCATAGAATTATAACAAAATGAGTTTTCATTCTTTGCATCAACTAATGCAATGTATACATTTCAATTTTTTCTTTTGTGCAAAAAGAATTCATAAGGGACCTTATTTATGAATTTCATATATAGATGTTCCTTAAAATTTCTTTTCTAAGCATGTCAAGTCCTATTCTATATTGAAGAATCAACATGAGTCCAATGTGTGGTTTAGTAAATCTCATGCATTATCATACTCATTTGAAAGCTCAGGGGGTTCACCTAAAAATATATAAGTGTAGCATGTGAGTTCATCACCAGGAGGGGTATATTAATTCAAAAAATTTAAATAATTACATACAGGAGGGGTTTTCAAAACCAATTTTGAAAAAAAAATTCATAAGTTTATGAAGAAAAAGAGCCATTTTATTCATAAACGTATGTGAGTGCAAGGGGTTTCTTAAATACCCCTTGAATGCACGTGATACATAAAATTTCTTAGAGGTGAACCCCCCGAGTTTGAAAGATCTACGTATAACTTGATTAGTTTAGTTAAAAAGGTCTCAAATTTTTAATTTGTAAAAAAACCTTGTTATATATGTCTACATAGGCATATTGCAATAGATTAGACAAGACTATTTTATTAAATTTTGAAACAAATAAAGACATAATTCCAAGTCTACAAAAAGCCTATTTCTAAATAATGGCATTATTTGAGCTATAATATGGTATTTTTAAATAATGGTATTATTATTGTATTGTTTGAGCTATATTTTGGTATTTCTAAAGAATGGTATTATTTCAGATATAATATGTAATGAGAACATGACAATCACAAAAATTTGCAAATGATACCGTATACTTTTTAGGCACTTAGTGGCTCTACTTCATAGTTTCCTTTATGTCGTTTTCAAGTACTTCACTTAGAGAATAGAATACGGAATTCTAGATATTATTTTTGCATGAGCTATATATCATTTGAAAGCATGTCACTCATATGTATTCACATAGAAGGGACCACATTTTCCCTTTATAGCATTTTTCCATATTTCTTAATACTTGAAGATTAACATCTCAAGATCATTGAAAAAGAATTATGATTAATATTATTGTACATTGAACTCTTTTAGACCATGAGAGTGATTTGTGATTAGCTACATTGATTAAACTAGTTTTCTTTGAGAAAATTTTTTAATAGCTTAGTTTCTTATCATGTATTTTGAATTGTTCAAAACATTTCATGTAAATAATGTTCAAAACATTTCATGTAAATAATGTTCACAAAAATGTGAATTATGGAGATATTAACATCTTTTTTGGTGAGCTCTCTCTCTCTCTCTCTCTCTCTCTCTCTCACACACACACACACACACACACACACACACACACACACACACACACACACACACACACACACACACACACACACACACACACACACAATGGGTCTCACAAGGGCATAAAGTTATCCATTCCAAAGGAACCTCTAATCAAACTCAAGCAAAAAAATGTGGAATTCTCCACAATTGAAGTAGCCTGATGAATTATGGAGATATTAACATCTTTTTGGTGAGCACTTGCTCTCTCTCTCTCTCTCTCTCTCTCTCTCTCTCTCTCCATTGTTTAAGTAGCCCGATGAATTATGGAGATATTAACATCCATTTTGGATGAACACTTTCTCTTTCTCTCCATAATTTAAGTAGCTTGATGAATTATGGAGATATTAACATCTTTTTTAGTGAGTACTTGCTCTCTCTCTCTCTCTCTTAGTGAGTACTTGCTCTTTTTTAGTGAATTATGGAGATATTAACATCTTTTTTAGTGAGTACTTGCTCTCTCTCTCTCTCTCTCTCTCTCTCTCTCTCTCTCTCTCACACACACACACACACACACACACACACACACACACACACACACACACACACACACACACACACACACACACACACACACAAAGGGCATAAACATATGCATTACAAAGGAGCTAACTCGAATGCAACTCAAGCAAAAAGAATGTGGAATTCTCCACAATTTAAGTAGGCTATAAAGAAGGAAAGTAGGCCTATAAAGAAGGAAAGTAGGTAGTATTTTGTGAGGGTAGGACCTCCAAAGGGGATTTTTTCATATATAACCAAAAGAGAAAATATAATTTTTTTAATTATGGGACTCTTTTTTAATATAACTATAGCTCCTCTAGCTGAATAAAAGAATTTTTATTCAGCTAGAGGACTCTTTTTTAATATAACTATAGCTCCTCTAGCTGAATAAAAGAATTTTTATTTAAGATATTTTCTTTTGAATCACAAACTTGGCTCAAGACCTCTATTGTCTTTATGCTATATTTAGTCACATATGTCATTTTTGTTGAAATATGGTACTATCATGTCATGTATGGGGCACATTTATGTGGGAGCAAGGTAGAGGGAGCCTAGAATGCTATGAAATTGGAATGGATGAAGGCTAAGGTTAGTAGAGGATGTGAATGGATGAATGTAAAAGGTGGTCAATGGTCAAAAAGTAAGCACTTTCCAGTGCAAGGGTACAAAAGTCATGTGGCCATTTATGGACACTTGGATGGCACAAGGGTGCATCTTGTGATTTGGGAGCTCCATGAGAGCTATAAAATGATGTACTTGGATCAAGCTAATAAGATGAGATTATATGTTTGCCAGGTAGATGGACCCTAGAATGCTATGAAATTGGAATGGATAAAGGCTAAGGTTAGTAGAGGATGTGAATGGATGAATGTAAAAGGTGGTCAATGGTCAAAAATTAGGCACATGGAAAGTTAAAGTGTGCACAAGCATGTGGCCATTTATGTACACATGGATGGCACAAGGGTGCATGTAGCTTGTGATTTGGGAGCTCCATGAGATCTATAAAATAATGTGCTTGGATCAAGCTAATAAGGTGGATTATATGTTTACCTTAATTATTTTTCAACTAGTTTAAGTCCCTCTTAATCAAGTTTGAACATTTCTTAATCTTCATTATGGTGTTGCTTATTTGTTTTTTTGATCCCACCATAGCTCATAAAGTTGAATTCTTTACAATTTTTTACCTTTATAGGCATTGATATAAGTGCTCTCTCTCTCTCTCTCTCTCTCTCTCTCTCTCTCTCTCTCTCTCTCAAATAGATGTAAATGGATAAGATAACACTATATAAATATAATATATTTTATTCATGGTGTTTCAAGATAAAGTGACCCTCTTATCAATGTACCCTTTATATTACCAATCCAAGCGGCTATATTCTAGCCTCATTGTTAAACTGCTACCAAAGACATCCACAACATCGATGCTAGACACCTTACCATATTCAACAATTTTGGTCGAAGTCCTTGGAAATGCCAAATTTCATTGGAATGTGCTTATATTGTATTATTTTGCGTATGTGATCACTGCTTGTCTATTAAAGGCACCAAACCACAGGATCTTAGGTGGAGAGGACTAGTTGTGGATTAGATGTTTGCACAAGCTAGAGTGGCAGAATGAGCCCTAGGACCTCATTTTTAACTTTGGCTGTCCAAGAGTGTAAACCCTAGAAGTCACACATAAAAGGAAAAATGTAGCTCTCACCACTCATTCTCTTATGCATAACCTAAGTGAGTGCTCTTTTCCTCTCCTCCCTTGCATATCTCTTGTGTGTGTGTTGTGCTCTTGTGTGCTCCATTGTGTGTGTGTGTGTGTGTGTGTGTGTGTGTGTGTGTGTGTGAGAGAGAGAGAGAGAGAGAGAGAGAGAGAGAGAGAGAGAGAGAAGGTAGACCTTCTATTGGAGTGCGATGGCGAGACAGAGTGGAGCTCATGGGTGCTCCCGGGCAGTGATGCTACCTACGAGAATCCTAGGCAACTTGCAATTCACGAGGTGAGTGACACACCTCGACCGTGCATTTTTGTGCTAGGCTAAGACTTGTTGGTTTCTCAATTGAGCTATTGTGCTTTCGAGTGTGGAAGAGCAAAGCCCCACAATATGTGGTTGCACCCTGCATTGTTTCCATGGTGCTAGGGCCACCTATAAGTGGTGCTGCTCTACTAGGGAATAGCCCCACTATATAGCCACAATGCATTTTGGCACTAATCAAGGCTACTAGAGCCAAAGCAGAAGAGACTTTGCAATTAGCACAGCAACGATTAGCAACCAATCAGTATACCCAAAGCCAATCCCAAGCCAAGACCACACAAGTAGTGTGCGTCGACAACCTACACACACATAATAACATTACATCTACCTTGAGGAAAGAACTAGGCATGCATGTTTTGGACCAACATGTTCTTATAGAAGACTAGGAGTAGGACTCAGTGACAAAAACCCTTGTGGATTTAGGCACAGCTTAAGTCTATGGTGTTAGTTAGAAAGAGATTATTCAATTAGACTCTCGAGGTACGACGGAGGAGGAGCGCTTGTTGGGAATCTATGATTGTATACATAGGATGAATATTTTAGCAGCTTGAGGGGCAGATAAGGTCTTCTCGCAAGGTACAAAGTATGCTTGCTTGCTATATCTATTAACTATGGTCCATATCATGTCATTATGAGAGGAGGTAGTCAGCAAGCCAGTAATAAAATCCATTGAAATCTCTTCCCATGGACCTTTGGGAATAGGTAGGGGCATTAAAAGACCAAAAGGTTTACCATGATGGCGTTTAATTCTTTGACAAACAATACATTCAGACACAAATTTTGCAATGTCATGTTTCATGTCAGGCCAAAAGAAATATTCTTTACATGCAGCTAATGTGGATTGAATTCCTCTATGTCCCATATATGCAAGAGCATGCATCTCAGTTATTGCTAGTTCTCTAAATGGTGCAATGATGCAAAGTCTCTTTTGAAAGAAAAAAAATCCATTTGCATAAGAATAATCATTTACTTGCAAAGAATTGTTAGCATGTATGGCATTCCATGTAGGTGGAAAATCAGGATCATTAGTACATGAGTTAATCATATGTGTCAAAAGATTGCACTTGAATAGTAGACATTATTAAAATAAGCATGTTTAAGTTCATCAAATGAATTAGAATTGCAAACAGAACTTTGGTTATCATCATCAAAATGTCTGCGGACTAAGAGCATCTACAACTACATTAAGCGGCCTAGTTGATATTGGATCATAGGGTGAAAATTTTGGATAAAAGAAGCCCATTGGATATGGGGATCCGATATTAAAGATTGGGTCAACAAGTGATTAATAGCCTATTGATCTATCTTTATGAGTACCTCAGATCCCATGAGATAATGCTTCCATATTTTGAGGGCATGGACAATAGCAAAAAGTTCCTTGTCATAGGTACTATACTTGGTTTCATTGGGTTTGAGCTTGCGGCTCTCTTAAGATATGGGATGGTCATTTTGCATGAGGACTGCACCTATGCCAGATCCATTAGCATCTGTGAGAACTAAAAAAGAAAGGACAGTCAAAGTCAGGTAGTTGTAGGACAGGTGCATGGTTTAATAAGTACTTCAAAGTTTCGAAGGATTTCCGCTAACTGTCACCCCATCGAAAAACTGTCTTCTTGTAAAGCAAGATAGTCAATGGGAGAGAAATGAGCGAGAAATTCTTTATGAACCGTAAAAACATGCTAGACCTAGAAAATATCTAACTTCATGGGCATTTTTAGGAGTAGGCCAGTCTTGAATGGTTTGGACTTTCTTAGGGTCTACTCGAATATCATCGGCCGATACAATATGGCCTAGATATTCCATCTCAGTTTGAAAGAAAGAACATTTGTCAGGGCTAGCATATAATTGATTTTTCCTTCATAAATCAAAGACAATGCTTAAGTGATCCTTGTGTTCTTCTTCAGAGTGACTGTAAACAAGAATATCTCAAAGAAAACAATCACAAAGTTTTGATAATCTATAAATTTTTTGTTCATAATGTGTACAAATGTGGTAGGAGCATTAGTGAGACAGAAGGGCATGACAATGAACTCATAATGTCCTAATTGTGTATGGAAAGCAGTCTTGAAGATATCAGCAAGATCCATATGGATTTGATAATACCCAAATTGTAAGTCAATTTTACTAAATACACTTGCACCTTTTAATTTGTCTAACAGGTCATCAATTCTAGGGATTGGGTAGCGGTTCTTAAGTCACTTTATTTAGTGCCCTATAGTCTATGCACATCTTAAAAGTTTTATTCTTTTTCTGCACAAGCAAGACATGTGCACCAAACAGGGAACTACTAGGGCGAATGAGACCTTTGTCAAAGCAATTCAACTACTTGACGTTGCACGTATTGTTGGTGCAAAGGGCCATGTCTCTATAATGCTTTGTGAGGTGGTTGAATGCCTAGAAGAAGTTCTACCTTATGGTCTAAGTCACCACGAGAAGGAGGTAGATGGGGAGGATATTCATCCACAAAACAATCATTAAATGAAGAAAGATTATTATTATTTTTGTTGTGGGTGGTGAAAGAGAAGATTCTTTCATTTCCACTTCATTAACATAAATCATGTATGCTTTCTCATGTTTCCTCAATGCACGACATGCTTACAGTGTGTGAGAGATGAGTGGAAACATTTCAAGAGAAGAGTGACTAGATAAAGAGATAGATTGATTATTGAAATCGAAAGAGATCGTGTGTGTACGATAATCAATCTGTGGATTATGTTGGTGTCTAAATGGCATACTACCGAGAATAACATTTGTGGAGTGTAGAGGTGCAATAAATTTTTTTTCCCTAAAAGGACTAATAAAAATTTTGAGATCTTTTATTTCACATGTGCCATTATACCTAGTTCCTTGAAAAGCAGATTTAACAAACGATGGGATATTTGTGCTGCGAATCAACATGGAATACATGCACGCTATTGTGGCTAAGCTGGGGCTTTGAATTTACATCATTTGGCTTGGAATTAGCCACATTAGATACATTTTTATTTGGAAAAGTGGGTGCACGAGTGTTGTTAAAAGTATCAGTGCATGGAGTAATAAATGCTTTACAAAAGTTACCATTGTTTGTTACCCCAAGACAATTGTCAATTTTGAGTTGCTGCATGTGGTTGAAGAATTTGAGTAGCCTTTTAAGAAGAGCGAACCATCTGGGCAATAGAATGAAACTCTTTCTCTGCATCGTGAGCGAAAGAAATTGCTTCATTATAGAGTGGAGGACTTCAAAGTATTGATTTTTACTTGTATACCATGTTGAAGACCATCTTCGTATTTGCGTTGAAGTGAATCCTCAGGCACATCTTCGAGCATACGAAGGACTAAGAGGCGTTGCCAAAAACTCTCAGTATATTAACTCACGTTTTCACCTTCAATCCATGAGAAATTTGACCATGTGCGACGTGCGTGAAGATGAAACTTAGGTGGTAAGAATGATTCTTTAACCTTATCTTGGAATGAGACCCAAGAGGGTGATCAATGCTATTTTGCAGAGCACGTTTCACCATAAAGTAGCTTTGGTTGGTGGCGCACTTAATTTTGTCACGCTTGAAAAAATTTTCTTCAGCAAAGTAATCATCAAATTGACTCAACCATGATAAAACAAATTTTCTATCTCTGCTCTGGTACCAATGCTGTCAATAATCCCCCATAACCATAGCTTTATGCTTTTCAAATAAACAAGACGAAGATAAATAAAGCAACTATGTACGATAAGAAAAGAGTGGGTTCAATCTCCCCCCATGCATGAGTGAGCATGCTTCCTCATGCATGTATTTATGTATTAGCCAAAAAGCAAGTGCTCTTAAATATAGCTTGATACGTTCCACTTTGGGCCATTAATATCAAAAAGTAACTTGGTCCCCAAGCTAGTCTATTTACATTAAATTGTAGCAATTAAATTAAATGAAACTATGGGTGGGCAACCATCGTTGCATATCAAAATACGATGGCCGTGCACCGCAAATCCATCGTACCCACGCTATTCCGTGCACTGATTTGCTCACCAAAAACACAAGACACATTAAATCTCGCTTATCCACCCAACATGATGATGCGACCACTGTTCCACGCTCTCACGCGTAGCCAGTCACGACCACGTGGCAAATGAGCGTACCATAAATATCACATAAAATATCAAATAATTCCACAATTCTCATTTCCATAACAGATGCAAGTTCATTTGCTCTATCTCCTCATCTCACAATCCTGTTAGAGAAGTATCGCAAGATGATGTTAGTGCATGGGATGACACATGGCGAATGAAAAATGAGGAGTTTAAGAATGTGATCAAAGACACGTAGTGAGCATTTATGACCAACAAGATGTTTTATGTGTGGGACGGCAATCATTGCGTTGTGGCATGGATGGAGGAGATTAGCAAATGTGAGTCATCACAAATTGCTAACTTTTTGAATGCGGTGTAAGTTTTTTAAAATATTTTTGGGACTTATTAGATTCGCCATTGACTGTAGCATTAAAAAATGTTGGTATCAATACATTCATGTGTCATTATTAAATTCAATGAGGATAGCGAGGGGGAGGTCCTCACAGTCATAGCTCGCTTAAATAGGTAAGAAAACGTACACATTACGAGAATATATGGCTTAAATCTCTTTGAATTGGAAAGGTCCAAGTGTTGTATGTTTTATCTTACATCATAACTCATAATTTTTGTGCCATACGATGAATGAACTGGACTATGTTTTGTCATCTCTTGTGGACAAAGTGTGCCTCATTAAGTGCTTATATTAGCAAATAAAGAAACAATTATGAAGCACACAAGAGTGATGAACAAGGCATGGATGGAGAAGCATGCCTCAATGTAGAAATGTAACATACCCATCTTCACTAATAAAGAAATGTCCATGTAATAGATAAATTTATGAGTTTTTATGGTATAAAAATCAATGATTTTATTAAATGAGCCGAGACTAATCCGGCGGTTCTCCCAAAACCGAACCCGAAAAAAACTTCCCTCGCCCAGAAAGCATAGGAGATTCCTCTAGGAAAATCTTCTAACATAGTTAAGGGCCTTATCTATCCTTTGTATTCCGACTGAACCCGTGGGTCACATGGCCGAATCAAGGAGGAACTTGCACTTGGTTCATAGAAATCATTGCTTTTTTCCCCCTTAAGCAAGGCACAACATTGATTCTTTCCCATAGAACAAGAATCTTCCTGGGACTTACTTTAACTACCGTAACTTAATCTTAACTGAACTTAGTTGTAGGAATCCATCGATCCAGCCTAACCCCAATCGGTCCAAGAGACCTTAGCCTAAGGGTCCACATTTTCAGACATTCTTATTAAGGTCCAAAGAGTATTCTAAAGGGCCAATAGGATTAATCCAAGTGTTTCAATGAGAAAAATACAAAGAATAAAAGAAAATCTCCCAAAAATGAGTAAATTCTCACATAAGATGAAGAGTTGACTAAGTACTGGGTTTATTAGTTAAAAATGAGGTTTATTAGTAAAAAAATAAATTTTTGACACCTCAGTAAGGAGGGAGAGGGATCATGAAGGTGGCGCCTAATTCACATCATTACTTCACACTTTTTATTAAAAAAAAGAGATATTCTCATCTCTCCTCTCTCCTCTTTCAAACTGGATCAAAAAGAGAGCCAAACTGGTTCAAAACTTATCCAAAATGGATCAAACTAAAGCTAGAAGCCTCTAGATCCTAGTTGGACTTGGTTGGTGGCCTCCCTCACCTATAATTAGTCCCTCATTCCTTTGTATTTTCATCTTTGTGTATTTACATGCCATTATAATCTTCAAATTAGTGTAATTTTATTATCCCTCTATTTTGCCTCTTTGTGGGAAGCTTTGGAGCTTCATTAATCTTCATTCTCTCTTGGAGATTACCCTCTATATATTGGTGGCCAAGCTTTCTCTTGTTGGGGACTTCACTTCTCTCTAAAGAATCAAGCCAAAAAACCAAGGGTAAGCCTAAATCAATGGTGTTTTTCTATGTTTCTCAATGGTAATCTTCTTTCCAACCTCTCTAATGCTTGGGAAGCATTTTAATCAATGGTTTCTTCTTAACAACCAAGCTTCTAGTGATTCATATTGTTTAAATGGTTTAATGCTAATCTCTTATGCTTAAATATAATATTTTTGATTAGTAAATATCTCTTTTTGTAAGATTACTCATCTTTATGGTTGAATCCTTCTTGGAAGGATGGATCTTAGTGTTAATCTCATTTTCTTAAACAAAACTCTAGGCTTCACAAGCTAGAGAAGAAGAGTAAGCATTTTATGATTTTTAATCTAGTTATAAATGAGGATTAATTCCTTTAAGCTTATTTATGATTAAGAAAATTCATATTAATTCATTTTAAGTTGAAAGAGAGTTATGCTAACATTTTTGTAAGTGTTTTCATATAGAAATGATAAATGGATATTTTTTTTAAAAAATAAACAAGAGGTTTAAACATAATTATGATTATAATTATACTTATGTATGCATAATAAATTTTTAGTTTAAAAAGAGGAAGTCTCACCATATTTCATACTTATGTATAAATATTTAGAAGTAGAATTTAATTCTCAGAAAATGCAGCAAAGCTATGGCAAAAAAAAAGAATTTAATTCGATGCATAAAAATTTAGATACAAAAAGAGAAATTCTCATCATATTCTATGCGTAAGAATTTTAATGCTAAAAGAAAGATTTTGTTATATTTTTTGAAAATGCTTTTATAGTATTTATGTATAAATGTTTAAATGGAGAAAAGACAAATTTTTGTTATATTTATTTTTATATGTGCATGCATAAAAATCTAGATGCAAAAAGAGAAATTTTCACGATATTCTATGTACAAACATTTTAAATATCAAAAGAGGAATAATTGTCATATTTTAAAATAAATATATTCATGGTATGTATATACATGGGTATTTTTATTTATTTATCAAAAAGAAGAATTTTTTAATCTACTTCTAATTAGAAAAATGCATAAATTAAAATTGGAACAAAAGAGAAGGGTTCACCATATTTTACATAGATAATTTAGGGCATGTCAATGCCGAGGTTCAAATAGAGAAAAGAAAATTTTAGTATAATTCTATGTAAACATTTTAAATAAATGATGTATACATATTCACAAAAAGGATCATTGGAAAAAGAAATATTCTTGTTAAATTTCATTATTTACAAATAGAATTATTTATAATTCTATTATGTCCAAGAAAGAATGAATTTTCATAATTTTAGATTTTTACCATTACGATTGGAAATCATAGTTATTTTATCAGATAAATAGGAGAAAAATCTTTAGGAAACAAATCTAGGATTAAATCCGAGTAACTCAGGGTTAGTAGACCATGACCGCGTGAGAAAGGTGGATCAGTAAGATGCCTGCCCATCTCTTGAATCAGAATTTAAACCAAGTCTTGTGACCATTCCCATTTCTTCAATGTGAAGAATGGATAACCGGCTGACTTAGAGAAGTTTTCCCTAAGACCCAAAATCGTCAAGAAACAAGTTAGAAATTTGTTAATTGAGGGATGGATCACCGAGATACGTTATTCGTGATTTTCATTGAGAAAGCCTGGGTTGAAAATAAGGGAGTCTCGTGAAACCAAACTCAATGGGAAATTCTTACTTGTATAGAAACTCTGTTCTTTTTAAAGGACTATCTTACGCCGCCAGAATGTTGGAGAAAGCATTTGGCTTATGTTTTAATCTAAGGAGAGTTGGTTGCAACAGCTGTGGCGGGGAGTGATCGAAGGATGTCTCTCATGGGGCAAAGCTTGCCAAGGTCTTGACTAGCCTTGATATGGTTGAAAATGGTGCGCTTCCAGTATGATGGACGAGGGCCGACGAAGCGGTCTCCCTAAGTGAAGTACTAGGACACCTAAGGAGGATCCTAGAGGGTTCTGACCAGGCGATGCATGGGCTTGGCTCTGCTAGCACACCCATGCATATGTCAAGGAAGATATTCATGGATTGGCAAGAAATTATCTTAGTAAACTGGAAACTTGAAATTGGATCTCGTTGGTTGACTAGCTGGTCTTCAACGGAGAGTCTGGATGACAATTTGATTGTAAGACAATGGAGCTCGAATTTTGAGGATTATGATGGAAACACTGTGGTTTCATTAAAATTTTGTTTGAAGATAGTTGAATCTAAGAAAAGGCAATTTCATATTGGGTGCGTAAGTGGTGTGTCTATTTTGTATTTTGCATGAGTGCCAGCTAGGGGGCCTAGGAACTCTTTTCCCTGGTACCCGGGACAAAACACAACCAAATTTTTATAAAAAGGAATCCCACCAATACAATGGTTGGGTGGTTGGCTACTAACCCATGGGCTGCAAGCTGGATCGGTGGATTCCTACAACTAAGTTCAATTAAGATTAAGTTAACGATAGTTAAAGTAAATTCGAGGAAGATTCTTGTTCTATGGAAAAAAAATGATGATTAAAGTAGTTAAAGTAAGTCTGAGGAAGATTCTTGTTCTACGGTAGTTAAAGTTCAATGGTTGTGGGTGGAAAAAAACAATGATTTCTATGAACCAAGTGCAAGTTCCTCCTTGATTCGGCCACGTGACCCACGGGTTCGGTCGGAATACAAAGGATAGATAAGGCCCTTGACTACGTTAGAAGACTTTTTGGGTGCGAGGGAAGTTTTTTTCAGGTTTTCGGTTTTGGGAGAACTGCCAGATTAGTCTCTTGTCCGGACATTCATGGGCAAGGCCCCGAGTGGGAAGCCCTGCCCTGCATGCATAGTTGCTACTTTCGCTCTGCCAGCACTCCAGAGTTCAATGCGCAGAGGGGGCAGGGGTCTCACACAATATAGCCTTGTACCTCCTTATGCTGCCATCACTGTTATGTTTCACCTTATACACCCACTTACAGCCAATAGCTTTCTTGCCTTTAGGCAATGGCACCAAATCCCAAGTCTCATTTCCATACAATGCATCCATCTCCTCATCCATAGTTTTCTCCTAACACACATTTCCAATAGCCTCATCAAAACATGTGGGTTCTACAACCTGCACAACTTTTGCCATATAAGCATAGTGATATGCCACATAACCATCATAAGTCAACCTCTACACATGGTTTTTGACTGGCTTTCATAGCCTTCTTCACATCAAGTATCCTCATTTCAAAAATCCCAAGCTCCTCATCAAGGTTCATCTCTGAGCCACTAGAATATCCATCAACAAGAGAATGCCCTGCAAAAATATCAGGCATACCAAGGGGCTCAACCACTTTCTCTTTGCCTTACTACATTTTCAAGACTGGTATTGTGACGTAGCTTGCCACTCCATGGTCTATCAACATAACTGCTGGATGAGGACTCTCTTGGTCCACTCAATGACTGTGATTGGGTGCTGACTTGCATTCTCTGCAACCACATTTCCACTTACAGAGCAATCCCAACAACATCTTTTTCAGTAGCATACGAGCTACTCATCTCATCAAATACATCCATGCTTACCCTCAATTCATGTGTAGCAGGATTATAACATCTATATCCCTTTTGCTCAAGGGAATACCAAATAAACACACATTTTTCTGCTTTTGGATCCAGCTTAGTATGCAACTCATTTGGCACATGCACATATGCAATACATCCAAAAACTTTCAAGTGAGACAAATCAGGTTTCTTGCCACCAGTAAACTTCTCCTCTGGCATTACATCATGTATGGCTGCAGTAGGAGTCTTGTTCATTATATAAACTGCTATCGACATAGCCTCAGCCTAATAGTTATGCGGCATTTTCTTCTATACCATCAATGCTCCTGTTATGTGTGCAATGTGCCTATTTTTTCGTTCAGCAACTCCATTTTGCTACGAAGTGTATCTACCTGTGAATTTTCTCTGAATACCATTCTTTCAAAAGAATTTTGAGAACTCATTGGAGAAGTATTCTCCCCCTCCATCTGACCTTAGGCACTTCACATGCTTTCCTGTTTGTTTTTCAACCATCACTCTAAAATTTTTAAAATGATTGAACACTTCACTCTTCTCCTTCATGAAGTACACCCACACTTTCCTCATGTGGTCATCAATGAATGTTACGTAGTGCTTACAACCACACTTTCCTCATGTGGTCATCAATGAATGTTACGTAGTACTTACAACCACCCATAGACATAGTCTTTGCAAGACCCCATACATCTGAATGCACAACATCTAGTACATTCCTGCTCACATTTCTGTCATGTGGATATACATTTTTTGTTTGCATCACAAACTTTCTACATACCTTCAACTTTAAACTTAAGTAGCCCTGTCACAATTTCTTTAGTGTGCATAGACTTCATTCTTTGCACATTTACATGCCCAATTCTCTTATGCCAAATGTTTGTGTCTGCAACAACTCCTGAACCATTTGCAAACATTGCAGCACTCACTTCAGGTATATTTACATTCAATGTAAGCATTCTGCCCACTCTATTGCCTTTTGCACCAACCTGCACTTATCTTTAAAGTCTTCTACATAACTGCCATCAGGGTTAAACTTGTAGCATTATATGGTAGTGATGTGTGGTAGTGAAACTCGTCTTGTTTCACAGCTGCTAGTGCAACTAGGTGCTGCAGGTACATCTAAAGTAGAATCTGATACAGATGTGGCTCCTCCACAAGCACCACCACTACCTCCCACTACTGCTCAAACGAGATGGGATGGAAGAGATGCACAGGCACATACATTGCTTACACTTTCTGTGAAGTGAAGCATTATTCCTCATATTCGGTCATGTAAGACTTCAAAATAGGCATGGGATGCACTTGCTACATTATACCATGTATGCAATGAAGCACGTGTTGCATATCTGCACAAACAGTTGGAGTTTGAGCACATGAATGAGGGAGACTCAATGGACAGCTTCTTGACCAAGATCAAAGATTTTAAGGAGCAACTTACTAGTGTGGATGAGATATATCCTAAAAGTACATTGGTGTCCACAATTCTCAATGCATTGCCAGATTCTTATCAAAGTTTTGACTCTACCCGTAGACTCATGATGAAGAGAAATCCAAATTCCCTTACATTTGATGAGCTGGTTTCAGTACTCTTGCAAGAAGAGTAGTCTAGGAAAAACAGATCTAATATGCGAGTTGGTGACCAAGCTTTTGTTGCCAATTAGAAAGGCAAAGGTAAAGCTTATTTGCATGGTGGTTATAAGCCAAAATCAAAATCCTTAGGTAAGGATGCAAAGAAAGAAGGTGATAAGCCTAAAAAGAAGGGCAAGTGTCACTACTGCAGGAAACAGGGCACTACATACATGAGTGCAAGAAAAGGCTAGAGAAGGAGAAAAAGAAAGAATCAGGCATGACTATGGCACTGATGCATCTGCACCAAGTGCAGAGAAGAAGGAAACTGCAAGTTTTACTCAAGATGATTGGGCATGAACTGCACATTGCAGTTATGACCCTTCTGTTCATGATGTATGCATGTTAGTGGCAGAATTGGATGCTTGGTACTTTGACAGTGGTGCTAGTAAGAACATTACTTCACAAAAAATTTTGTTCTCATCTCTGGAATTGGATGCTTGGTACTTTGACAGTGGTGCTAGTAAGAACATTACTTCACAAGAGCTACTGCCATTATCTTACATCAAGGAGTCATGGTAGATACACGAAAGGGTCACACATTCAAGATATAAAGCAATAGTGTCCAAAGCTACAACTTGGATGGGCGCCTGTAATGGTGTGACGGAGTATTTATGGTGATTCTCGCTTCAAGAGCGTATGGTAGCAAGTTAGGATGAAGGCCTAAGTGATGTACTTCATGGATATATTATGAGAGTAGTCATTGTAACAACATTAGGCCTCTTATGAGCTTAAAATGCTGCCCGATCGGCCATAGTTTAAGTGAGTGTGAACACTTATTGCCATGTATATAAGTGAATTTCTCTCATAATACAAGAGACTCTCCCATTGTGCAATTGAGTCTTACTCTTGCTAATATCTCTACCTAATGCCTGCTATAGTGAGTGTGTGTGAGTGAAGTGAGGTGAGAGGAGGGACGAGGACCTGTAGTGCAACGCGACGGTGTGACAACGCTTGCGGGAGATGCAGTGGAACTACTTCTCAAGGAGTTGTTACAAGCTTGGCCATTGGAAAGATCCTCACGATAGTTGTAGTTCACCAGGTAATCTCTTTTTGGATGTGTTTCAAGGAGGGTTAGGGTGAGCCTTAACATTTTTTGCGCCGCTGCTGGGGGAGCCATCCCTTGGCTTTTTCCATCGTTTTGCCTCTTATCTATGCATAACCTGTTGAGATATCAAGCTCATCTAGTGAGGCGGTGGACACTGATGACCCCCCAGGGGGATAGGCCCCACACTTACACCACTGGCATGGTTGGTGAGATCATGGGCAGGGATTTCATTAACGTCTTCACAATTTCGTGATCACGTTAACAAAACCTATTGTTAACATATTAAAACTTGTGATCACATTGTATATTCACATGACCTGAGAAATGACCTGCCGGAACCCACTATTCCAATAACACCTCCGGGCTTCTACCATTCCCGGCGGGCCCGCCGGGGTATGAGGTTTTCCCGGCGGGCCCGCCGGAAAAGGTAAAAGCCCGGCAGGCCCGCCGAGAAAAACAAGAAACACCGGCGGGGTATTATTCTGTATATAAACACTGCCCGACACCCATCGTACAACGTTTGGGAAGATAGTCCTTGTTTTGGGGACGTGATATCTCTCCTCAAAGTACTTGTAGAGCTCTCGAGTTGCTAGAAGTGTCCTCTTGGGAAGAACGTCCTTATTTTAGGGGCTGTCGTCTTTCCTTGTAGGCACTCCTAAGGCTATTGGGCCACTCGTCCTTAGTTCTTTGAACTGGGGGTAGGGTGTGGTTCGTAGCTAATACTTGCGGAGATTTAGGAACAAATTTGGAGTCATTCAGCTTTGCATTTGAGCCACGTACGTAATCTACCTCATTCTGCTTTATGAATGGTTTGATGGAGCCAAGAGTCCTGCTTAGGGGCTTGTATTGGTTCTTGATACTTGATATAGTTTAGAGTAGACAAGGGTCTATTGTCCTATACTAGAGTATTGGGCAAGCATAGATCTTTGATTTTTTTTTGTGAATGTTAGAGAAGGTCTATTGTCCTATACTAGAGTATTGGGCAAGCATAGATCTTTGATTGTGTAAAGTATCCTTAATTGGGTACAAAAGGCATCCTTCATTGGGGGTGCAATGTGCATGATAGTTTCGAAGTAGTTTTGTAGTAAGACCTTGCAAGATAGTTTGAAATAGTTTTGTGTTATGTGATGATCTTTTGTATTTGTCAAGATAGTTTCGAAGTACTTTGTCTGCAGATGTATGTTTTGTTATACGTGAGTGATTTGTTGTTTTTTCATTTGTGTATTCATTGTTATATGCTTGGTTGAATAGGTTATTTGTTGAGATGGAGGACAATGTTGGATCCAGTGATACCTCCAATAGAGTCCAAATTTCAAATAGCAGGAAAAAAAAGGCACCTGGGATAGAGTGGCAATATGCAATTAACGTTGGTGATCGATTCATAGATTGGGAGTGTAAGCTATGCCATGCAGTAAAATCAAGTGGGGCGCCTCGACTAAGAGAACACTTTTTAGGCGGACCGAAGAAAAAGTCATGTACCCACCCCTCTGCACCTATAGTGGCCAAACGCATAAGAGAAGAAATTCAAAAGAAAGATTCAAGAAAACATGACACTCCTACCGTTAATGTATCAAGGCAGCAAGAACATTGTTGTTCTAATCATCAAACTCCCGCTACATCGCCTACTTGTACCCCGAACGGCAATATGCAGCCAGAAAGTAATCTACCCAATGCATCTTCTTGCAAGCAAAACTTTGACGTAGGAAATATACCCATGCGTCAAACTTCATTGCAAGAAAGCCTACGTCAAGGTCGACTCGATGATGCACAACTCGTCCTTGCTGAAGCGATTTACTTTTTTGGGAGTGCTATGATGATGGTGGACAGTGAGCATTGGAAGAGAGCATGGAAGAAAATTGGTGAGTTTGGACCAGGGTTTTCACCGCCTACGTACCATGCTATGCGAAATGATCTATTAGAGAAATGTTATGCGCAGGTAAAAGAACATGTACAAAGAATAATTCTTAGCAATATAGAGCTTTCTGGATGTAGTATAGTAAGTGATGGATGGTCTAATGTGCAAAGAAAACCATTAATTAATGTAATGGTTATTTCACCTAGAGGTGAGACTTTCATCCGTGCCGTGGATTCAGCTGGTTCAATCAAAACTGGGGCTTACATTGCTCAAGTCATTAGCTCTGTGATAGAGGAAGTGGGTGCCAAAAATGTAGTCCAAGTCGTCATGGACAATGCAAAAAATTGTAAAAATGCATCCAGAATCCTACAGCGACAATATCCACATATTTTTCCGGTAGGCTGTAATACTCATAGTTTGAATCTTGTATTAAAAGATTGGTATAAATCTGATGATACCAAATGGTTTGCCTCAATCGTCGACACTGCTCGCCAGCTTGTGAAATTCATGCTCAAGAGACAGAGAGTTTTGGATATGTTTCGACCTCGCATGTCAGTTATGTTAAAGCTTCCAGCGGAGACTAGGTTTTGCACTCACTTTTACACTTTTGAGTCTCTTCTTAGAAATAAAGATGCAGTTTGTGAAACATTTACATGCATGGCATTTCATGACTGGGAGAACACTCAACTTGAAAAAGTGAAAGAGAAAATCAAAGTCTTGAAGGCAGCGCTTACGAGAAGAAGTTGGTGGAACAGTGTGATGGATGCATACCATGTAATGATGCCTGTTATGTATGCTGTACGAAGCCTTGATCAAAGAGCGCCTAATCTCGGAAAAGCATGGATGCAATGGTGGACTGTCCAGCGGAGTTTGGAGTGTCCTGAGAAATTAGAGCATTCAGTGGTGGAAAAGCAATGGCGTGTACCATTCTCTAGTAGACAAAGAAAAGTTCTGTTGAAGTACTTTCATGCTAGATGGATTGGAGCGCATTCACCACTGCACAGTGCTGCTTACATGTTAGATCCTGAATATTGGAATATGGATTTGATGTCCAACGTTGAGGTGGTGCAAGATTTTTATAAAGTGGTAAACACTTTCTATAATAATGATGATGATCGTGTACAGTGCATAAAGGAGATGACCTCATTTCGGTTGAAAGAGGGTTTATTTTCCAACTCCCTTGTTCAACAAATGGCTAAAGAGCAACCTGCATGGAAGTGGTGGATGATGAATGGTGGTGAGCATTATGCTTTATTGCGCAACCTTGCGATGAAGGTTCTAAGTCAGTGCTCTTCAAACTCAGGCTCAGAAAGAAACTGGAGCATGTATAAATATATTCATAGTACTATTCGCAATCGACTTCTTGCAGATCGAGCAGATAAACTTGTTTACATGTACTGCAATGAAAAGATCTTGCGAGACATCGAAAGCGAAGAGTATGAAGAAGATATGCCCAGATGGATGTACAATTGTGAAGATGTAGTAGACGAGAACTTTGATGTTGGACGTACGTTGTGCACCACCCTTGAGATAGAAGACAATTTAGACATTGACTTAGATGAGCTTAATTTAGCAGACGAGAGAGTAAACGGTGAAAGAATTTTGGAGCAAGATATTGACATAGAGGAAGAAGTCACTTCATTAATTTAATAAAAAGTACTTGTACAAATGATCATATTTGGAGAAATTATCAATACAAAAGTAGAATTTGTTTTTCTTAGCTCTCATCTTGAAATAAATTGCGAATTGCACTAGGAGTTGCATCTAAAGGTCCTGGTGGTTTATATTCGCTAGCCATACCGAACACTGTATAAATACCTTGATTTATTGGGACATTGCACAATGCACATGTGGAAGTATTTTGCATTTGTCTCACTAAACATATTAAGTGGTAGTAGTGTCCACATGGTAGTATATACTGGCCGCTCCACCCATCGAATACTTTGTAACATACAGGACATTGGGGGGTGGAGGAACTTGTAGCCTCAGCAGAAACTCCCACAAGATCAGGATGTATCAAAAAATGAGAGAGGTGGTTTCCTTGGCGCACAGGAGCAATACGTGAAGAGATGCTCTGCACGTCTTGGCTGATCTTTGTTAGCTGCTCTTGAATTCCTCTATTGGCCGGGGGAGGAGTTGACGCTTGAGTTAATCGGTCAGCTTCTTTCTCCTTCTCTGCTAGCTGTGCCCCTAAGCTTTCTTTGACCTGGTTTAACTCCAGTCCGGCGCCCTCCACCATGAGAGCAAGTTCTTCTCTTGTGAATGTAACTGTCTCTTCACGTATGTCGTGGGTGTTGACAGTGGCCTCTCTGGAGGCGAAGTCCACTGGAGTTTCCAGTATAAAGTGAGCATATAGCATTTTAGCAAAATACAGTGGAGCGTCGGCGTTATGGAGAGGACGGCCGTACACCTCCAAGAAAATGCGCTCGGCTACTTACAATGATGAAGGGCTTTCTGACGTTAGAAGCCTTTAGTTTTATGTAGCATAGGGGATGTCTTTTTGAGATAATGGGTGCCGTTGCCAACTCCGAGCTCTGAGCAACTTCTACACCTTCCTCCTTATGGGCGCTTGGATGGGAGGGTGGTCGTTTTTCTCTTGAGTTGTATTTTGCATTATGGGCTGTTGTTGGATTGGAGAGTCGTGCTGGTCCTCTTAAGTTGTATATTGACGGCCGCATGCAGGTGGTGGCGTTATGAGGGGGTCGCCTGATCTGCACTAAGATTCGATGCTGGCTCACTATCTTCATCTTCACGATATCCCCCACTTGGAGCTTGTAGTAGAGCGGGCGAACTTTTTCCATCCTTTGCAAATGAAGCTCCCACTGCTCGGATGTTTTAGCCCTACATTCCACACCTGCCCGATCTCTTCCTCCAACTCAATGTCTCCGCCCACACCCAGATCCAGGCAAGCTTTAGTGACAGAGAGTTGCAACCGCTGCAAGACATCAAATAGCACGACCTTAATGCAAGCAAAATGGAAGTGGAAAACTAGTCTGCAAAAATGGCAGCCGGAGGGTTTACCAAATAGGGCGCATTGTGAGACCCTCTTCTTGTGTCTGTTTGGGTCAGCACTTTTTCGAAACAGTAAGGAAATTCTCTCTTCTTTCCCGTAGAAGTTTGACACAGCATATAACAATGAATACATATAACAGTGATTTGTTGTAAGGAAATTCTCTCTTCTTCCATCTTCCCTTCTTAATCTTGCCATCTGGACATGGCCATATTTCCTTTATCATCTCTGTGGTTACGCACTCCCAAAGGGCCCCCCGGGCCCATATATATAGGAAATTGTACCCTGCCGGGCTAGATGACGACCCCGCAGGGACCCGCCGGGTTTTGCTGTGTCCTGGCGGGCCCGCCGGGTATAGCAAAAGCCCGGCGGGATTTTATCCGGTTACCAGGTCGCTTGCTACCGGCTTTTTTGAGAACATGTTAACATGTGAACATGTTAATAACATGTTAACACATGTTATTAACAAAAAAAAATTTGTGATCACGTGAATATAAAATCAGAGATCATGGGTGATATGCGGCCAGTGGGATGACAGGCTGTGTGACAGCCATTCTAGAGACTCTGGCATAGTTATAGTGCCAGCTCATTTAGTTGGGTTCACACTATAGAGAACCCTAGTATGTATTTGGTTAAGTACCTTTCATATTGTGTGTACTCTTAGCTTTGTATATGATGGTGTGTTGAGTGTTGTGTGAAGAAGAAGATTTTCAGCCTCTCACATTGAGTGTTCTCTTTTAGGGTTTTGTGAGTGTGTGTGTGTGCTTGCAAGAGCTCAAGCTCTCTTCTCCCCTGCATTTTTCATGGCATCAGAGCCTGGTTCATGCTAAGGGCTAAGCTGCAAGCAAGAGAAACACAGGAAGCGGTACGAGGGGAAGAGCTTCAACTACTCTTTCCTA
Source organism: Cibotium barometz (assembly GCF_041138505.1). Classification (NCBI taxonomy): domain Eukaryota; kingdom Viridiplantae; phylum Streptophyta; class Polypodiopsida; order Cyatheales; family Cibotiaceae; genus Cibotium; species Cibotium barometz. The sequence continues at coordinate 34,881,781 of NC_141102.1, read as the reverse complement.
TTTGTGTTGGCGACTACACCTTTGTCGGGAGCTCTACGGGAGGCATCGGCAAACGATCTCTGATTGAGGAGCTTTCTTCATAGGAGTAAAGCTTGGAGGTTTAGGTTGACGAATTTCTTGATGGGAAAGGGTTATTGAGACTATATAGAAGGTGAGCATGAAGAGGCATCGGAGATACCGGAGATCAATCCGACTACTGCATATGTGAAAGTCTTCAAGGATTGGAACCAAGGAGCCAGAAAAGTTATGTATTGGCTCTCTATTAGTATACAGGACACCATGATTGGGCACATACAGGATGCCAAGTCCCCCAAGGAGGCGTGGGACACCTTGGTAAAACTCTATGAAATGAATACCAAGGCAGTTGAAGAAGGAACTTCATACAATGGAGAAAAAGAGTATGTCTGTGAATGACTATGCATTGAAGATTAAGGGTATTGTAGAATCCCTTGCATCTATTGGTGTTTCAGTAGATGATGATGATAAGGTGGAAGTATGTTTACGTGGTCTAAGACCACAATACAAGGCGTTCAAGACGTCTATTCAGACTCGGGAAAACATTCCCAATTTCACAAATTGGGTGTCTATGTTGATTATAGAAGACAAGAGCATGGGTGAAGACCAACAGTCTTTACAAAACAAAAATAGTTCAGAGCAACAAGCCTTCCACACAAGTTCAGGAAGAGGACGAGGTAGAGGAGGCCATGGACGCAGCCAAGGAGGTGGTTGAATTATGGCCAGGAGCAGAAACAACAATAGCCCCAGAATTCACAACAACAACACGCAGGTGGAAGAGGCCAATTCAAAGGTAGGGGGAGTCAAAGAGGTCGTGAAAATTGGCAAAGGGAGTATAATGATACACGTAGATGCTTTTATTATGGTAAGCCTGGACATGTGTAGGTAGATTGTATAAGAAGCAAGCTGACATGCAAAATGGAAAATTGCAGCAAAACAACTATGCATCCTCGAGCAGAAACAATGAAAATAATTAAAGGTTGTTTGTTATACAGCATAACGTTAATGCCATGTCTGAAAATGTTGAACCAGCACATAAAGATGATGTATGGTACATTGATTCAGGTGCTTCGAACCACATGACAAGTCATGGGGAGTGGTTCAAGGAGATGAAAAAGCTTGAAAGGTTTTGTGGAAACAAGGGATGACACTGCTCATCTAATTGCCCATGTTGGAGATGTGCCATTGTCTATGCAGGATGGCAAAGTGAAGTACCTTGCAGATGTACTTCATGTTCCGAACATAACAAAGAATCTGGTTTTAGTTGGCCAGATGATTGAGCGGGGTTTGTAGGTTCGGTTTAACCCTGATGGTTGTTATGTTAAAGACTTTAAAGACAAGTGCAGGTTGGTTGCAAAAGAGGCAACAGAGTGGACAAAATGTTTACATTGAATGTAAACATGCGTGAAGTGAGTGCTGCGATGTTTGCAAATGGTTCAGGAATTGTTGCAGACACAGACATTTGGCATAAAAGAATTGGACATGTGAATGTGTAGAGAATGAAGTCTATGCAGACTAAAGGAATTGTGATAGGGTTGCCAAAGTTTAAAGTTGAAGGTATGCAGAAAATATGTGAAGCATGCCAATTTGGATAGCAAACAAAGCATGTATTTCCACGTGATAGAAATGTGAGCAGAAATGCACTAGATGTTGTGCATTCAGATGTATGGGTCTTATGAAGACCATGTCTATGGGAGGCTGTAGGTATTATGTGACATTTATTGATGACCACATAAGGAAAGTGTGGGTATACTTCATGAAGGAGAAGGGTGAGGTGTTCACTCATTTACAGAATTTTAGAGTTATGGGGTTGAAAAGTAAACAGGAAAATATGTAAAGTGCCTAAGGTCAGATGGAGGGGGAGAGTACTTCTCCAACAATGAGTTCTCTGAATTTTTGAAGAAGAATGGTATTCGGAGATAGTTTACAAAGCAGATACAATCCAGCAAAATGGAGTTGCTGAGCGAAAAAACAAGCACATTGCTGAGATTGCGCGAGCATTGATGGGAGAGAAAAATATGTTGCATAGCTATTGGGCTGAGGCTATTTTTACAGAGCAATTTACATCATGAACAGGAGTCCAACTGCAGCCATACATGATGTAACTCTAGAGGAGGTGTTTACTGGCAGAAAACATGATTTGTCTCATCTGAAAGTCTTTGGATGCATTGCATATGTGCATGTGCTAGATGAGCTGAGACCTAAGCTGGATCCAAAAGCTGAAAAATGTGTGTTTATTGGGTATTCCCTTGAGCAAAAGGGATACAGGTGTTATAACCCTGCTACATGTGAGTTGAGGGTAAGCAGGGATGTTGTTTTTGATGATGACATGAGCAGCTAGTATGCTGCTAAAAAGGAAGCTGTTGGGGCTGATGTAAGTGAAAATGTGGTTGCACAGAATGCAAAGTCTCAGCAATCACAATCTTTAAGTGGACCAAGAGAGTCCTCATCTAGTGGTTCAGTTAGACCATGAAGTGGCAGGCTGCGTCATAATACCAGTCCTACAAATGTGATTAGTACATCACATAAAGGCAAAGAGAAAGTGATTGAGCCCCTTAGTATGCCTGACATTTCTGCAGGGCATTCTCATGTTAATGGAGAGTCTAGTGGCTCAGAGATGAGTCTTGATGAGGATCTTGGGATACCACCTATGAGAACACCTGGTGTAAAGAAGGCTATGGAAGCCATGAATGCAAAGCTGCAAAGATCTGAGAGAGTGAAGAATCACCTATGATGGTTATGTGGCACATCACTATGCATACATGGCAAAAGTTGTACAGGTTGTAGAGCCCACATGCATTGATGAGGCTGTTGGAAATGTGTGTTGGGAGAAAGCTATGGATGAGGAGATGGATGCACTATATGGAAATGAGACTTGGGATTTAGTGCAATTTCCTGAAGGTAAGAAAGCCATTGGATGCAAGTGGGTGTACAAAGTAAAACATAACAGTGATGGAAGTATAAGCGGGTACAAGGCAAGATTGGTAGCCAAAGATATGTGCAAACATATGGCATTGATTATGAGGAAACTTTCAGCCCAGTTGCCAAGATGGCAACAATGAGAGTTGTGATAGCAGTGGCTACGTCAAAGCAATGGTCTTTACATTAGATGGGTGTAAAGAATGCATTCTTGCATGGGGATTTGCAAGAAGAGGTGTATATGTTGCAGCCACCTGGTTATGAGAATGTGAGTCACCCCGAGCATGTTTGCAGGTTGAAGAAAGCCTTGTATGGCTTAAAACAAGCACCAAGAGCATGGTCTGACAAGGCTTCTGAATATCTTATCACTATTAGCTTTCATGTAGCCAATGCAGATTTCTCGTTGTATGTGAGACACAGTGATAGAGGGGTTGTGCTTGTTGTCATCTATGTAGATGACCTGATCATTACGGGGGACCATGATGTAGAGATCTTTGATGTAAAGATCTTGCTTAGACAGAAGTTTGAGATGAAGGATTTGGGGGAGCTCAGATATTTCTTGGGCATTGAGGTGATTAGGTCACCACATGGTATTAGATTACTGCAGAGACAGTATGGCTTAAACATGTTGTCCAAGTATGGTATGACAGGCTGTAAGCCTATCTTAGTGCCATTGGATCAGAATGGCAAGTTGACTGCAGATTCAAGAGAGATTTTGGAGGATCCTACTATGTATAGGCGCATAGTAGGAAGCTTGATCTACATGATGACCACTAGGCCAAATTTGAGCTATGCTATTGGGTTGGTGAGTTAGTTTATGCAGGTACCTCGGAAGCCGCATTTGGATGCATTGAGATGCATACTGAGGTATGTGATGTCTACTTTGCATTGTGGACTATTTTATGAAACTGGGTACATGGGTACACACATGATGATTGGGCTGGTAGTATCTCAGATAGAAGATCCACTAGTGGCTTCATGTTTTCTTTGGGGAGTGCTGCTGTGACTCGGAACAGCACAAGAAGCAGCCTACGGACAGAGGCCAAGTACAGAGGTGCTGCTATGGCAGTATGTGAGGTAGCTTGGTTGAGAAAGCTACTTGTGCAGATTTGGGTCTATTAGTGAATAGACAAGTGAATAGACAAGTTGTCATTTTCTGTGACTACATTAGCAGTATACAGTTGGCCAGGAAACCAGATTTTCATGCTCGCACAAAGCATATAGAGTTCCACTACCATTTTGTCAGAGAGAAGGTTTTGGCAAGAGACGTTGACCTTGTTTATGTCAGCATACACAGGATCAGGTCGCTAAAATCTTCACCAAAGCATTGGGTACAGAGAAGCTCCGTAGATTCAGGGCTTCGCTTGGTGTACATGAGATATGGAGTTGAGCTCAAGGGGGAGTGTTGATATATCGAGCTCATCTAGTGAGGCGGTGGACACTGATGACCCGCCTGGGGGATAGGCCCCACACTTACACAGTGGCATGGTTGGTGAGATCATGGGTGATATGCGATGAGTGGGATGACAGGCTGTGTGACAGCCATTCTAGAGACTGGCATAGTTATAGCGCCAGCTCATTTAGTTGGGTTCACACTATAGAGAACCCTAGTATGTATTTGGTTGAGTACCTTTCATATTGTGTGTACTCTTATCTTTGTATATGGTGTGTTGAGTGTTGTGTGAAGAAGAAAAAGATTTTAAGCCTCTCACCTTGTGTGTTCTCTTTTAGGATTTTGTGAGTGTGTGTGTGCTTTGCAAGAGCTCAAGCTCTCTTCTCCCCTGAATCTTTTCATAACCCATTGCCCATTATCTTGATTAATGGTTTTCCATGAAAAAGATGTGGATTTAATGGTGATTTGTGTGAGATTTGGTGTAGAATAGCTCTCTTTTTTGTTTTTGAAAAGAATGCTTTTTACTTAATTTTTAGATTAATTTATTATTTTTGTGGTTTTTCACGTTCTTAGGGCTTGCACATAGTTTGTATTAGGCTTAGTTTTTTGCATCCATTGCATCAAACAATGCAAGAGAATGCATTTCTTAGTGAATGTTAGCTCTATTTAGTTTAAACATAGATCTAAGTCATTAATTTTAGTTTAATTGTGTATTTTTTGTTGAATTGTTTGGATTAGAGTGTTAGTAAGATTAGGAGTAGCTTAATCTCTATTTAGTTTAAACATAGATCTAAGTCATTAATTTTAGTTTAATTGTGTGTTTTTTGTTGAATTGTTTGGATTAGAGTGTTAGTAAGATTAGGAGTAGCTTAATCTTTTAAAACCATCAAAAAACCCTTGAATTTGACTAATTTCTCTTAATGGACTGGTTTTTATCATTAAGGGTGATTAATCTTGTTCAAGAGGCTAAAAATTTAGAAAATGTGTTAATTGGGATCTAAATTAATTATATGAGTTGTCGAAATTAGGGTTTTTAAGTGTTTTGAGAGCATCTAGATCCATCAAAACACCTAATCACATCAATTTTTTGATCAATTGGAGAAATTGAACTCTCTTTGCTTAATTTTGCCTTAAAAAGGAGACTATAATTAAGAGTCTAATTAATCTCCTAATTTAGATTAATTTATACATAGGTGATGCACATAGATTAGTTTTTCCTTGCTCTATCCAATGGTGTGCTCAATTGTGTGAATTAATTAGGGATTAGTGGTTAATTAGAGCTCTTGATTAGTATAAAAGAGAGAAAGATTAGTGAAAGGATTAATCTTAGGTTAATCCTTAATCACCTTTTTATGTAACTCATTAAGACTAATGAGCATTCAATGAGAAGATGCTCATAAGTTATCAATTTGTCCATTTTGGGGGTCATTTATGAAGGGTGTAAGGTGTGTCATTAAAGGGTTGACTTTTTTTATTCCACTTACCTTTTTGGGAAAATGCCCATATCCCTTTCATTTTAAATTCAAAAATTATCCCCCCCAAAAAGTGAAATTCGTTTCCCACTAGACTCCAAAAAAAAAACCACGTGAACAGAAAAATCACGTGAAGACGGAAATCCCACGTGAACATAAAAATCACGTGAATAGAAAAATGACGTGAATGGAAAAATCACGTGAACAAAAAAATCACGTGAACGAAAAAATGACGTGAACAAAAATCCGTCGTCGTTGGTGAAAAAAAATCAAAGTTTAATATTTATGTGAAGTTCGGTTCACGCGTGAAAAGTGTTCACGGTGTGAAAAACCAGTTTACGCGGGAAAAAAAATAAAATTTAATATCCATGTGAAGTCTGGTGCATGAAAAACCAGTTCACGTGGAAAAAAATAATAAAATTTAATATCCACATGAAGTCCGATTCACGCGTGAAAAACCAATTCACGCGAGAAAAAAATGAAATTTAATATCCACGTAGTGAAGTCCGTTTCACGCATGAAAAGTGTTTCACGGTGTGTGGACAAAAATAGGAGTTGGTAATGTGTACATACGTGTGCATGGCGTGTGTGAAGGTTTTGTTTTTGAAAGCATTGCCAGGTGTACAGAGTAGATGGTTTTGATGTGAGCACGTACAGGCCTGTTTGGACGTGGTCTACTGGAGGTTCGCTGGGATTGATTTCAGCTCCTCGTTCGGCTCTGAGTATGTGTACATGCCCAAGTATGAGTGGGCATTGGAAGGCTGTGTTTGAATGTGTATGGAAGCATGGGCATTTAAGGTTGAAGGGACAGTGTTGCCTTGGGCATTTGGTGTGAAAGGAAATATAAGTGTGGCCATCTTTAGGCCTTGGAAAATAAGAAAATAATGATTTACGTGGCCATAAAATTGAAAAGCCACATGGAAGGCTTGGTTGGTTGCTAGCTCATTATCTAGAAGCTGGGGAGCGTGGAGCAACGGAAGGTGGCGCCCAGTTGGAATCGAAGAGAAAAAAAGAAAAACCGCCTTGTTGATGTGGGCTCTGGAGTGGTGCTACGATGGAAGCGCTGTAGCTGCGGAAGGTGAAAAGAAGGCCGCCTGGTACGAGAGCTGGCTGGAGAGACCGCTTGCAGAGACCAGAGGTGTTGGCACTAGCTAGAGGCGCCCGGGTGATCAATGGCCTGGAGCGAAGGCGCAGTGCTGGAGAAGGTGCTGGAGGTTGCCTAGAGAGAGGGCCCCGGTTCTAGAAGTAGGCGAAGCAGTGAAGGACTGGTAGCCGCCTTGTGGTGTTGATAGGTGCCGGCGAGTATTGTTGCTGCGGAGAGCTCACGACTGGAGCATAGCGCAGAAGTAGCTGGAGGTGAGAGGCAGAAGTTGGCGCAGAGCAGCAGACGTTGGACTGCTGGAGTGGCCTATGCTAGTTGAAAGTGAGTTGGGTGCAATCCGTGGTGGAGTTACTACTGGGAATTGTGAAGAGCCCGGGTGATCAGTGGTCTGGAGCATAGAGTGGACAGCATGGCTGCAGAGAAGTGAGACAACGCGGGGAGTTGCCGCCTGGAGAAAGACTGCAGGTACTGTAGAGGGGATCCAGAGAAGGGAGTTTTTGTAGGCAGTGACCGCCTTGGGTGTAGCTGCTGGGGGCTCTGAGAAGCAGCTACAGATAGGTGAAGAGGAAAGTGCAAGAGGTCACCACGACTGAGAGGCAAGGGTAAAAAGCTTAAAAGAGCTGGTGATTTAGCATAGCCAGAGGGAGTCGCCTGGGAAGCAAGCGAAGGAGGGAATAAAGCAGAGAAAGCAAGAAGGCTAGTGGGTAGCAAGGACAAAAAGAGTCTTACGTGTGGTGCTGTGTGAAGGTGGTCACCCAGTTTGCAAGAAAGGGTACAGGGAAGGTGGTGCCTGGGATAGAGAGGGTGTGAGTATGGTTTTTTGTGGATTTCTACCTCTTCTGGAGACTCAGGCCAGAGTTGTAAATTCTCTTGATTAGCTGTGGGGGCTGGTGTTTGGTGATGCCAGAGAGTTCTTTTTTGTTTCTTTGTTTCTTTGGGTACAAGTTGTGACAGCCAGCAGATCTGAAATATAAATCTTATTCATGCTCTTGGGCCTGGTTTTATAGTGTGTTTATATGCGTGTGTGGAAGTGTGGCACCCTATAAGAGCGTAGACAGCTTTATCGCTTCCATGCCATCACTTTTTTGTGCCTCCACAGAGGAGCAGATTTCCTCTGGTTTGTGAAAGAAGACAGGGGTTTGTGTGAGAAGACAGGGGTTTGTGTGAAGCAAGATTTGGAAGAATGGCTCAAGATTTTCTGGAATATTGGGGATTGCCACAGGAGAGTGCAGTCAGGTTTCTGGAGAAGATGGAGTTTACAGTCTTGATGAAAGACAGGGCAACCTCGGAGATCCTCTCTCAGATTTTGACTTATTGCTTGCAGGGTGATGCAAAAACATGGCTACAAATGTTTGTGACTACACACAGGAACATTCATCAGCAGGATCCTGAGTACCGTGTAGTCAGAGCTGCATTTTTGGCACAGTTTGCTCGAGTGAGGAGTCCAAATGAAGTATGGAAGGAGTTGTGTAACATTCAGCAGAAGGATGGTCAGGATGTGGATCAGTATCTGATAGAGTTTGGTAGACTGTGGAGTCTATGGTGTGAGGCTTTGATTCCTGAAGTACCCCCGTAGATGATAAAGAGAGACCGGTTTGTGGTGGCTGGTCTGGAGCCAACCCTCCGGCTGAAGGTGGAGCTGAAGAACCTGGATAGCTTTGAGGAGGCTGTCAGAGTAGCTCGAGAGAAGGAGTGGAAGGTGAAGCGTCTGAGGTAGATGGGAATACAAGAAGATCCGAAGAAGTTTATGAAGATGCCAGAGATTGAGAGTATACATCATGAAAGGGAAGCTGCTGTTGTTCCTGAATAGGAGGACACTTTGAAGAGGGACATACATGATGCAGTGGAGCTCATGAGGTCTCTAAGTTTGAATTGGATGGAAGCAGGTGGAAAGGGAAGAAGCCGAGGTGCACCAAATAATAGAAGAGACAATGTGTCAATAGGTGAAGGGAATATGGGAGGAACAGGGAGAGGATGGGGCTACTATTTAAGTAATGTCCAATGCTGGAACTGTGGGGAGCGGGGACATATCAACCCTCTATGTGACAAACTGCCTAGAGCAGGTGGTGAAATGTATCCTGTAATGCAGAGGACTAATGATAGATCGGGGGATCATAGTGTTGAAGTAAAAGATCCAAATCAACCCTCTACCAGTGGAGTCAAATGGGAAGATAAAGGGAAAGGACCGGCTCTCAGCTTGATAGGAGTGGAGACCATTCCAGAGATTATGCCTGTGGTAAAGAGGACGAGAAGTACAATGGCAGAACCTAAACCATCTTCGAAGAAAGGTAAACATGTCCAATTTGATATAAGCCCTCAACCAGAGAAGAAGAAGAGGAAGCCAAGAAGACATTATAAAACTTCAGATTTGCATATTGATCAAGGTCAGGAGGAGTATACATTGATGGGAGATTTAAAGGGAAGGGTAGCCAATATAACTTTTGCCCAATTTCTTGGATTGTGTCCGAAGCTTAAGAGAGAGTGGAAGAAGTTGGCAAATCCGAGGAAAGTAAATGAGCAGGAGCCCACACAAGGCGAAATGGAGCTGATGTTTGTGGAAGACCTTCCTGATATTTGTCCATCAGTTGATGCTTGGTGTGGAAGTGTGAGTGTTGGAGAAGCATATGTTGATGGCGGTGCACAAATCAGTGTAATGACTCAGTCCTGTATGGAGGGATTGGGGTTAAAGTTGAATGCTAGTTCAGATTTTAGACTCCGTCTGGCAAATCATGCAAAAGTGAAGTGTCTGGGTATATGTACAGAAGTGCAAGTGACTACTTTTGGTGTGGTTTGCAACATAAATTGCCATATTATGCCGACTGGTTTGGGAGCTTATCCACTAATTTTGGGCAGACCTTGGCTCAGACATGTGGGTGCCATCCAAAATTGGAAAAGAGGGACTATAACAGGTCATAATAAGAGAGGAAGGGTCAGGAAGTTCAATATGAGTAGTAAGCAGGAAATGAAGAGTGAGCCTGAAGAAACAAGTGCTGATGAGTATACAAATAGCGAAACTGAAGAAGAGAGTTCTACTTCTGATGATGAGAGCCAGGTATCATTTATAATGAAGGAAGAAAATGAGCATATGATGCAAGCTGAAGAGGAGTTAAAGAAGGAAGAAGAGAGCAGACTTGAAGATATGGACAGTCTGATGCAGCCTCCATCACCCAGTGCAGAGAAAGAGAAGCTGTTACAGGGCATGCTGAATCCTAAATTGCAGCCACCCAGTGGAGAAAGAAGAGTATATGAAGGTAATACATAAATTCCCTCATTTGTTCATTACTTCATATGAAGAGATCCGAGGATTCAAATGTGAACCAATGCCTATCGTATTGAAAGAGGGTGTGAGGCCACCAGTGTTTCAGAAATTGAGGAGGATAAATAGAGAGCTATTGCCTGTATTAAGAGAGGAGTTGAGTAAGTTGTTAAAAGCAGGGTTAATTTATCCAGTAGATCTCTCAGATTGGGCAAATCCAGTGGTCTTTACTCCAAAGCATACAGGTGGGTGGAGAGTTTGTATTGATTACAAGCCTCTGAATGCTGCAACAAAAAGCAATCACTATCCTCTACCGTTCATTGATGATATTTTGGATAGGGTAGCTGGATATGAGAGGTATAGTGTATGCGATGGCTTTTCTGGATATTTTCAGATCTCAATTGCTGAGGAAGATCATGCTAAAACCACTATCATTATACCGTGGGGTTGCTTCTGTTACCGAGTAGTACCATTTGGTTTGAAAAATGCACCCTCGTGGTATCAAAGAAACACTGACAGAGTACTTGCACCTCTTACGGATCATTTTGTGAGAGCTTTTTTGGATGATATATGTGTATATAGTTCTCAAAAGGAGCATGGTAATAAATTGGAGCAAGTATTTTCTAAAATGGATGATGCAGTTGGACAGCTGAATCCAAAGAAGTGTCATTTAGGATATTCAAAGGTGAAGCTGTTGGGGCATATGATATCTCAGAATGGAATTGAACCTGATCCAGAGAAGATAAAAGCTCTTGTCTTATTATCTGCACCATCAACATCCAGGCAGCTACGCAGACTTTTGTCCAGAAGGTAAAATATATGGCAAGATTTGTTCCTTTAATGTCTCAACTGCTTTACCCTCTTCAGCAGGCATTGAAGAAAGAACCATTGCAATGGAATGAAGAGTGCGAGGAAGTGTTTGAGAAAGTGAAAGAGGTATTGGGAGGTATTTCCAGTGTAAAAACTCCGAATTTCTCTCAGGTCTTTTATGTGAATCCATCTTTTGGTCCGGATGTAGTTGGAGCAATCTTAATGCAGAGAGGAGATGAATCCAGATATATGAAGCCTGTGTATTATGCAAGTAGAGTGAAGACAGAAGCAGAGAGGAAATATACTGAGGTTGAATTAGTTTTGTCAAGTCTGGTGTATGCTTGCAGGAAATTCAGGTCATATCTCTTGATGAGACAATTTGTGGTACTGACAAACTATACTTTGCTCCCTCAGCTGGTGAATGGTACTTCACTCTCAAAAGGTATGATGCGATGGTTAGTGGAGCTTCAAGAATATGATTTCTCATTTTTGATAGAAGATACTTGCAAGGCAACTCTGGCAGATCTTCTAACATATAAGGATGGTCCGATCTTAGTGAAGGAAGTGGATTCAAAGATAGAAAAGAAGGAACAGATTATCATTCCTGGAGCTCATGTTTTATTCTTTGACGGATCATATAAGAGGAGTATACATCAAGCCACCGGGGGTATATAATCCAGGATTCAGAAGGTGTGCTGATTCTAAAGGATGGGATGCTTCTGGAAGCTGAAAGTAATAATGAGGCTGAAAACACAGCATTGTTTCAAGGGCTGCAGGCTGCTTTAAAACAAAAAATTCAAAAGCTAATCATAAAGGGAGATTCTCTATTAGTAGTAAAGCAGGTCTTGGGTAGCTGGCGAGCAAAGAATCCGAGATTAAAAGAATGTCTGGCTGATGTTAGAAAGCTGCTACATCAATTTACAGCATGGAGTATTCAACATGTGCGGCGGGAGGACAATCATATGGCACATGAGTTGGCTCAGGAGGCTATTAATCAGGATCCAGTAATTGCAAAAATCGAAGAGCCATTATACAGAGGGAGGGAATACCTGTCCAGAGTGGTGGATTACTTACTCTCAGGTCGCTTGCCTGAAGAGCTCAAAAAAGGCCAAAAGTATCATTTTATCAGGAAAAGTAAGCATTATGTCATGATTGGAGATGAATTATACATGCAAGGAGCTGATCAGGTATTAAGAAGAATTCCCTGGAGGGAAGAAATTTATTATATTCTATCTTCAAATCATGAGGGAGCATGTGGGGGTCATTATGCATTTAAAATCACCTTGCAGAAGATATTATTGGAGGGTTATGTATGGCCTTCCATCCAGAAGGATATTCAGCATTGGTGCAGATCTTACCATGAGTGCCAGAGAATGGGGAAGAGAATCTTAAAAATGGAGCCGAGAAATATCATGCTGGTATATGACATTTTTGAAAGATGGGGAGTGGATGCAGTTGGACCACTTCCCAAGACAGCCAGAGGAAAGTGTTATGTGCTTACTGCGGTGGATTACCTATCAAAATGGGCAGAAGTGAAAGCAGTGAAGAGAGTGGATAGTAAAGAGGTGGCTGATTTTGTGTATGAACATATATGCTGCAGATTTGGTATTCCTCTGGAGATATTATCAGATAATGGTCCTGAAGGAGAGGTAGTTGACCATTTATGCAGAAGATTGAATATCAACCACAAGTACTCCACTCCTTATCACCCTCAATGCAATGGCTTGAATGAAAGATTCAATGGTGAATTTAAGCTGATGATAACCAAAATGACAGAAGGCCATATCAAGAATTGGGATATAGAGATGAATCGTGTATTATGGGCATACAGGGTTGTAGTAAAATCTGGTACACAATTCTCACCCTTTCATTTAGTTTATGGGAAAGAAGCACTCATGCCTATTGATGTGGAAATTCCAGCTTTGAAGTTCCTGGTTGAAGAAGGGCATGAGCCTATTAATTGTTACAGAGAAAGATTACTGGCCTTGCAAACAGTCCAATTGGACAGAGAGCTAGCTTTTGATCATTATGCAGCTATGCAATTGAAAAGACAAGAGAGAGAGAATGAGAAGATGGAGCAGAAAGAAATTGAAGAGGGTGATCTGGTTCTCAGGTATAATAGCAAGCTGGATAGTACTTTTCATACTGCATTCCAGACAAAGTGGGAAGGTCCGTATAAAGTTGAGAGAAAATTTGATAATGGGAGTTATCAGCTTGCTGATTTGAATGGAAAGAAGCATAAAAGGAGGGTGAATGGTTTACGACTGAAGAAATATTTTGCTCGATTAATGTTAGCTGTGAAAGAAGAAGATCAGGAAGCTTGTGATGCATGTCAGGAGGTTGTGGAGAGTACAGAGGAAAATCTAAATATTTCATCCCTATTTATACAACTGCTGGACATGAATGTCTCAGCAGCAGTAGGGGGTTGCTAAATATGTGTGGACAAAAATAGGAGTTGGTAATGTGTACATACCAAAAATAGGAGTTGGTAATGTCTCAGCAGCAGTAGGGGGTTGCTAAATATGTGTGGACAAAAATAGGAGTTGGTAATGTGTACATACGTGTGCATGGCGTGTGTGAAGGTTTTGTTTTTGAAAGCATTGCCAGGTGTACAGAGTAGATGGTTTTGATGTGAGCACGTACAGGCCTGTTTGGACGTGGTCTCCTGGAGGTTCGCTGGGATTGATTTCAGCTCCTCGTTCGGCTCTGAGTATGTGTACATGCCCAAGTATGAGTGGGCATTGGAAGGCTGTGTTTGAATGTGTATGGAAGCATGGGCATTTAAGGTTGAAGGGACAGTGTTGCCTTGGGCATTTGGTGTGAAAGGAAATATAAGTGTGGCCATCTTTAGGCCTTGGAAAATAAGAAAATAATGATTTACGTGGCCATAAAATTGAAAAGCCACATGGAAGGCTTGGTTGGTTGCCAGCTCATTATCTAGAAGCTGGGGAGCGTGGAACAACGGAAGGTGGCGCCCAGTTGGAATCGAAGAGAAAAAAAGAAAAACCGCCTTGTTGATGTGGGCTCTGGAGTGGTGCTACGGTGGAAGCGCTGTAGCTGCGGAAGGTGAAAAGAAGGCCGCCTGGTACGAGAGCTGGCTGGAGAGACCGCTTGCAGAGACCAGAGGTGTTGGCACTAGCTAGAGGCGCCCGGGTGATCAATGGCCTGGAGCGAAGGCGTAGTGCTGGAGAAGGTGCTGGAGGTCGCCTAGAGAGAGGGCCCCGGTTCTGGAAGTAGGCGAAGCAGTGAAGGACTGGTAGCCACCTTGTGGTGTTGATAGGTGCCGGCGAGTATTGTTGCTACGGAGAGCTCACGACTGGAGCACAGCGCAGAAGTAGCTGGAGGTGAGAGGCAAAAGTTGGTGCAGAGCAGCAGACGTTGGACTGCTGGGGTGGCCTATGCTAGTTGAAAGTGAGCTGGGGCAATCCGTGGTGGAGTTACTGCTGGGAATTGTGAAGAGCCTGGGTGATCAGTGGTCTGGAGCGCAGAGTGGACAGCGTGGCTGCAGAGAAGTGAGACAACTTGGGGAGTTGCCGCCTAGAGAAAGACTGCAGGTACTGTAGAGGGGATCTAGAGAAGGGAGTTTTTGTAGGCAGTGACCGCCTTGGGTGTAGCTGCTGGGCTCTGAGAAGCAGCTATAGACAGGTGAAGAGGAAAGTGCAGGAGGTCACCACGACTGAGAGAGGCAAGGGTAAAAAGCTTAAAAGAGCTGGTGATTCGGCATAGCCAGAGGGAGCCGCCTGGGAAGCAAGCAAAGGAGGGAATAGAGCAGAGAAAGCAAGAAGGCTAGTGGGCAGCAAGGACAAAAAGAGTCTTACGTGTGGTGCTGTGTGAAGGTGGTCACCCAGTTTGCAAGAAAGGGTACAGGGAAGGTGGTGCCTGGGATAGAGAGGGCGTGAGTATGGTTTTTTGTGGATTTCTACCTCTTCTGGAGACTCAGGCCAGAGTTGTAAATTCTCTTGATTAGCTGTGGGTGGCTGGTGTTTGGTGATGCCAGAGAGTTCTTTTTTGTTTCTTTGTTTATTTGGGTACAAGTTGTGACAGCCAGATCTGAAATATAAATCTTATTCATGCTCTTGGGCCTGGTTTTATAGTGTGTTTAAATGCGTGTGTGGAAGTGTGGCACCCTATAAGGCCGTAGACAGCTTTATCGCTTCCGTGCCATCAACGGCGTGAGAAACCAGTTCACGATGCAGAAAAACATGAAATTTAATATCCATGTGAAGCTCGGTTCACACGTGAAAAGTGTTTCACGACGTGAAAATCCAGTTCATGTGGAAAAAAAACAAAATTTAATATCCACATGAAGTCCGTTTCACGTGTGAAAAGTGTTTCACGGCGTGAAAAACCAGTTCACGTAGAAAAAAAATATCCACGTGAAGTTCGGTTCATGCGTGAAATGTGTTTCATGGCATGAAAAAACAGTTCATGCAAAAAAAAATTGAAATTTAATATCCACATGAAGTCCGGTTCATGCGTAAAAAGTGTTTCACGGCGTGAAAAACCAGGTCATGCAGAAAAAAATTGAAATTTAATATCCACGCGAAGTCCGATTCATGCGTAAAAAGTGTTTCACGGCGTGAAAAATCAGTTCACGCAAAAAAAAAAAATTTAATATCCACGTAGAGTTCGGTTCACGCATGAAAAGTGTTTCACGGCGTGAAAAACCAATCCATGCAGCAAAAAAGTGCAGGCCATTTTTTTTAAACTCTGGAAACCACCCCCTGTTTGGAGGCCCGTATCTCCTAAACCGTATATCTGATGAAGGTGCTCTAGGGCTCATTGGAAAGCTAACATCAAGCTCTTTGACTTTGGACTATTGTTCAAAGTCAAAATCGATCATTTTGGCCTCCGACCAGCAGCCTCAAAATTCAACCTGAAAATCGAGGCAAAAACAGTCCAAAAACCACGAAAAATCATATAAAAAAACACCGCGAAAACAACGACGAGCGGGCTTTTTTTGAGAGTCTAAGATGATAAAATCATAAACGATTCAGGGAAACAAAGTTGTACTAAAAAAATACTACAACTCCCTCATACAAAGTTTTTCAAAATTCCTTTTGGATCACCCTCAAAAACGTGCTGCGAAATAGGGAAAAATTTCATGAAATTTTTTTTCGTCCTCCTAAGACATTGATGGAGAATAGGTTTTAGGACCTTCTCTTCCATCTGGGAAGTTCCTAGCATACACTTTTTCTGAAAAAATATCTCTAGTCATTCACGTGCGGGTAACGCCTAAGCTAATGAGGGAAAACGGACACCCGTTTGATCCAACAAAGAGTACGCCAAGCCTCTTGAGGCTGTAAAACGGGTTGTAGTAAAGTATAAAAAGCACCTTTTAAAAAAAACTATGATTGCTCATTAAGGAGCATTTAGGCACTCTGACATGGCCACGATAGAGGGATTGCCAGGGATCACACAAGGACTCAACCCAATGTGGCTGACATCTTCGAGCCATTGAGATCTATGCCATCAATTCACCTCCCCATGCCATTGGCCATGCCTATAACAAGCGTGTCATCGGGTTTTACACCCCCTGTCACTTCGATTCAATCGAGCTTTGGTCCCTTGACTAACATTCCCGCAAATCCTATAAGTACCAAACCTTTCTTGGATGCCCACACCTTGGACATACTGACTAGTCTAGGAAGGGGGGTGGCCCAAGGACTCAGTGAGTCTCTTCCAACAAGAGCACTCACATACAGCCTCAATGACTAATACAAAAATACGGCCGTACAAATTTCCAAAATTATGGGCAAATATGATGGAACAACAAACCCTGTTCAATTCATTTAAATGTTTGAACAAAGATGTGAAGCCTTTGGAAATCCCAACTGTCCCACTAAGGTACATGTGTTGAACTTATGCTTAGAAGAAAAAGCTAGTTGATGGTTCATCGCATTAATGCCGGCAATCAAGACCAACTTTAAAACTTTGAAATCAACCTTTTTACATGGCTTTTCCAGACAAGGTGATCAATGGAGTGCAATAACAGAACTCTATTCAATTGAGCGGCGGTAACCCAATGAACCCATTAGAGATTTTATCCTTCTCGGATAAAACTCTTGGACTCACGTTGTGAGTCATAGGAAAAATTAAACGATGTTCAATTGAGGAGACGTTTCATGATGGGCTTGAAGAATAACAGCTTACACAATTTGATCATTGTAGCCAATCCGAAAACATTCGATCAATGTTGTAAAGAAAGATTGCCCAAGACGAGTTGCTTCAATGCAACTTGTCTCACAAAATACAACTCTTAACATCTTAAGCATACAAAATGGGCAGCTGGCCACAGTGCCATTGAATGTGCTTACATGTTTACAAGCCAAGGCAAACAGTCAAAAAGAATGTAAAAGATAATACCTCAACATGGGTAGAAGAACATGTTTTAAAACAGAACCCAAAAGAGAAAACAAAACCTTCTAAACCCAAGAAAAACAAAAGACAACAAATTGTTGAAACCAAGGTCGAATTAAAAGACAGAGAAAAGGAGCCTGTAGAGAACAAAGACCTAAAAGGGGGCATAAACACGAAAGAGCCAAAAGCTATACAGGATACAGAAGCATCCACTTCAAAGACCACCACACAAACCTCAACACCCATATGTGCAACACAGGATATAAAAACCCAAAAGAAAATTCTATCTTGTTGCATGGGTAAACATAATGAAACACTGAAAAATCAAAGAAAGTCAGAGAATGAAACAAGTTCTAGTACATCACTAAGTGAGGATATGAAACAAGTTCTTCCTCTTCGCTCAGTGCACTACATAGACCAATCAAGAAACTAGAACCCACCCAACCACCCCAATTGGATAATAATGATCACATGACATATGCGAAACGCAAAAAACGAGCTCAAGAGTGCATGCTTAGCATGGTTGAATGTCTTACAGGGTCACCGGTTGTGATTGAGCCTCATAATGCCAATCCTAAAAGAACAACCAAGATTCAAAGCCTAGAAGAGTACCACTTTCCCTTTTAAGAGGAAGACATACTCTCTACAGAAGAGTCATTTGAGACAGATTGTACAAACTATAGGCTTTAGAAAGCACATGAGGAATTCAATAATTCCCTTACAAGATAAAAACAATCTCTCAAAACCTCATTTGGAGGAATGCTCTTCTCTCATGATAAAGCCAGCATCATATCAACACTTGCACCTTTAATGGCTCAACTTGAGTTATATAAGGACATAACGAACTACATAAACCAGGACTATGAGGATTCGCATGTTTCCAAACAGACCTCATTAAGAATTGTCAGAGGCCAAGTGTGCCATTGTATGCATTGGGTACTTTTAAAAAAGCTAAGACCCAAACAGAGGATGAAAGTGAATGGGAATATAAAACAGACACAAGATCTGAAGTTGAAACAATAATCAAAACACCCATGGTTCTTTTGGAAGATTCTATCATCGTATGGTTATATTTCCCTACAGGCAATGATGTTCAGTGCAAACGCACATTGATTAGCCCTCGAGCAAGTCAACATTATGACAATAGAAACTTGGGTGTCATTGTTGGGACAACCTAAACTCACCCCGACAAGCAATAGTCTTGCAAAAGGAACCAATGAACAAAACATTGAAGTTCCAGGTTACTTTAGATACACTACTCGAACAATCGATGGCGATATGGAATTTACATTTCATGTCACCCTAGATTCCCTTGAGTATGATGTCATCATTGGTAGACCTTGGATAAGTGAATCGTTGTATTCACTAGATGAATCCATGCAAATAGTCACCTTGAACACCCTGCATACAATGTACAATTGTTATTATGGGAGGAAGAAACCTTGCAGGAGCTGGAACTTCCAACATATCTTACTACTGAAAAGATCCCTAGGATTTTGGTTGGATTGGAAATTACAAATGAAATCACCACAGCTTAAGCACAGCTTTATTCAACACAAAAACACAATCTCATGACCCTAGAGCTATGGGATTTGTTAGGTCAACCAACACTCACGGCCCATCCTGAAAGGATTACCTTTACACAAGACTTGAACATGCCATGTCTGGGGTACTTTGAACATACAATGTATATTGAAACTAACTCCCTCACTTGTTGCAAGTTTTTTGTGGTTGAGTATATGTTGGAAGTAGATTTAATCTTAGGGCATAAATGGACTGTTGTTGCTGCCCAAGCACCACTGTGCTTTACTAGCGATAAAGTCATCATGATGGTCAATGAAAAAAAGTTGACAGTACCATACTGCAAGGAAGAGGATCCAACTTTAATGGATATCTATGATGCTAAACGCAAAAGGATACAAGCCTCTTCCACAAAAGCCCCTCTATATCATGACCTACCATCTGCATAAAATGACCAACTCCAATAAAGCCTCTACTCCTTCAATCTCGTCCTCAGCTAACGAAGTTCGATGCCAAGACCTCGCAATCGATCTCTATTCTTGAAGAAATTCCCATAGCCAGGACCATCTATCCCTAATAGGAAACTCAAAGGAAAGGCGCCGGCTCCTATGCATCTTCATCAACAAACCTCACCCAAAGGAGATAACCATATGCTCAAAGGCCTCGTCATCGACAGCCACTCCACAATAGACTCTAACCTCATCAACAATACCAATGAGTCTCAAACTTACAGCCTCAGTGCCAACCAAAGTCAAGGAGGGCCCTAAACCTTCCACATTAACCCTAAAGAAAACTCCACCAAGACTACCACAATCATGATATCTTAATAGTATCAAAATGTGGGTGGATAAGCAGTAGCTCAAGGCCACTATGAAGGTGTCAATCAAATTTGGGTGCCTCGACAGTGAAAACCTATTCCTCAACGTAGCATTTGCAAGCCAAGGAAGAAGAAAAGTACTCCACAACACCGTCCACAAAAGCCTATGCGAGTTCCTCAAAGAACTCCTCCAATGCAACAAGTGTGGGTACCAAAAACATTGCTGCAAGCATGTTAAGGCTTTATTATGTAATTCTTAGACCTTAGTCAAAGGGCTTGGGGGTTAGTTATGTGTGAAAGTACCCTTTGGTATCTGAACCGAGTAGTTATTACCCTGATAGTTGTATCTAGAAAAGAGAGAGATGGAACATTGATTCTGATAATGAATGAAGGAGAAGTTTTGCTATGTCTTTGCACAGTGTTTTATTATGTCTTTCTTGATGTTTGTGCAATCATTATGCTGTCACGATGAATCAGAGTCTGCGCTCTGATGTGCTCTGAATGGTGTCGAGGATGTATTATTTATTTATGCCTTGTACAGAACCTTTTAGAGGGCCATGTACACATTAGTGATCCTGCGGGTTCGAATGCCCTGAGTTATGGGAGGATATGACTTATTCAGAGGACCGCTAGCCTTGGATGTCTGAAGATAATTCGGGGAATTCAAGAAGATATTATACAAGGTCAAGGGCCAGAGATGCTGACGCTACTTTAACAGGCAGAAATGATGATGAAGAAGGTGATGATTATGATTCAGATTATGAAGTTCCTCCGGGAACAAGTGGTGCATTGGAAACTATTTTGGAAGAAGATGTAGAGGAGGAAACATTGGATCAAGAAGCAGAGGATATTGATGATGAGAAAGAAGTACATGATCAGTTTGTGGATACTGTTCAAGGAGAAGGGATTCCGACAGGTTTGGTACAATCTGAATCTGATTTGGGTATTCCAATTTTAAATAATGATTCAAATGCTAATGCAGAAGTAGGAAGTGTTGAGGATGCTCAAAATCCACCAGTATTCTTAAGCACTTTTAGGACATTTCTTGGGGGAACCTTGTTGAATAGAGTTATTAGGGGATGTAGTAGGAGAAGGTTGCAGTTTGAACCATTACCAGTCTTAGCAAGGAGGCCAGTTAGAGGGGCAGCAATGAATTCTCAAAATCCATCAGCACATAACCCAAAGGTGAGATCAGCAAAGTTCAAGGGAAAACCCAAGGAGGACCCTGACTGCCATGTAGCCCAATTCCAAACAAGGTGGGAGGCTAGTGGCTATGACACACTTTATGGGGGAGAGGTGAAGAAGAGGCAGTTTGCTGCTACCTTAGAAGGCTCAGCAATGGATTGGTTTAGCTAGTATGGTTTGGGACATTTTGGAAACTTTGATGCTTTGAGCGATAGTTTTCTTGCCAGGTTCAGAAGGGAGAAAACAGCCAATGACATCATAAATAAAATTAAAGATCTTCAACAAAAAGAAAAGCTAGTAGAGGACTATGCTCAAAAGTTCAGGGTTCTTTCTCGAAGATTGGAAGGAGCAGATAGGCTTTCCAATGAAATGTTAGCTTCTTATTTCCTGAATGGATTAAGGAAGACAATCAGAGTAGCAGTGTGGCTAATGTAGACATTGCTGCAGGTTTTGATGCTTTGGTGCAAGCAGCAGTAAGAGTAGAAAAGAGGTTGGATGTTACTAAGAAGAAGCAAAAAAAGAGAGGTCTGATTCAGACCTGGAATCTGACTCTGATGGAGACATAGACTCAGAGAGCTCTGATGATGATTCAGAATATAATAGTGACTCAGATTTAGATGATGAATCAACTAGCGAGAAAAGGAAAAAGAAGAAGAAATCTTCAAAGTCCAAAGATAAGGGCAAAAAGAAGAAGAAAGGATTGGATGATGAACAACTGTTAAAGAGGCTTAAAGCATTGAAGTATGCCTCAGTATTAACAAATGATAGACCAGTGTGTCAGATATGCTCAAAGGAAGGACATTTAGCAACCAATTGCTGGTATAACCCAAATTTCAGAGGAAGAGTTCCCCTCGGTGTACAAAGGTCAAAGCAGCAGCAGAACGAAACTTCATCTAATCAAGTTTTCCCTGCTCAAGCTAGAGGACCAAATAGACAGTTCAGATCACAGCCTAGACAAACATGGCAATCAGATTTTAGAGGAGAATTGAAGTGCACTTATTGTGACAAAGAGGGTCATAGACAGGGTCCAGCTTGTGAGTTATGGTGCAAGCATAGGACAGAGAGGGGTATCCCAATTGTAAGGTACCCTATAGGAGATCAAAATCAAAGAGGAAAGATGCAGCAAAGTCAACAAATAACACAGTTAAATGCAGTGACAGCAGTGATAGAGGACCAGTTTCAGAGTAACTCTGATATGGTTGAGAATGTTGCTTGTGCTTGTTCTGGATGTGTAGTCCATGCAAATGATAAGGATGGGAAACAACAGATTCCTGCCTTGGCAGTGACAAGAGCTACAAAGTTGAATAAAGGTCCAATTCAATGGGCAGATCAGGAGAAAGTTAGAAGCAAGGTTCAGAGGAAGTTGGACAAGAAGAAGCCAGCTTTGGAAGAACTAATGTTAGAACAAATTGAAGGGGTTTGTGAAGAACAAGGACAGGACAAAGGAGAAGAGGAAATTTCTAAGGTTGACTCACTCTATGAAGCTCTGTTACATTCAAAAATTCAGATTTCTCTTGACCAATTGTTGACATTAGTACCAGGGTTCAGAGATTTGCTGTTTCAAAGAATTCTTCAGAGAAAAGGTGTTGATTCACCTCAAAGTAATTTTTTAATGAGTAATATTGTTCAGGTGGAAGATGTTGATTTCAAAGTTCCTGCCATATCAGTCAAATATCAGGGCCAGCCCATACATGGAGTTCTTTTGGATGGTGGATTAGGAGTTAATATACTTCCTGAGTCAGTTTACATTCAATTTGGGAGCCAAAAGTTGCATCCAGCACCTTTTCAGGTAAAAATGGCTGATCAGAGGAAATTACAACCTTTAGGTTTGCTAAAAAACCAGGAGATCTTCATTGCAGGATTGAAGTTTATGGTCAACTTTGTAGTACTCAGGATGCAATCAGGAAACTTGGCTTACCTAATGCTCCTTGGAAGGCCCTAGTTCAGGCAGGCTAAGTTACAGCAAGATTGGGGAGCTAATATGGTGATCTTGAAACAGGGGAACCAGAAACAGACTTTACCCATGACATCTACTATATTTATGCCAAAGGAGCAAAGAGCTTTGTGGGCACAAGGCATACACCTGGCAGATGAAGTAGAAGATGATGAAAAAGAGGAATATTTGAAGGCCAATCCAACAGTTGTCCCAGTGTTTGATATAAATGTGACGACTATTTTGGGAGATTATGAGGATTGTTTTGCTGTAGCTACCTGCAAAAGAAGAAAGAGACCAGCAATTACAGGATATTCAAACAGGGACTGAGATGACTAAAGAACAGTTCAGAGTTCTACAAGAATCAGAGCTGTCAAAGTCAGAGGAGATGCAGAATGATCTATCAACAGATCAGGCTATTGCAATAGCAGAGCAAAGATATGAAAATGGTATGAAGAAATCAGCTAGAATTATGGAGGATGATCTGAATGAATGGAATTTGGGAACAAAGAATGACCCTAAAGTTGTCAAAGTTAGTGTTCATGTGGAAGGAGAATTTAAAGACAATCTTTTGAAATTATTAATGGAATACAAGGATGTTTTTGCATGGGAATATTCAGATATGAAGGGGATAGATCTTGCATTTTATTCCCATATTTTATTCCCATAGGATTAATTTGAAGCAAGATGCTAAGCTTGTTATCCAACAGAGGTATAGAATGAATCCCAATTATGCAAAGCAAGTTAAAGATGAAATTGACAAGCTGCTCAGGGTGGGATTCATTAAGCCTGTACATGAAGCAACATGGCTATCTCCAATTGTAGTAGTCCCCAAGAAAAATGGAAGAATCAGAGTTTGTGTGGATTATAGAAAGCTCAATGCAGCCACCATCACAGATCCTTTTCCATTACCTTTTGCAGATACTCTGCTAGATTCAGTTGCAGGGCATCAAATGTATAGTTTTCTGGATGGGTTCTCAGGATATAATCAAATTAGGATGCACCCTGAAGATGAACACAAAACAGCCTTCATTACAGAATGGGGAGCATTTGTGTTCATAGTAATGAGCTTTGGATTAAAAAATGGACCACCAGCTTTCTCAGAGGTGGTAAGTAGAGTGTTTGAGCCCTATTTGTCTTCTTTTATGAGGGTATTTATGGAAGATTTTTGTGTGTTTGGATCCAAAGAGATGCATTTGGAGCACTTGAGGAAAGGTTTTGAGAGATGCAGGAAGTATGGTATGTCATTCAATCCATACAAATGTGCAATTGCAGTTAAAAGAGGAGTTTTGTTGGGCCACATAATTTCAGAGGAAGGTATACATGTGGATCCAAGAAAAATTCAGAGCATCATAAAGTCCAAGAGCCTAGTGAATTTGAAGGAAACATCTAGGTTTGTGGGTCAGATCAAGTGGCACAGTAAACATTTAAGATATTTGTCAGATGTATGTGCACCCTTGTCACATTTAACCAAGAAAGGAGTAGCTGTGATTAACAAGTTGAAGAGCTTAATGACACAATCAGTTTATGTTAAGTCTCCTGTTCTTGAAGAGGATGCTATTGCTATATTGCTTAAAATTTTTCCTTCAAACTTTAGGCAAATTGTGACAGTACTTAAAGAGAAGGAGCCAGTCCCTTCCTTGGAAAGTATCATAAATTCTTTGCAGGAAGAAGACAAGAAGATTACAAAGGATGTGATAGATCCTTATGCATATGCTATTACTTCGACATCGGCAAAGAAGAAGTGTACTATTTATGGTGGTACAAATCATCTTACTAAGGATTGTTTCTCCAAACATCCTTGTGAGTATTGTGGAAAGACAAATCATCCATCCTCAAAGTGCTACCAAAAAGATCAAAAGCTAGCAAAGGCACATGTGGTTGAAGAAGTCAACCAATAGGAAGAAACAAATCTTTGTTCTAGTCTTAGTATAAAAGATGTAGATGATGATTATGCTTTTTAAAATTATGTCATGTATGTGGTTGAGTCAAGACTTATGTTGTTCCAACTTGACGAGTTGTAGAGGAGAGTACACCACCCTATGTTATTGTTAAGGGGGGACTCTTACTCATTGTGTCAAGGAGGTATGTTAGACTTGTTCATGTTTTTGTAAGAAGTTGGTCTTAAGGGGGGATTGTTGGATAAATGTAATCCCAACTCCTTAGTCCAATTTAATGTGTGGTGGTTAGGCTAGTGGTGGTCAGTGGTGGTTGGTGTAAAGCCTACAAATGGTTGGTGCATATGGTTCATGCAACTCATGCAACTAAAAATAGGGTAGAGGAGTCTCTAAATAAGGTACAAGTCGTGATCAAGTGATTATGTAAGTTTGGTTCATGCCTAATCATAATTAGTGTCTTCTTGTGTTAATCTCAAAGCAATTTTCTGCATATACCAGTTTTTGTCCCTCATGTTCATGATGTTTTGTACAAGCTTTGATCCACCTTGAGTATGTTTTGATCCACCTTGAGTATGTTTTGATCAATCTTCATAGTTGAATTATCATATCCAACAAGGGTCCATCTTCATTTTTCAAAAACACTCACCCTGTATATTCTAATATCGCTAGTAGGCTGCTTAATCCTTATCCTAGCGTGCCACCTACTAACTCTTCCCAAGCTGAATATATCTACTCTTCCTTCTCTCTACCAGAATTAGATTTTCTCACTAACACTCTCGCCCCCAAGGAGATATTGACACCTATCCCATCTCCACCACGGCAACCTTAGGAGGTATGTAATCTGCCTCCACTTGATAATGTTATACCTTATACTGAACAAAATGTTTTGGAATCCTTGATAGTTGCCAAATATGAGGAGTTTATTGAACAAGGCAATCCACTATTACATCCGAAACTCATGTTCAAAGTGCTGATGCAGATACTCCTTTCGATCCCACCCGCTAGATTCTAGCAGAAGCTTATTCGGCAGTCACACCCACAAGGCACAACACTATGTACCATATCCTCTTTGTGCCACCCATCCAGAATTAGAAGAATTACTTCCATTGGTAGGAGAAGGAACATTGTGGGCCGATGTCGTAAAACACACAAAGCTAGCAAACCCTCATCTCTGTGACTTGTTGGAAATTTGCTTGGTCACATTCATGATTAGCTATTGTTATAGAAGATGGAGGAAGCGAAATCCTATGCACACCAGAGGTGGATACACCACCATTCACACAAATGAAGAAGCACCACAATTGCTAGATTTTGGAGTCTAACCTACATAGAGACAATAATTTTTAACAGTGCCAGAATATAGCAGAGTTTACATAGTGCACCGCCAACACTGCATGTGGATCCACTATACATGCCTATCAAGAGAATGTGGATGCCGCTGGAGTTCAAGGACACCAAAAGCAGGGATTCTCATGTCTGCTTAAAACTTTCCTATATTCAATCCAGCAACATTTGGGAATATTCAAGAACAAAGACAGCAATTGCAGACCTGGATCAAGGCTTGTGGCACAGAATACCTGACCCTACAATTGTGGCCAGTGTTAGGTTCATGAAGTTATTGGTGGTACTCATAGATCAACCTAAAGAACCTTATGATGGGTTTGAAGCGCAACATCTACAGTTCGACATGAACAAAGGGCCTTCAAATAGAGGGATGCTGCTGTATTACCACCGCTTAAGATGTCTTCCAGCTTATATGCATCTGACATTTGAAGACATGATCGACACCGGCTTCTGGAAGTCCCATTCGGCATTTCATCGAACACTCCGGAAACTCCAATCCAGACACAACTTCTACCGACATGAATTTGGTGACCAGGTCTTCTGACCTCAGTAAAACAGGTTCTGAGGACAGAACCTACATAAGAAAGGGAGGAATGTTAATCCCATTTGGATTAACAACATGATCCTCAATTGAGGACATTAATAAGTGTCATGTAAAGGCACTATAAAGTTGTACATTATGAGATATTGGCCACCCAAGGTCTAGTTAAGTAAGTTTTGGGCGCCCAAGTGTGAATAAGGGCCAATTGTATATAAGGCAATTTCTCATAACTAAAAGGACACAATCCCCTTTATGCTATTAAGAGCTCTCCCCTTGTGCTTGTGAGAGAGTGAGGAGTGAGAGCATTCTAGCATTGTGCCTCTTTCATGCTTGTGTGTTTATGCTTGTATGAGAGAGTGAGAGAGAGTGTGATTGGTTTATGTGATTGTGTGAGTGACTTTACGATGACAGAGTGGAGCTTGGAGTTTGGAGCTTTACAAAGCGAGCTTGGAGGCCTCAAGGGACTCGAGATTCGAAGCATTGCTAAGCACCCCATGATGGTTGTGTTCTTTTGCTTACCCATTAGATGAATGTGGAGTTCTCTCTTGGAGGTGAGGCAAACCATAACAACTTGGGACAGATTCCTGTTAAGGCTATTGAAATTTGAGCAATGTGATGAGCTATGGTGGATCAAACACTAGAATCAACATCATTAACAAAGTGATTAGTAAATAATTAAGACGTAATTAGTGGATAATTAGCAATAGATTAATGTAGGCATGGATACTCAAAAACCAGCAAATTCTCATTAGGGCTATGCCTCAATTTATAGAGTTTACATCAAGCATCAAATCCCATTGATTTCTCCATGATTCACTCCCAGAATATCTCCACCTCTTGCTTGATTCTCTCCACCTCTTCTCTTTTCCCTGAATATCTCCCAGAATAACTCCACACTTCCCAGAATATCTCCACACTTCCTAAATTCTCTCATGCTACCCTTTATTCTCTCCCAGTAGATTCTTCTCACCTTTTCACAGGTTCTTTCACATTTACATCTTCTCTTTTACAGCCTCTAACCAAGGGCTTGTTCCCACACACACCCTATTCACTTGTATTTTCAACACCTCCCCTCAAGTGAATAATCCTAGCACACCTGGCTCCTATACCAAGTTTTCCTCTTACTTGATAGCCCGCAACCAATGCCTCAAGTCCCTAAACTCCATAGTCCTTGTTGACACTCTCTCTCTCTATGTGTCTAAGGCTACTATAAGTGCCCGCGACCTTGACTAAAGTGCTCACACATACATCTACCACTTGGCCTACATCATCGGTGGCTCAGAGGTGGTTTTACTTTGTTGGGGCAGGTTACATTGGGTTGTGGGGTCTCTCTCTCTCTCTCTCAGAAAAGATGATCCGACTCCACTTCCTTTGGAGCCTCCATGAAGTTTGCCGATGTCGTTCCTTCTCCACTGGGTTTGCTGTAGCAGTCTCTTGCCATGTGTCCTGGCTTTCCACATTTGTGGCAAGTGAAGGTCCTTCCTCCTTCTCTGCCTCTTCCTCGTCCTCGTCCTCGAGAGAATCCTCCTCGGGTGAAGAATGCTTTTTCCTCTCCTGCTGTTGAGTCGAGCCCTTTCTTCTCTTTGCCTCCGCTCTCTTACTCTAGTAGAGCTGCTTCTATCTCATGTAGCTTCAATTCAGGTACATTCTTTAGTGTTACTACAATGTTTTCATAATCACCTTTGCCCTTTCTTCTCTCTTGCCTCTGCTCTCTTTCTCTAGTAGAGCTGCTTCTATCTCGTGTAGCTTCAATTCACGTACATTCTTTAGTGTTGCTACAATGTTTTCATAATCACCTTTGTCCACACTCTTCAGAAGTACAGCTAATGCTTCATCATCTTCTACCTTTTTGCCAATAGCTGCCAGCTATTGCTTAATGCTTTTATATTTGTTCAAGTGTGTGATTAAAGGTTCACTTTCCTTCATGTCCAATTCGTAGAATTGCATTAACAGATTTATCTTTGAATTTTTTGCTTGTGTACCAAATAATTTATTGAGTTCATCCCATGCATCTTTTGCCCATTGTATCCTTGTGATGTGATGAATGATTTCATCATTTAAACTGAATGCAATAAGTCCCAATGCTTTTTCATTCCTGCTATTCCACTCATTTTTTCCTCTCTCTAGGCATTCATCTCTCCCTTCAACTAATCCCCACAGATTTTTCCTCATGAGCAAATACATGGTTTTTGTCTGCCATGTATAAAACTGCTCCCCCAATAAATTTGGCTATTTCTTGTGCTGAACTCATGGTGATGTGAAGGGGGTCTTACCTCTTGATCCAATTTCAAGATTCAAGGGTAGTGTCTACCCTTTTACAACTCAATCTTGTGTTTAATAGATGATTACAACAAATTTATCAGCATAAAATCACCAAAAATTACTTTAAATCAAGGGTAACCAATTTGTACGGAATGGTTGGAGTATCAAACCAACTCCGGACTGCAATCTGAAGTTATAGGGATCTGTATCAGATACCTAATGGTTAATTTGAACCCTCAATTGCACCAAAATACAGTGATTAGCACTGATTAATCATTGATTAGCAAATTAGTGCTCTGTTTTGTGTGCAGAAAACAGAGTATGCAAGGAGTCCAGATCTGGTACCTTAGACTTCAAATGAGCTCAAATGCTTTTAAAGGCATCAATAGCAATGAGTCTAGTAGAGGATTAAGCCAAGAAACACAAGATTTGACCAAATATTGAAAGCTTAATCTCTGTTTTACCAAAGTCACCTGCAGATTTGATGAAGAGCTTGGATCTCACTATAGACTTGATGAAATTGAATTCTGTCTTCACCAGCTTGTAGAGCATGCTTGAATACACCTTGGGCTAGGAGGAATTAGAAGAATTTGATTTGATGAAGAAGAGATCTGCAAATTACTCAAAAAAATAGCGCTGACTAAAATCGTAAATTCTCCCAGATGCGCTGGCGGTTTGCTACGTTTCTTGCATAGGCTGGAGCTCCTTTGGGTTAGCTACCTTGGGCTAGAAGAGTTTGGCCAATGATTGAGTATGCAAGGTGCTAGAGCTCCTCCACTGGCTGGGGGGGTGAAGTGAAAAATAACTAAAATTTTGATTATTTTCTAATTATCTACTACTAATCTTGATTAATTAAATAATTGGCTCATAAACCTGATGGATTCTAGGCATGGCTCTGATACCATGTTGAAATTTGAGCAATGTGATGAGCTATGGTGGATCAAACACTAGAATCAACATCATTAACAAAGTGATTATAGCAAATAATTAAGACATAATTAGTGGATAATTAGCAAATAGATTAATGTAGGCATGGATACTCAAAAACCAATAAATTCTCATTAGGGCTATGCCTCAATTTATAGAGTTTACATCAAGCATCAAATCCCATTGATTTCTCCATGATTCACTCCCAGAATATCTCCACCTCTTGCTTGATTCTCTCCACCTCTTCTCTTTTCCCTGAATATCTCCCAGAATAACTCCACACTTCCCAGAATATCTCCACACTTCCTAAATTCTCTCATGCTACCCTTTATTCTCTCCCAGTAGATTCTTCTCACCTTTTCACAGGTTCTTTCACATTTACATCTTCTCTTTTACAGCCTCTAACCAAGGGCTTGTTCCCACACACACCCTATTCACTTGTATTTTCAACAAAGGCTCACCCTAACCCTCCTTGAAACACATCCAAAAAAAGATTACCTGGTGAACCGTAACTGTCATGAAGGATCTTTCCAAAGGCCAAGCTCATAACCCTCGAGGTCTCCAAGCTCTACAACTCCTTGAGAAGCAATTCAACCGCGTCTCTCGCGAGCGTTATCACATCGCTACGTTGCACTATGGGTCCTCGTCCCTCCTCTCACCTCACTACTTCACTCACACACACTCACTAGCATGCATTAGGGAGAGAGATTAGTAAGAGCAAGACTCAATTGCACAATGGGAGAGTCTCTTGTATTATGAGAGAAATTCACTTATATACATGGCCATAAGTGTTCACACTCACTTAAACTATGGCCGATCGGGCATTTTAGGCGCATAAGAGACCTAATGCATTACAATGACTACTCATAATATATCCATGAAGTACATCACTTAGGTCTTCATCCTAACTTGCTACCATACGCTCTTGAAGCGGGAGTCGCCACCATAAATACTCCGTCACACCATTACGGGCGCCCATCTAAGTTGTAGCTTTGGACATTATTGCTTTATATCTTGAATGTATGACCCTTTGGTGTATCTACCATGACTCCTTGATGTAAGATAATGGTGGTAGCTCTTGTTAATCCCAAAATTGGATTAACATTCCCCCCTTCTTGATGACGATCGCATCTAATATATCCATGAAGTACATCACTTAGGTCTTCATCCTAACTTGCTACCATACGCTCTTGAAGCGGGAGTCGCCACCATAAATACTCCGTCACACCATTACGGGCGCCCATCTAAGTTGTAGCTTTGGACATTATTGCTTTATATCTTGAATGTATGACCCTTTGGTGTATCTACCATGACTCCTTGATGTAAGATAATGGTGGTAGCTCTTGTTAATCCCAGAATTGGATTAACATTCCCCCCTTCTTGATGACGATCGCATCCTTGTGATCACGTTGAAGACCTTTGTGTGGGGAGAATGAAAAAGCTTGTCGATGGCTTTGATGTTGAATGACGTTCAATGGTCTTTGTTCCTTTTTGGAAGGAATAAGAAAAGCTAGTTAACGAATGAAGAGGTTAGTGGTGTATTGGGAATTCCTAACGGGGTGGGGGGTTTTTACGAATGATTACATTTTTATATTTGTGTGAGCCGCCTTTTTTTTGTTTTTGTTTTTTTGGCCCACTTTGTTTTTGGCAATCATCGGCAAAGTTACAAGTGATTTTTGTTAGTGGGGACACTAAGAGATGCTGATAATGGGAGAGAAGAGAGAGAAGGATCCGGAGGAACGTAGACTTAATCATCAAAACGAGATGGTGATTCTCAGTTCCTCATTTGATTCATTGAAGTGACATTCATCATTTGAAGTAATTGGCTTGTGATGATGTCCCTTTGTGTGGCAGGATTCTTGTCAAATATTGTTGATTAGGACCTGATCTTGTCCTCTTCTACCCATGTTCTTTTTATGTTGTTATGCATAATTAAGTTCTCTTAGAAGCATACTTTCATGAAGTACAAGAATTGAGTCATATAGACTCTTATTGAACTGCTCTGTGTGTGTTGAAGTAGCCACTTGTTGGTGAGGATTGAAAGAATTACGTCGACTTGCGAGGCTAATATGGATATCTTCAATAAGGATTGAAGTTTACTGATGTGTGAAGATGGTGGCATCATTTGGAGAGGTTTTTAAATTGAAGGAAAATTCCAAACGATGGGTTGTACCATTGATCAGGCTTTCGCCCACCATGGCCCCCCCATCCAGAGATGTACTTGGAAGTTGTTGATGGTGAGGCATTGGTGCAAATGTTCTCCAATGCATGAGTATGAATTCATACTCATGGAGTAGCTCTGCTACATTAATTTAGCCAAAAGAATAGTAAGCAATAAGCTTAACAAATATATAGTGGCTATTATGTGATATGGCTTAATCCATGATGATAAGACTTAAATCATGAAAGTGCAGGTTCTTAAGCCTTGAGATGGAGCACCTTGAATTTGCAAATTTTGACCTCTTTTTTTTTTCCCGTGTGAACTGCTAAGACGTGAAACACTGAGGCATGAAAGACCAGACGTAAAAGTCAGGACGTGAGCCATCATGATGTGAATGAGTAGACATGAAAGTCATGACGTGAAAGAGCAGACGTGAAAGTCCAAGACGTGAAAGAGCAGATGTGAAAGTGCACACATGAAGGGCCAAGACGTGAAGGGCCAAGACATGAAAGTCATGACGTGAGTCTATAGACATGAGTCTGCAGACGTGAAAGTCATGACGTGAAGATCCAAGACGTGAAAGTCATGAAGTGAGTCTGCAGACGTGAAAGTCATGACGTGAATCTGCAGAGACTGACCAATTGTGTTTGCACATGCTTAGGATGGATCATTTATCATTTCTAGAGGGGTGACAAGAGTATTGTCATTTTGTTCTTGATGTGCTCTTAAGTCTCTGTATTTGATCTTGAATTTGTTTGCTGAAATTTTGTCGAGATAGTAGGAAAGACTACTGATTATTTGCTTGAACACACAAGCTCTTGTGTTGGTGCTGAATGCACGAGAGTGGTTTTGTTTAACACTTGGCACAGCCTGGTGGCTAAATTTTTCCCAAAAATTTGACCTGAACCCATCAATCCCTGATCAGCAAAATCTGAGTTCTGCAGTAGACCTCTGATCATGTAAAGAGAGTGTCTAAAACAAAATAAAATTTCCTTAAAATGAAAATGCCTAATGTTTGTCTGTTTTTTTTGGTTTTTTTTTTTTGAAAAACACTGTGGAAACATTCTGAGTATCACTATGCCTGACCCGGTTGGTCAGTCTGAATCTCTAAGACCCATCAGCAGGCCCACGTGCTCATCAGAGCTCTTTTCCTGAATAGCTCCAGATGTTTGTCCTTCAGCAGCACCTGCTCCTTCTTCATGTGTCTGAAAAAGGGCTCTAATCTTCAGCTTCCCTGTAGACGATTTCAACTTAACAAGCTTAAAAGGATTAGAACTTGGACTTTCTATCCCCATCATATGAGATTCCTCTGGCCTGATTGTGCTTTTCAGAGCAAAACCACTCGACGTCTTATATTCCAGCATATCTTCTGTTTCATCCACCTTGCTCTGAAATTTGGACTTTTCAGCTACAAGCTGTACCACCTCAGCTTCCAATTGAGCAATGCGCTTCAAATTCACCTCTTGCTCCATTGTGTTCACAACGCCTTTGAGGTTCTGATAAGGCTTGAAAACAAACTACCCAATTCTTTCTCTGATCTCTTTCCATATCACTGATCCCTGTTGAATGGATCTAAAGGTAGCACAGGGTGGTTTGACATCCTGTCTTTAGAATTGGGTTGGCCCACTTGCTGACAAACCAAACATTCCTTGACATATGTGTGAGCATCCTTCAAAATTGTTGGCCACCACAGACCTGATTGTAAAATCTTCTTTCCTGTTATTTTCCATGAGAAATGACCTCTAGACAACCTTGCATGTGCTTCTTGTACCACTACTGCTTGTTCAAAATCAGGAACAAATCTTCTTATTATGTGATCTATCCCCTTTCTATACAACCTTTCTATACAATGCTCCAGTAATGACTAAAAATGGTTTGCTTTTCAGCACAAACTTCCTTTTTTGATCCACACTCATCTCTTCTGGTAACAATCCATCAGTGAGAAACAGCAACATTTGATCATAAAAGGAGTCAGAGCTCCAGCTCTGAACAACAAATAGATCAGAGTCAGGGAAATAATCATTAACTCCTGCAGCATCTTCTTTAATTTCAAGTCTGCTTAAATAATCTGCCACAACATGCTGATTCCCTGGAGTATGTACTATCACAAAGTCAAATTCTTGCAACAACAACATCCATCTTGCTAACTGTTAACCCATGGCGGACATTGCGACATACTATATTTTACGTCATTAATTTAAATATTCTGAGTCATGGGCCGGGCTTGTCGGCACCATATGTTAAGGATGAAGGGATTGGGTGATCGCCGATGAGAGGCGCACCTTGGATATCAGTAGGATAAGGGTTAGGGTCGGCCGGCCATGTATGGGCGCCCAAGTGTGAACGGCCAAGTCACCTATATGAGTCAAATGTAACCCTAAAATCCTCATTCTCATGTGTTGTGAATAGAAGAGTGCTCTTGCCTTATCTCCTTGTTTTCCTTCTCCTGCGTGTGAGAGAGAGAGAGAGAGAGAGAGAGAGAGTGAGAGAGCGATCGAGCGCACTGTGTAGCGGCACGGCGAGGCGGCGGAGAGGCGGTAGAGCGGCGACGGCGGCTCCTCCTTCACGGCTGCAACGCGGGAATCCTTCAAGGCGGCGGTTGAGCGGTGAGTGACACACCCTTTGGCATTCTGTTTGAGCTTCCTTCCCTGGTTGTATGCTTGTAGCCATTAGTGGCTCGCATACGGTGTCTGGCAAGTCCCCAGCTACGACCTGTGCGGCAAAAGCGCACATTTTTGGCGCCGCTGCCGGGGAGTTGCCCTGCACCAAGCTCCAGTTTACAGCTCGGCTGTTGCGTGAAGTTTAATCTGCACTATAGGAAAGCGACTGTGTATTTGTTGTTGAGGTGTTTCTGTGTTTTGCAATCCCTGTTTCTGCAATTTGTCTTCTGCATTTCTGTTTCTTTTGTTATATTTTCGCTCCGCGTGTGGGCGTGCGTTCTGTTATCTGGTTTCTGCGTGTGAGAGGGATTTCTGAATCCCCAGATCTGCGTTGTGTGTGCGAACTGCACCGCGGCCAAGGCTGAACCCTAAGGAAACCCTAGAAAACTTATCTCACAAAAAAAAACAGAAAATAAAGAATAAAAAAATATAAAAAACAAATAAGAAAAAATTAAATTTTATTTTCAAAGAAAGAACCAAACATGTGGAGAGGAAAGATTTTCTAATTGGAGAAAAAAATTTTGAAAAGAAAGAACCCCAATTGACCCACGACCACGACCACGACCCCGACCCCGACCCCGGCCTCGGTCTCGGTCTCGGTCTTTTGATATATATATATAGGAGAGTGAGCCTCCATAGCTTTCTCTCAAGTGAGAGCTTATGGGAAGTCGTGCCCTATATGTAGCCCACTCCCCAAGGAGTAAAGTGAGCATGTGGGATAAAGCCCTCACCCTTTCCTCCACAAGCAAATAAGCTTTTGCCCTTCCCCCCCAAAGGAAACGGACTATTTTGAGGATTACAGGAGCTCTAGATAGGCGAACACGGTGCTGTAAAGCACACTAGGACCCTTTAAACGATACGCTCGTTTCGAGCTATCACACGCTCTAGTCCAAGTTCGACCGTAAGTAAGGGGGTCAAAAACGGGTTAAAAACAACACAAAAACAAGTAAAAACGGGGTGCGAAACACCTAAGAAACCACTTGTGTGAGTTTCAAGGGTAGTTACCAACGCACGTAGGGTACCCACGTCACATGCATCTACGTTCTGGTCGGGTACTAGAGCCTGAGCCACTAGAAAGTGTTTCAGTTTACGCAGGCTCACACCATCCCTCCACGTTGGCATCTTGGCCTTCGGCTGGAACCCAAGGGAGTGCAACCCAAGATCCACGAATAGTGGATAGTGACTCATCTTCTGACTCAGAAGCCATGGAAGGGCACCCTACCAAGAACCCTGAGGAGACAAGCCAAAACATGCCAGTGTGGGCCCCACAGCCCGGATCTAGCATGTTTAGTCGTTTAATAGAGACCTTTAGTAGAGCTACACGCTCTGAGCATGCGACAAGCGAAGTAAATGAGGAAGGAGGGGTAGTAGATTCGCCATTCACATCTTATGTGGACCCTACCCCCCCAAAGAGTGTCCATGTGGATATTCTACCCACTTCGTTTAATGAGGGCCCTGCTGAGCTACCACATTCCGATGCTCTTCCTAAAGTAGAGGTTCCTAGAAGCCAATCCATAAGAAGTGACATTGCGTCCACTTCAAGAGAACCGTTTGGCACACCAAGTCTAGATGGGATATTTCTCAATGAAAATTGGGAATATGATCTACACACAGAGACTCTAACGGACCTATACACGGGTTACACATACCATGTAGGTTGGTTAGAAGTCCTACGATCTACATCTAGCGCCACTAATCTAGAGGAGCAACAACACATGATATGTGAGGTGATTCATAGAATTATCCAAATTGAGAGGCAAAATAGGGGAGTGGACCTAGTTTCCACTGGCCCTATGAGGTTTTTGGATACGGGCAAGGCCAAACAACCAACCCTATCACAATTGGAGACTCCCTCGGTGAGTCCCATAGACCCTTCGTATGTTGTTTCGCCTGGAGTCTCAATGCAGGTTGAGCCCACGAGCAGTAACTTTAGTTTTCCAACCTTGGCTCAACTTTCCATTAAGGAATCCGCAATGCCTACCCCAATGATGAGCATAGCTGAAAGTGCACCTGTTACCGCTGTAGTTAGTACGACACCGCTACCTAGTGGAACAGTACCTACAACAGTGCGTGCCAGTGCCTATCGACCTTATGTACCTATCGCTACTCATGCTCAGGTAGCTCCTACGCCTCTTAGTATGCCAATGGCGTATGCTCCACGATCGCCTTATCATAACCATTATCCAAGGGGAGCTAGGCCTAGTCACATATCATATCCTACGTCATTTGCCAACTTACTCAGACCAACGCCAACTCCTATCAGCCAGGCTATCCCAGAAGTGCCTCCACCAACTATGCCTGCTCACTTAGGTGATCTCGCAGCATTTGCTCAGATGATCGGACGATCCATTGCAGAAAACATGCGGGGTATGCCTGAGAGAGAACCTAGAAGCAAGGCGGTACAAGTGGCTAAGCTCACTCAAAACTTCAGTGGTAACGAGGATGTTAGGAAGCACATTGAAGTCTTTGAACACGTGTGTGATTCCTTGGAAGAGCACAATGAGCTGCACAAGTGTAAAGCTTTAGGCTTAACCTTGAGTGGGAAGGCTGGAGATTGGTATCGAACCTTAAGGGTTGAAGAGCGCACTCACTACCCCACTCTCAAGAGACTGTTCTTGAAGGAATACATACGTGAGGGTGTGCTTTGGGGAGTAGCATCTCAACTCCAAAAAGCTGAACGCGAGGAAGGGGAGTCAGTGAGAGACTTTATAAGTCGATTGAAGCATCTAAATTCTCGCTGCACTCCCGATGAACGCTTCAATAACAACCAACTCCTCGATAGATTCATCCGAGGATTGCGCCACGAGGACATTTACAATGGCCTAGTCATTAGAGGTCTTACAACGTGGGAAGCAGTCACTGCCAATGCAATCCAGTTAGAAGACAACTTGATGATTGCAGGTAAAAAGGTGTCTTCGGAGACAAAATCCGTTAGTTCGCAAGTATCTGGGCACGAGCCAATGACGGTAAAACCTATTGCAAAGGAGCCCAAGATATCTGAAATGTCTATGACCGACCTTACTAAGGCTCTCCAAGAATACTTTAGGGGTAATCGAGCTCCTCAGAATAGCCATATGTACCCAAGGAGAGAGCAACAATGGTGTTCGGTGTGCTTAGGACCACATAGCACGAGTGAATGTCCCACATTCAGAGTCAAATTCAATGGGAATTGCAATGCATGTGGTAAGTATGGCCATCAATCTAAAGATTGCCTAACACTTAAGCGAATGTTGGCAAACCAGGCACCACTAGCTTGGTCAAACACACCTCAAGTACCCGCGCTAATGCCTGCACAACCTGTCGAGCAACCGTCACAGCACATAGTTCCAAGGAATCCGAATGTAGTCCAGTCTGTGCCGTTACCACCGCCAGTGCTAGGACCACAACCTCCACATCCAAGGATTACCCCTGTAAACCAGATGGGTTGTGAGTCACATAGTGCATGTGGGGATTATGAAGAGGAGATAGACCCCACTGCTCCATACGGGATTGATACGTTTGAAATGATTCCCCAGTACTACATGGAGGATCATTTCGGGCAAGTCAAGCCTGTATATCAAGCGGCTGCTCTTGCCACAAGAGGGCAAAACCTTAATACCATGGCAAGGAGACCACCTCTTCAATGCTACGAGTGTGGTGGACCGCATCGTGTAGCGGAGTGCCCTAATAGGCTACAGAAGATCGCCACTCAAATGCAACCAAATCAAGGGAGCACATCGGGAATGCCGGTACTTACATGTAATCGTTGTGGCATAGATCATTTGATCGCTCAATGTCCACATAATCCTAATGCACCCAAGATTACACCATTGAATTTGGTTGAGGTCACCAACCAAGCACGAGGAACCACACCTGTTGTACCCGCGAACGTAGTTACACGGTCAATGCTTCAAAATCAAAACTACATTCTTGAAGAGAGGGATACTGCATCAATCGCTCAGGCAAAGAAAAAGAAAACACGACGAAAGAGATCGCTTAATGCCACGAGCTCCAAGCCCAGTTCAAAGACCAACATAGGGACAGGAGATGACCTCGTGTATATGAATGATCCTGAAGATGATTCTGATTCAATAGAAACCATGGGGACCAAAGCCACTACCTTAAGGGAGGAACCCACTCGGGAGCTCAATGAAGGAGAATCAAGCGAGTACATAAATAAGGGAAAACAAAAGGAAACTTCCTCGGTCCCACAACCAAGTCAGTTAATGCCCTCTCGACCACCCAAACCGACTGAGACTCCCCAAGACAAGCCACGTGGGCCAAAAACCCTCAAGAAAAAGATTGGTACTTACCCAAACCCAGTTGAGGAGATTGAACAAGTGCAACACTTAAGGGGTTTGGTGGAAGAAACACAAAGAGAACTGGAGCCAAACCCGAGAAAAATCAAAATTCCAGACACAGTGTTTCCTACGCAAGTTCAGCCTCACCGGAACCATAAACCGTTAGCTATACCTAGTATCATTCGGGAAGAAAGTGAGGATAGGACATCCGGAAGTGGGCAAACACCCTTCTTGCTGGAAAGAATGTTTAGTGAGGGAATCCCTGACCCCATTGAAGAGGAAGTGATTCCATCTTCACCAGTCCCTAGTCAAGGGGCGATGTCTCGAAAAGTACCGCTGAATGTGTCCAAGCTAATGGATTTCATGTCCTCTGAGATCAGAACCACGATCATATCCAAATTATATGGAGATCCTGAGCTATTCTTAGCTCTTCGAGCATTTCTCAATGGAGAACTAAAGGCGGGGCTACCACAATTTGCAAATATGGATAGACCCGACACGCTTCAAGATGAAGGGGAACATTGGGATCTACAACCCAACCTAGATGAAGACTCGGTCGTGGAAATACCTGTGAACAAGTTGGGACAGTACTTTGAAGGGGACGAATCTAATGCCACCCTCCCCATTACTACCAAGGGATTAACTCTAAAGGGAATCCTTGATGGTGGTGCTGGAGTGAGCATTGTGACTAAAAACTGTTGGGAATCTATGGGAAGACCTCACCTCGAAGTCACAAACATAGTGGTTAAGATGGCAAACGGAACCATAGCTAAACCTATTGGAATGTTAAGGGACCTTAAGATCAAGGTCCTGGGATACAAGGTAAAACATACCTTCATTGTAATGGATTTCTCCAAGCATCCTATGTCATATCAAATGATCTTAGGACGTCCTTTCATGAGGGAAGCACAAATGGTGCATGACTGGTCGAAAAACCATGTCTATCTACAATTCCAGGACTCTGTCATTCGAGTTGATCTTGAGAATGATCGTGCGCATCCTTTAGGAAGCAAGGTTATCATTGATAATCGATCAGATACCACTATTCACTCCGCCCCATTAAGGTATTGCTATACATGCAAAAAAGAGACTGATGATGGGAAAGATTCTCCTTACATGGATGTCCTACCGGGTATGACTGAGTCGGATAACGTGGATTGGGTACACCTAGCGGCAACCATAGACACATGGGGAAATAGAGGCACAAGTTGGGTAACACCTGAGGGGCAAGATATGCCACCGTTAGTGCCAATAAACATGATAGGTGTTATGCACATGACTCCTGATGGCGAGAACGTGGCAAACTCCACCGACACTGAAAGTAGCGAAGACTCTGACCAATGCAACTCTGAGTATGAATCTCAAGAAGAAACTGACCCTGAGCCTGATGGAGAAAATGAATCAAATATTCACCCAAATGTAGAAGCAAGGTGCTCAAGGCCTAGGACAGTGGCCTCCTGCAGTTCATCCGAAAGTGAAGATCGACCAAGTGAGTCCGAATCGGATAGAAACAAAAATCAAAAACTTGGTAAGAAGAAAACGAGACATAAGCGCCAACGCTATCGAGCTAATGTACGAACTGCAATAAACAAGGAAAGATCCACTGCAGAATGGCTTAGTTATGTAGGAGCCATTGATGCTCATCGGAAGATAGCGGATAATTGGGGACAATACCTCCAAAGTGTCATGTGGTGTATTCCGCAACCTCATGACGTCGCCCAATTAGAAATCGAAGAGAAGCCGAAACTAAGTCGTACTGCAAGAAGGCGGCAAAACCAAGAGTTGGCTCAACAACAAAAGGAAGCGGAATTGAAAGAAAAAAGTCTGGCACAACAAGAACCAGTAGACTTACACCCCGCACCCGGGCATTTCAAATCATTCACCACAGGGGAACGTAAAGTAGTCTACACAAAAGCCCAACGAACGCCTACCAATGGGAGTAGCGGTGTCTACGATGGCCCTGCGGTAGTTAAGGAGATAGACTTAGCAGATCCGGGTGAGGAGTCTAAACCAGTTTATATTGCTCAAGACCTCACCAAGGCGGAAGAAGCTGCACTTACGAAGCTTCTTAAAGAATTCAAGGACATATTTGCTTGGACATATCATGATATGAAGGGTGTTCCACCCTCGGTGGTGCAACACACGATTCCAATGATTAGCACTGCTAAACCAGTCCAGCAATGTCCCTACCCAATGAATCCTAAGTACGCAAAGATTGTACAAGAGGAAATTGAAAAGCTGGTAAAATGTGGATTCATATACCCAATTGAGCACTCAGAATGGGTTTCTCCGATAGTCATCGTGCCAAAGAAGAATGGGAAACTCAGAGTGTGCGTTGATCTCAAAAAGGTTAATGCAGCCACCAGAAGGGATCATTACCCCTTGCCATATTCTGAACATGTGCTTGAAAGAGTGGCAGGCAAGGAGGCATATAGCTTTTTAGATGGGTACTCGGGTTACAATCAGATCACAATTGCAGACGAGGACCAAGCTAAAACAGCATTTATCACGGAGTTTGGAGTGTTTGCCTTTCGCGTCATGGCTTTTGGCCTGACCAATGCACCTGCAACATTCCAACGATTGATAAACACGGCCTTTAAGGAATATCTAAGGGACTTCTGTGAAGCTTTCTTAGATGATCTTTGTGTTCATTCCTCTTGGGACGAGCACTTGATGTGTTTATGAAAAATATTTGAAAGGTGTAGATTATATCGCATCTCCTTGAATCCTTTCAAATGCCAATTCTGGGTTAAACACGGAGTTATCTTAGGGCATATAGTGTCCAAAAATGGGATTTCCACTGATGAGAGTAAAATCAAGGTCATTCTGGAATTACCCCCACCCACCAACTACAAGGGAGTCCAACGCTTTATGGGCCACGTTGGTTATTATCGAAGGTTTATTCTCTTCTTCGCCGAGATAGCTCGACCATTGTATAAGCTTCTCATCGAGTTTATTTGGACCGAAGAATGTGACCGTGCCTATGAGCTATTAAAGAAGGCCTTGGCGAGTGCTCCAATCTTGAGGATGCCTAACTGGGATTTACTCTTCCATGTGCATATTGATGCATCAAACTTTGCTATTGGGTGTGTGTTAACTCAACCTGGAGAACACAAGCTAGACTACCCCATTAGCTTTGCCAGTCGCCAGTTGAACGATGCTGAGATGAACTACACCACTACGGAGCGAGAAGGGTTGGCAATGATATATGCAGTAAGGAAATTTCGTTATTACCTCCTTGCCACCAAGTTTGTTTTCTATGTGGATCATCAAGCATTGTTGTATCTGGTAAACAAACCATGCTCCACAGGAAGAATCACACGATGGCTATTGATTCTTCTTGAGTTTGATTTCACGGTTGTTGTGAGACCTGGCAAGAAACATGTTATGGCTGATCATTTGTCTCGCATACCTAATGGTGAGGCTCCTACGGGGGTTGATGATGACTTACCTGACACTTCCCTGTTCATGGTGGAGACAATGCCTGAATGGGGTGAGAAAATTGTTAACTTTTTGGTTAATGGCTTTCCACCCAAGGAGCTTCGTAAAGATCTAGCTCGGAAGCTGATCAAAGAATGCGAACCCTATTGCCTGATAGCCGGGACTCTTTATAAAAGAGGAAAGGATGACGTTCTTAGGCGTTGTGCCCGAGAGGATGAGTATCTATACATTTTGCAAGAGGCACATATGGGCGTAGCCGGTGGTCACTTCTCTGGAGACTTAACTGCGCGAAAGATCTTACAATCAGGGTATTGGTGGCCCACTATGTTCCAAGATGCATCACTCTTTGTGAAGGGTTGCGATGAATGCCAACGATACAAGAAACCCCAGAGGAAAGACCAGATGCCCCTACATCCGATCAAAGTAAACCAACCATTTGAAAAGTGGGGTTTAGACTTTGTAGGTCCAATTAGTCCAGCGGCCCGAAACACACAATCTCGCTATATTATTGTGGCCACTGACTATATGACCAAATGGGCTGAAGCGAAAGCGACACGTAAGGCAGATGCAAGGACAACAGCCAAGTTCCTCTTTGAAAATATAATCACACGATTCGGTTGTCCTTTTGAACTTGTGAGCGACAATGGTACGCATTTTATAAATGAAGTGATTAAGGAGCTCACAACAAATTTCATGATATCCCATCATAAATCTACTCCTTACTATCCGCAAGCGAATGGCCAAGCCGAGAGTACCAACAAGACTTTAATCTCTGTTTTGACAAAGACAGTTGAAGCTCATCGCACGGATTGGGATCTAAAGCTTACGACAGCTTTATGGGCCTATCGTACTGCGTACAAAGTGGCTATTAATTGTACACCATTCAAAATGGTATATGGCCAAGAAGCAGTCATGCCGTGGGAATTTGTCATTCCAAGTCTTCGTGTTGCTACTCAAGAGGGTTGGGATGGTAATCCCTTAGCAGAACGTCTGTATATCCTTGAGCGGCTAAATGAAGAAAGACAATTGGCTGTATACAATGCCCTTGTGGAGAAGGATAGGAGGAAAAAATGGTTTGATCGCCATCTAAAGGACAAGGACATCAAGGTTGGGAATAAAGTCCTGATGTATGGAGTGCGAAACGAAAAGAAGAAGCTCAAATATGCTGGTAAGGGACCATATAGAGTATGTGAAATTACCCCGCAAGGTACCATCAGAGTGGAGACTCTCGACGGAGTTGAAACCATTGGATTCCTTAATGGGAGTAAATTCAAAAGATACTATGACCCCCTAAGCCAGGAGGAGTTACATGCAATCCATCAAAAGAAGGCAGCTAAAGAACAAGCTGAGCTTAAAAAGATACAAGCGAGAGTCGAAGCCAAAGAACGTCAACAGCGTGCTAGGCGACAACGAGAAGCCAACTTGGGAATTACGCAAGTATTTTTCGAGGAAGCAGAGGAGGATGCACTGGAATCTGACCCACCTCTAAGATACCCAATTGAGTTACAGAGTCCTTACGGGGAGGTGCTGTATAATGCATTATTGGATACAGGAGCTCAACATAATTTGCTATCATATGGCGTGTGGTGTCAACTGGGAAAACCACCTTTAACCAAGAGTTCTATCCAAGTTCAAGGAATCAACAAGAAGAAAACCCCTGTATCAGGAATTCTGCACACTCCGGTTGCCTATGACAAGGGAACCATAATTCAAAGCTTTTTGGTTATGCCTACTGGTACCATGGGAGGGACTGTAATCTTAGGGCGCAAATGGATGATGGCCACCAAGTGCAATATCGATTGGGCAACCAGACAAGTCACAACACAAGAACCAACACTAGGTCTGACCGCTCAAAATCCCGCACCTAAGTCATCCACTCAAATATTAGATAAC
Source organism: Cibotium barometz (assembly GCF_041138505.1). Taxonomy (NCBI): domain Eukaryota; kingdom Viridiplantae; phylum Streptophyta; class Polypodiopsida; order Cyatheales; family Cibotiaceae; genus Cibotium; species Cibotium barometz. The sequence continues at coordinate 34,837,591 of NC_141102.1, read as the reverse complement.
GAAAAATCACAAAGTCCAGTGGCAAAACCATCTTTGATTGTTGGCCACCCCTCTAACGCTTCAATGCCAAGAGTGGAAACAGGCAAGGTGGTCCCTAAAGCTTCACTTACTATGCCAAAGAGTACATACAAATGGGTCCCCAAAGCTTCGTTAACAGCTACTTCCCCTGCTCAATCTCGTTCAGCCACCAAGAAGCCTCGTAAAAGGAAAGCAACTACCCACCCGAGAAAGAACAATGTAACATCGCGATGGATCCCTAAAAAATTATTAGTAGCCCAAGGGTACTACGAGGGGAATGACCAGATTTGGGTCCCTAAACATAAGGTGAATCCCTCTACATCACCTGTAAAACCTTGCAAAACAATTGTTGCCACCCCAATGACAATTCAAGACCGTGGTAAGGGAAAGGTAACAGAGTGCTCCGCACCACTTCCAGAGTTAGTTTGGATTCCCAAACGATATCGATCATTACCACCTAGCTCAGGAAGGGGGGAGCCACATGAAGCTTCTAGCTCCTCATGCCAGGCACACACTCATATAGAAGTTTCTACATGCTCTACACCTACTCTTGTCAACACCCAACAAAAAACCGATGAGCCTACATCTCCCCTTGTAATAGTATCGATGGAAACCATTTCCTCCATTCGTCAATGGGAGCGTACACTACCATCTCTGCAATTGGATGTGGCCACAAGGGTCATAAAAAGCTATCTGCCCACATCACAACCTATGACCCGCTGGACAAATTGGTTCCAAGAGGCCGCAACATCATTGCAAATAATATGATCTACCCAAGGAAAGGGGGAGCATGTACTCACGCTCGACATTCTAATGCTTCCTCCTTAACCTTCTCCCCTGACCATGTAATTGCCAAATTCAAGGGGATGTATATATATAGCTTCATACATTATAAAAAAACAAAAAACAAAAAAAACAAAGAAAAGAAAAACAAAAAATAGTAAAAAGAGCAAGAGCACAAAAAGAGGATAAATATCCGTATACAATCAAGAACTAGATTGACCTGTCTCACAAACCTACTGATGCTATATCTGTGTTTGCAGATATGGCAGATGCACGATCATCATACACTTCATCCACTCCCGCCTTTGATGAGAGGTATCATCTGTACCTTTCTCAGATATTTCACATGTGCTATCCTGTAATTGAAACTGAATGGGATCATATAGATGTATTAGCCAGAGAGGAAAATGTTGAGGAATTAGAATGGCTAATTCGCCTATTAACCATGACTGACCCCTACTCCGTAGAGGACATATCCCCGATAGCCCAATGCTTTCCTTTTCCACAAGATGACTATCCTCGCATCGTTACATTCTTGATGAGTCTATGTGGATGGGAAAATGAAAAGGAAATATCTGACAATGATGAATGGACGGATGAAACTCATGGCACTACTGAGGTTGATTTTATTTATTTGGATGATGCGGATAGAGGCTTAGCCTTAGGGCTAGAGCCAGGACTCTACAACATCCTCTTACCGTATCCTCAGTAGTAGTGTGGTGACTGGTAGGTAGGTTAGTGTTTTCAAGTTTTTTCTAGTTTAGATTCTTTAAACGAGTCTTGAATTTTCACACTGATGTGCCTCTCGAGGTATAGTGCTTGTTAGTTGATTGTACAGGTTAAAAGTTTGAGGTGGGTTCGCTTCCAAGACCAGAGACTGCCGCAACGTTCATCAAAATATATCCACATCAAATTGCAAGCTGTCTCGTCAAATCAAGGAGATCTCCAATTACAGGTGTAATTCTTCCATACCCACTCTCTTTCGTTTTTACTGTTCAATCAATTGCATAAACTATAATGCATGACCACATGGAAATTATCAATGTACTACTTAGTTTTTGAAGTTGCTTGCATGCTAGTGTAAATCATTAATGAGCTTAACTTTATTGGAAATATTCCTAGGCAGCATGACGTCTTTAGTTAACCTTGGAATACGATTGTCTTAGGTCTAGGGTCAAACCATCTTAATGTTTGAACACCTGGCTGTGTGTGTGTTGACCTCTAGGACATAGATTTTACCCCTTGTCGAAAAGATGTAAGAACACATTTTAGTTCAGGAGCGAAGATCAAAACAAACTTTAAAAAAAAAAAAGCCTACAATAAATGGCAATACAAGTCTATGATGTGCTTTAATGTTGGCCTATCGCCTTATTGATACTTGGTAGGCGAGGAGTATTCTACTCCAGACCGATGCCTTGGTTGGTAGGGGGTAGCCTTGCCTAAAGTGAGCTAATAGATTCCTGGATAATGCCTTGTGTTAAACATGGTACCAGGATCGATGTTAGTTTTGCCTTAGGAAGGTCGCCATTGTGTATAAAAATTGTCATGTGCAAAAAAAAAAAAAAAAAGGCAAAAGGCTCCTGTAACTCTGATGTTTCTTGTGTCCCTAGGCTCGTGGTAACTACTTGTTCTTAGAGTAGACACAGTATGGTCATCTGTTTATTTATTAAGCTTGGTTATTTTCCTTGACTTAGGCCAGTTATAAACCTTGATTAACCTTTGACACCTTGCTAACTCTTGAATTCCTTTCAATAATTTTAAACTCCTATTAATTTGCTACACTAGCTCACTCATGTACCCTTAAAACTAAGTTCTAATAGCAACATCCATTGTGGTCTCACACGCTTGAATTTATACACTTTATATCTTTTGAATTCCAGCATACCTTCACTCTACTTCCCTGTTTTGCAGACGGTCTACCACAACAACCCTCTCGAGTTTACAATACCATAGCTTCCGAGGACGGAATCTACATCAGGAAGGGGGGCATGTTAACCCATGGCGGACATTGCGACATACTATATTTTACGTCATTAATTTAAATATTCTGAGTCATGGGCCGGGCTTGTCAGCACCATATGTTAAGGATGAAGGGATTGGGTGATCGCCGATGAGAGGCGCACCTTGGATATCAGTAGGATAAGGGTTAGGGTCGGCCGGCCATGTATGGGCGCCCAAGTGTGAACGGCCAAGTCACCTATATGAGTCAAATGTAACCCTAAAATCCTCATTCTCATGTGTTGTGAATAGAAGAGTGCTCTTGCCTTATCTCCTTGTTTTCCTTCTCCTGCGTGTGAGAGAGAGAGAGAGAGAGAGAGAGAGAGTGAGAGAGCGATCGAGCGCACTGTGTAGCGGCACGGCGAGGCGGCGGAGAGGCGGTAGAGCGGCGACGGCGGCTCCTCCTTCACGGCTGCAACGCGGGAATCCTTCAAGGCGGCGGTTGAGCGGTGAGTGACACACCCTTTGGCATTCTGTTTGAGCTTCCTTCCCTGGTTGTATGCTTGTAGCCATTAGTGGCTCGCATACGGTGTCTGGCAAGTCCCCAGCTACGACCTGTGCGGCAAAAGCGCACACTAACCTTCCTGTCAACTGTGATTTATTCACAAGAAATAACAGAGCTTGATGGTCAACATGGAAGAAGACTTTGTTAGCCAAGAGATAATGTCGAAATTTTTGTAAAGAGAACACCATGCCCAAAGCTTCTCTCTCTGTAACTGAGTAATTCCTCTTAGCTGAAGTAAGCATTCTACTTGCATAGTAGACAAGTCTGAACCAATTCTTGATTTTTGCCTGCATAAGAACAGCTCCTACTGCAATGTCTGAAGCATCAACAAATACATGGAACGGTAAAGACCAATCAAGAGGCTGCAAAATTGGAGCTACCACCATAATCTTCTTTAAAGTCTGAAATGCCTTTTCTTGGGCCTCTGACCACCTTATATAATTTATTTATTTATTTATATATATCTATATCCATCTCTTCGCTCACTCTATATAGCCACCTCTCTCTTTATCCTTCTCTTTGCTCACTCTCTCTATCCTCCCTCTCTCTCTCTCTCTTTATCCTTCTCTTTGCTCACTCTCTCTATCCACCCTCTCTCTCTCTCTCTCTCTCTCTCTCTCTCTCTCTCTCTATATATATATATATATATACTTTGCTTACTTTCTATAGCCTCCTCTCTCTATCCTTCGCTTTGCTCACTCTCTCTATCCTTCCTCTCTCTCTCTCTCTCTCTCTCTCTCTCTCTCTCTCTCTCTCTCTCTCTCTCTCTCTTCGCTCACTCTCTATAGCCTCTCCTCTCTCTATCCTTCTCTTTGCTCACTCTCTCTATCCTCCCCCTCTCTCTATATATCCTTCTCATTTCTCAACACAGTACACTTAACTCATGTTTTGCATACAAATCCTTTGAGTCTACAAACTTATCACTACCTTATTCATCTACACAATACAAAAAATTTCAATTCTTTATTGCTTTGTATGACATATTGAGCACAAACATTGTTGAAACTGTCAATGATATCTTATTGCAAAACCCCAACATGCATTGCTCTCACCTTCTTTCTCTCTTTTTTCATATGAAAAATAAGATCATGACATAATCATAAACAATTGTTAAGCCCAATCACTTGAATATTTATAAACAAATATTTTTATTGAACTACAATGAAATCTTCATCAAGACACCCTCCACAATGTCCACTTCGAGATCACTACAAACAATGTTCATGCCTAATTTACGCGCTACCATAGCACAATCTCCACATTCTACATAAAGCTCTACTATCACTTGCACTTCTTTTACATGACGCTTCTTCAAGAGGCTATCCCAAAAGTCATATCCACATTGACATCCACCCACAAAGAAAATATTTATCTTAATTCCACAAAAATGTAACACCCTTGATTTGGAGAGCTTATATGTTTATACCATACCTCATCATGTTGTCCCATCTGGGCATCTTGCTCATTGCATCATGGTGCAAGTATCAATGATATAATTAGGGGAGAAAGGTTGTGCATGGTTTATTCCAACTATGCTCTCGTGGAGATAGCAATAAGGATATATGTGCACAAGGGTATGAGATGAGTTATTGTAACAGAAAGTGATGTTCAATGGGGGCAACCCCTATGATTAGTGAAACTTCTTTGGAATTTGCGTTATACACTGCACATTCACTTGGGTGTCTAAGGAGAAGCCACATGGTTTTCACTTGATACATAGTACCAATGACAATAAGAGAGCCATTGTCATCTAGGATGGTATCACATATCTGAAGCAATAAAGGCTCATCTCCAAATACGTGGCATAGATATACAACGTAAGAATTTGTAGCCCAACGTAAACACAATAACACTTAAGGTTTTAATGATGAAAAAATCCTCTTGATCACTCACATGTATAGAAATTCTATGGCGGGACAATGTCATTTAGATAGCCATAAATGGAACCTCCTATGGGCAACCTCATTACAATGCAATCACACGCTGTGCTTTATTAACACCTTTAATATTAAGGTTTGGTTTTCCTCTTTCACGATTTGCAGCATAACAAAAAGACGTACTAGCTCCTCTGGACACTCTTGGTTCTGAATTGCATAGCCTATCTTCAAAGTATCCCCAACAAACGCCCTCACCTTTGGAGAATCATGTCTTGCTACACCATGTTACGAAGAGTTACACATCAATTATCATTACACAATATAAAAGACACACATTTACAATCCTTACACATGTGTTCACAATTGATTATTACTCCTATCATAATGCCGAGGCTTCTATAATAGTATAGGAACTAGCACTTTGATGTTGCAACACGATCAAAACATCGAGGACTATTGTCAGGGTGTACAACGAGACACTCCTAACAGCATACATTTTGTAAGTGCATGCACTACACATATACATTACATTATCATTACTAATGAGTAAAATCATACCTAGGAAATTCATTTGTATTGGTGCTAGAACACCTAAGCTAGGTGGACTATTATGTAGCAATGGTGCATTCAGTGCTTCACCTCTTGCCAAGCTTATCTGGATCTATAACTTATGCATCTAGTTAGTATACCAACCCTATAAAAATAATCAAACCCCTCACCTCTTGCCGAGCATCTTTGGACGTATAACTAAATGATGTACATTATTATCCAAACTATTTGATAATATATTTAATGAATCACGAGTTAAAGAGTGCCTTGCCTGTGTTGCTATATGACCCACTTCGTCAATCTTTGGAGTTGCCTCCATCTTGCCGAGTGCTATCCTCGGAATCACTTTCATCATACTCCGATGTAGAGACATCAAAGTCATCTTCTTCTGCTCGTACCTTTGCTTTTTTCTCTTCCTTTGTGTGGTGGCAACCTTCTTTGGCACTTTTTCCCCTTTATCATCATGATCCTCTTCATCTTCATCGGCCCCTTCATCTCATAAGACCTTTCCCCTTGTCTTGGACGTGTGATTGGTCACGTAGAATTCTAGTCTTCACAATGAAAATCACGATTTGAAAAATATAAGAAAAAATATTTTTTTAAAATGAAATACCTAATTGTATAAATCATACCATCTTTGATTGCTTTTATTTACAAGTCTGAGTATACATCTCCTTCTCACTCTTGGAAAGTTTATCATTTGGAAAGTCGAGGAATAATGGGCATCTCTTGTATATCCCTGCATCCTAAAGGTCTCCAAGTTGCTACTATGTACACATTGTGCTCTCATGTCATGGATCACGTCAGTCATTTATGATGGCAGGCACAACTGCAATATATTTCTCGACATGGCACTTACAGATCCATCTACATTTGTTTTCATTTGGTTTACGAATATAAGAGCACAATGAAGTAGTAAGCAGGCTTTCTAGAATGTTGCGTACCTGAACACATTGTGCTCTCATGTCATGGATCACATCAGTCATTTATGATGGTGGCAGGCACAACTGCAATATATTTCTTGGCATGGCACTTACAGATCCATCTACATATAATTGTTTTCATTTGGATTACGAGTATAAGAGCACAATGAAGTAGTAAGCAGGCTTTCTAGAATGTTGCGTACCTGAACACAGAACGCTTGGTAGCTTTGATGACAGCATGGTTTAAAGCTACCATGCCTTGTTTTGCCAGGGACCCCACCATTTCCTCAAACAGCCTCCCAAAATATAGTCTCTTAAGATTGGCGAGGTCCTCGTGAAATGTATTTTGGAAATTAATTTTGTACTTATTTGTTATTTCTCCAAGAACGACCACAGCCTGTGCTCCAATCTCGTGCCATATGACTTCTCTTCTTAGCCAATCTCTAAATAAAATTGCATTTGTTGCGTTGCCATTAAAATTGTTATTCATATAAAATATAGTGCTTTGTATATGTTAAGAAAATATGGAAAGCAATTATTACTTGCTTTTAGGGATTTGTAAGTCCCGCAGTCTCTGTGAATCTCCCTCAATCAAAATATCTAAAATCGTTTCTTTTCAATGAGCTAGATGCTAAGCTGTAAAGCCTATCCTTCGTCAAACAATCTGGTTTCTCATCCCAATTTACTTTCACTAGTCGTCTGTAACACAGCACCAAAATTAAACTGTCACATTAAAACCATAGTATGTCGTTGTCTACCAAAACAACAAAGAGGAAAAAGTGTAAGCTTTCTTACTCAAAGAAACCTTCTCCTTGTGAAGGGTTTGCAATCACCGCTAGCCATCTAGTAGCATGCCTCCACTTTCTCTGATTTTTATAAAATGCAGTTCTCCATTTGTCTTAGAACTCATTTGCAAGCAGCTGTCTACTAGGGGGTCAATATCTCGGGTGGCTATGAGGTACTCATCCTATTATTCATCACAAGGTACTACATTAGTTTGACAATATGTAAATGTTCATCATGTATTGCAAGTGTTAGAAGATAGAAGATTGTACCTGGAATACTATTTGGGATAGTTCTAATAGCTCACAATTGTACTAGGATGGATGACCCTTTTTTTTTCTTGTAAGGTTCCCCCCTTATAAAATGGGGAAACACTTAAGGTAGTCCACTAAGTCTTAACTTGGAGAAAATTTCCTATTTATCAACACCTTGACCATGTAGGGATTCAAGGATACGATTCATAGGTAAGACCTAATCCTATCCCGCAAAACGGGAGCGTGATCTTCTAAAAATCAAATCACCCATAGGGTAATTGATCATAAATTGGGCAACCACTAGACTTGATTTCTAGAGGCAACGCTTTTTTTCTCATCCATGCAAGGCACAACCGCTGGCCTAGTCTTCTAGAATAGAGTTACCCAAGAACCTATTTATCTAGCGTAGGGCTTTCACTTAATCCGTTGGAAAGCTGCCCGACTAATCGGGTCCACCTGTCCATAGGGTGGTGCCATCGGGGCATTCCATCCTCCCACTTTTCATCCTACTCACGTGTCAGTTTGTTTTCTAATTAATCCTACCACACTGTTTGACATAAATAAACATGTTCCTTAATTAAGGCCCTTTTTACAAGGTTTGTTAAAATAGTCTTTTTCCACAATACAATAATGCCAAAGACAAGATATATATAAAAAGTTTATACATGAATCAATTCCATACAAGCCAAACTGGCTCTCTTATTCTTTTCCTTTATACTGCCAATGATCTAGACTTCGGCCTTCCAGCCTCTACATGCTGGGCAAAACCCTACGGGACCATACACCTCATCGTCGAGCCGCTGGTGGCGAGGACTCAAGCCGGGCCTGTCACCCTCTTAGGCTCCATCGCTCGATCCTCCCGCCCCTCAGAGGGATGTCTGCGCACTAGGGTGGGCTAATTCACCGCACTAGCCTGGGCCCTCAGAACTAGACAGCATCATAATCTCTCGCCTCAATCGGCGAACCTTATTCTCCCAATGGTATGAGGGATATCTTGGGCCATTCCCGGGCTTTGCTAATAATGCCGCCCGGCTACATAAGCACGAAACGGAGTTAGCGTCGAAGCCAGGAAAAACTTGCACTCTTTAAAGATAACAATTTCAATGCAATTCATTGAATACAGCATCACTCAATTCGTAACTTCGTACAATTTTATGTCATTATTTTAAAAGAAAAAGATACACATTTATTAACACTAATATTTTTTTAAAACTCTTCTTTAAAAGATAACCAAGCTAACCTAGCCACCATTTCCTTAAGGAGCTTGTAAGCTGCATTGGGAGCATCTTCTCTAATCTCATTTGTTGCGCGCTCCTCCCGAGGTAATATTCTGACGTTTTCGAGAAGGGGCCATCTTGGACGTCGTCTTGTAGGGCTCGTTTGTCGCGATCGAAATGCTCCAGTTAGATCTCAATTTTGAGATCGTTTGCTCACCGTATGAGCAAAAGACCATAGCGCATGAACCCTCTCTCTAAGGCAAAAACCTCTAACTAAAGTCCATGCAAATGGGGGGGGATTTGTGAGATGTCCTTAACACAAAAACGTTTTGGTGAAGGGGAGAAGGGCTGAGGGCTGCTGTAAGTCTCTTCACACTGGTGGGGGAGGGGGGAGGGGGGATAAGAGTTAAGGACACTGCCTCCTAGCAAGAGGGGGATAGAGGAAAATTGCCTTATCTGAAAAGTGGCAAATGAGGGGGTGTGGAGAGGGGTGGCTATAAGGGGCGGCTGTACTACAGCAAGTACAGCCGCACAGGGATGGACGGCGGTACGGATGGCGGCACAACAGAGCATAAGCTATGCAGAAATGCGTGTTGCCCATGGAGCACCCGGGGGTTTATATAGCTGTGGGATACGGGTACAGGCACTGCGCAAAGCAAGGATGAAAGGACGGTGTATGAGCAAAGGCTGTAGATGAATGGCCTACATGGCTCAGGGGGAAAGGTACGGTGTCGGTTAACAGGGAAAGGAGTGGTACGCATGTACCTTATCTGGTCAAGGGCAGCATGGGTGTCCACATGGCGGTATGTGTGGACCACACAGTGGGCGGCTGTCCTTTGGTTCTTTTGCGGCCATCGTACGGGCACCCTAGTAAGTGTGTACGATCCAAATTTTTGGGGTGAGGTCCCCAAATTTGGGGCGTTGGCCTCAATTTGCGTGCCGAACCGCCCCAAGGGGTGAAATTTTTTTTTGTCCGGGAGGTTCTCCTGGTCATTGGGGTGCAGACCATTCGTCAATCGGACGCCCGATCATGCATTTATTAAGGTTTAAAGGTCGTCACTTTTTAACTAAAAATGACTGAAATTTGCATATAAGCTTGATCTGGTGTGCATTTTGGATGCTGTAAAATCCTATAATAGGGTAAAATCACGCGCAGATTCCAAATTTGGGCTCAAAATTTGAAGATTCTAAGTAGAAATGACTCATTTAATAAAATCATTGATTTTTATACCATAAAAACTTATAAATTTATCTATTACATGGACATTTCTTTATTAGTGAAGATAGGTATGTTACATCCTTCCCCCTTAAAGAAATCGAGATGTCCTCATCTCGTTATGAATTGGGGATAATCCTTTAAGAGTGTAGCTTCATCTTCCCAAGTTGCATCCTCTTCAGGGTAATCTTTCCACTGTACTAGATGTTCTACAAGAGTTCTATTTCGGACACAAGTGGTCTCTCCATCGATCTCCATCCATCATATGTGCATCCTGATCGACTGTGACGATCTAGGCTGCCTTTCCCTAGAATCTATGATGCTACTGGGCTGTAATTCAAGGACTCCTTGAGTAGGGATTACAACTTGTTCATCATCAAGAATATGATCGAGACTGGGTACATAAGGTTTTAACAAACTTACATGAAATACATTGTGGACTTTGATATGGGATGGGAGTTGGACTTTATAGGCACTTTTACCTAGACACTTGATAACTGTATAGGGGCCACAATACCTAGGGCTGAGCTTCTTATATTTTCCAATTGATAGAGAACTTCGTTTGGGTCGCACTCGTAGAAGAATTTTGTCTCCTTCCTTGAAGATCCTTTCAGACCTCTTGGTGTCAGCATAATGTTTTTGTCGATCTTGGGCAGCTTTAATATCCTTTTGTATTGCCTTGGTTTGTTCCTCCATCTCTTCGAGCATTTTCCTGGATGCCTCAACTCTTATGGTCGGATCAGAGAAATTTAGAGGAGACAAGCATTCTTGCCCATAGAGTGCTTGAATGGTGACATTCCTATGCTCTGAATGGTGACATTCCTATGCTTTGATGATGATAAGATGCATTGTAGGCAAATTCTACCAGAGGAAGGTATTGAATCCACCTTCTTGGTTCCCATCCACAATATGCTCTGAGAATGTCTTCAATTACTTGATTGACTCTCTCAGTCTAGCCATCGGTCTCTGGATGATAAGCTGTGCTAAAGCAAAGTTGAGTTCCCAAGGCTTGAAATAAGGACTGTCAGAACTTTGAAGTGAAGTCAGAATCCCGATCACTTACTATCCTTTTTGGGAGACCATGAAGTTGAGGACTTCCTTGATGAATATTCGAGCAACATCAGAAGCTTTGAAGGTCTTCTTTGCTGGTATAAGGTGAGCTACTTTGGTAAGTAAGTCCACTACTACCAGAATGGAGTCATATCCTCCTTGAACAGTGGGGAGACTTGTGACAAAATACATACTAATGCACTCCCACTTCATTTGGGGAATATCCAAGGGTTGAAGTTTCCTAGGCATCTTAACCCTTTCAGCTTTGATCCTTTGGCATGAGAGACATTGCTTCAAGTACCAAAGGACATCATTTTTCAAGCCTGTCCAATGAAAGCTCCTTCTTATGGCATTTAATGTTTTTGCATAGCCTGGGTGTCCTGCAGAGTAGGACTATCATGAGCTTCATGGAGGATTAGTTTCTTTAAAGCAGGATCCTTTAGGGATACATAGCCTATGATTGAAGTAGAGGCTTCCTTCATGAGTGGAGTATCCCTTGATTAGATTCTTCTCTTTCTCTAAATTTCCCCCTTCTTCTACTAACTTCATCATCCTTTGATAATCTGGATCATGAGATGAGACTTCTTCCACCTTGACCAGTATGGGATTATTTGGCATTGAAATTGCACTTAAGAAAGATTTGCGGGCGGCTAAGTGCATCTGCTACCACATTATCTTTCCCAAGGCAGAATTTGATGTCGAAGTCATATTCTTGTAGAATTTCAATCCATCTCCTTTGCCGTATGTTGAGGTTAGGCTGGGGGTGAAGATTCACTTCAGACTTTTGTGGTCAGTTACAAGCTGGAATTTGCCCCCCAAGAGATAATGTCTCCATAATTTAAGGCAATGAACGACTGCTAAGAGCTCCAAATCATGGGTGGCATAATTTGCTTCATATTGCTTCAGCTTGTGGGAAGTATAAGCAACTGGTCTTCCTTCCTGGCCTAAGACACCACCAAGTGCTAGACTACTGGCATCAGTAAAACAACTTCAAATTTCTTGGTGAAATCAGGAAGTTTCAGGACTAGGACAGAAGTAATAATGACCTTGAGCTGATCAAAAGTGTTTTGATGGATTGGCAGCCACACTATTTTGCAATCCTTCTTAAGAATATCCGTCAAAGGTGCAGCTACCAAGGCATAATCTTTGATAAAAATCCTATACCATCCCGTGATTCCCAAAAACCCACGAACTTCACGAACTGATTTAGGGGGTGGCCACTCCACAATATCTTTGACCTTGGCGGGGTCTACTGAAATGCCATCTTTGGAGACGATGAATCCAAGATACTCAATTTGATGAGTAAAGAAGGTACATTTGCTCTTCTTGGCATAGAGTTTGTGTCTGCGCAACAATTACAAAACTCTACACACATGCTCCTCATGCTCTTCCATTGATTTGGAGTAGATTAAGATGTCATAAAAAAAACAAGCACAAATTCATCCAAGTAAGGATGGAATATATCTTGCATTAGGCAGTTGAAGGTTGTAGAATCATTGGTTAACCCGAATGACATTATCACAGTGGCCATAACAGGTATTAAAGGCTGTCTTGAGTACATCTGCTTCCTTGATTTTGATTTGATCAGACCTCAAATCTATTTTTGAGAAGACTTTGGCCCCATGAAGCCTGTCAAGAAGTTCGTCGATGCGAGGGATAGGATACTTATTCTTGACAGTGACTTGATTTAGCCCTCGATAATCTATACAGAGGCGGAGAGTTCCATCCTTCTTTTTTTGGAAAAGGACAGGTGTCCCCCAAGGAGAGCTACTGGGGCGTACGAATCCTTGCTCAATGAGTTGGGAAAGTTGCTCTTTAAGTTCAATGGCTTGAAGAAGGGACATTTTATAGGGCGTTTTTGAGACGGGTTTAGCTCCAGGGATCACCTTGATTTCATGATCGACTTCTCGAGGAGGCGGTAGCCCTATAAGCTCATCAGGGAAGATGTCAGAGAATTCTTGGAGCCAAGAGGGTTCTGTCTCCTTATTACTAGGTTCAATGGCTTTGTTGAGCTTGACTAAGAAAACTTCCTGACCATTACATGATCCTTTGAGAAGATGTTTTACCTTGACTACCCTAGATTTAGGTTTTCCTGTTATCCCCTGAACGGATATTACTTGGCCATGCTCATTTTCAAAAGTGATACTCCCCTGGTTACAATGAATGCTAGCTTTGTTTGCAATTAACCAATCCATCCCAAGGATTCCATCATAAATTCCTAATGGCAAGACTCTAAAGTGGCCAATGAGTTTGCTCATTACCCAGCTCAAAATCAAGGTTTCCTATAGAGTGGCGAGATACTACTTTCCCACTGGCTAACTCTACAGTCATTCTTCTAGCTATTTTTTGACCCAAGTTTAATTTTTGCAAACACCTAGGAGAAAGAAATGAATGGGTACTACCACAATCAATCAAAAGCTGAAAGGTCTTACCGTAATGAGTGGCTGGGGTTTGGATTACAAAAAATTGTTTATTCGGACCTTGGTGTTCTACTGTCGCATGGACGGTGGCGGGCTCTTCTTCAGCCATTTCCAAGGTCGGTTCTTTACTTATAATGAGTGGCTTGGGTTTGGATTACACCAAAGTGTTTATTCGGACCTTGGTGTTCTACTACCGCATGGATGGTGGCGTGCTCTTCTTCAGCCATTTCCAAGGTCGGTTCTTCACTTATAATACAGGTGGTCCTAGAAACTGCTCCTCTGGACCTCTGCCACGTCCACCGCCTCTTGCACCTTAGTAGATAGGGGTTCCACGGCCTTGATTTCCTCTACCACCTTGGGGAAATGATGTTGCCATCTTGGGACAGTTGGCCCTAAAGTGTCTCGGCTCATTGCACTCAAAACATAGAGGGCCTTCTCTGGAAGAAGCAGCATACCAGCGGCGGCGGGGGACAAAAGAGTTGCTTTGTCGCCCTCTATTGTAGTAGGGGAAATTCTGTTGGGGTTTCTTGTAGGGTTGATCTTTAGGATTTGCCTCAGGGTAAGATCTCTTTTGAGGCTTAGGTTTGTCAGTCCTCAATTCTTTCACAAGGGGCTTTGCTCGTATGTTAAATTCATTTTTAAATAACTTTTACCATAGCTTTGCTGCATTTTCTGAGAATTCTCAAAAATTCTACTTCTAAATATTTATACATAATTATGAAATATGGTGAGACTTTCTCTTTTTAAACTAAAAATTTATTATGCATACATAAGCATAATTATAATCATAATAACCATCTTGTTTATTTTTTAAAAAATATCCATTTATCATTTCTATATGAAAATACTTACAAAAATGTTAGCATAACTCTCTTTCAACTCAAAATGAATTAATATGACTTTTTTAAATCATAAACAAGCTTAAAGGAATTAATCCTCATTTATAACTGATTAAAAATCATAAAATGCTTAATCTTCTTCTCTAGCTTGTCAAGCCTAGAGTTTTGTTTACGAAAATGAGATTAACACTAAGATCCATCCTTCCAAGAAGGATTCAACCATAAAGATGAGTAATCTTACAAAAAGAGAGATTTACTAATCAAAAACATTATATTTAAGCATAAAAGATTAGCATTAAACCATTTAATCAATATGTATCACTAGAAGCTTGGTTTTTAAGAAAAAACCATTGATTAAAATGCTTCCCAAGCATTAGAGAGAGGTTGGGAAGAAGATTACCTTTGAGAAAGATAGAAAAACACCATGGATTTAGGCTTACCCTTGGTTTTTGGCTTGATTCTTTAGAGAGAAGTGAAGCCCCCAAGAGAAATCTTGGCCAACAATATGTAGAGGGTAATCTCCAAGAGAGGATGAAGATAAATGAAGCTCCAAAGCTTCCCAAAGAAGAGGCAAAATAGAGGGATAATAAAATTACACTAATTTGAAGATTATAATGGCGGCATGTAAATACACAAAGATGAAAATACAAAGGAATGAGGGTCTAATTATAGGTGAGAGAGGCCACCAACCAAGTCCAACTGGGATCTAGAGGCTTCGAGCTTCAATTTGATCCATTTTGGACAAGTTTTGGACTAGTTTGGCTCACTTTTTGATCCAGTTTGAAAGAGGAGAGAGGAGAGATGAGAGATGAGAGATGAGAATATCTCATTTTTTTGAATTAAAAATGTGAAGTAATGATGTGAATTAGGCGCCTCCTTCATGAGCCCTCTCCCTCCTTACTAAGTGTCAAAATTTTATTTTTTTACTAATAAACCCAGTACTTAGTCAACTCTTCATCTTATGTGAGAATTTACTCTTTTTTGGGGAATTTTCTTTTATTCTTTGCATTTTTCTTATTGAAACACTTGGATTAATCCTATTGGCCCTTTAGAACACTCTCATGGGTAAAGACATTCTTGCCAAATGAGTTTGATTTAACTCTCTATACCAATTTGATCAACATGTGAATGTTGTAAACAAGTTGTGGATAGTGAAGATGAGAAGCAGGACTACAAGACTCTTCTTAAGATAGACAACTCTGAGGATTGGGTCCATGTCTTTGAAACCATGGACACTCTTCCATAAAATCTTATAACAAGGTTTGTAAGGCTAGATGTGACATAAATATTTCAAATGTTCATACTTAGTGTAACATCCCTTTTGGGAGTAGCATCCCTTTTGGGAGGCAACAATGACATTGCCTTACATCAGCCATATGTTAGAAAGAGTCATCAAAGTAGAAGCTTACAACTTCTTTTGGGTTAAACACGATGTCATTCTTGGATACATTATCTCCAAGAATGGCATCTTAGAGTTTCCTCCACCCATCAACTATAAGAGGGTGTAAAGATTCATAGGGCATGTAGGGTATTATAGAAGATTCATTTTCTTGTATGCCATATATGTTAGACCCTTGTATAAGTTGTTTATTTCCTTTAAATGGATAGATGACTACCAATTGGCGTATGAATAACTAAAGAAGGCATTAACACAAGTGATCTATAGTGCTTTTCTAAATCAGGTCTGAACCTGATTTTAGATAGGTCTATTCTACTCAAGCTATAAAAATATTTTTTTTCCCCACTTTTTTGGGTTTTGAGATATTTTAGGTTTTTTATTTTTTAAGGCTCACATTTGTAGGTTCATGTGTGTTGACTCATGTCTGTTGAATCATGTATGTTGACTCATGTTCATTGACTCACGTGTATTGATTCATGTTTGTTAACTCATGTTTGTTGACTCATGTCTATTGACTCACCTATGTTGACTCACCTATGCTGACTCATGTCTATTGACTCACCTATGTTGACTCATGTCTATTGACTCACCTATGTTGACTCATGTCTGTTGACTCACACCTCCATAGTCACATCTCTATGCTCACATGTGTTAACTCATGATTATTGACTCATGGCTATTGGCTCACGTATGTAGACGCATGTCCAAAGGCCCATGCATGTTGACTCATACCTGTTCATATGTAGGCTCACATTTGAAGGTTCAAGCCTTTTTGTATGGAGTAGACCCATCTACTTTCTTTTTATGATATACGCCTGCCTGGGGCTGCCTGGGGCATGGAATTTTATGCGTTAGGCCTATGATAGGGTTGGTGTAGTTATTAAATAATAAATTTAATTTAATGTTCTAGTAATTATAAAGAACAAGATTTTTTATTGAAAAACTATAGCTGGTATAGATTGTATAAGTTACTCAATGGCTACTATAAGTAGATATGTTCTTTAAAAGTCTCTAATGTAGTAATAATTGGTTGATATAATATTAGGTAGACCTACCTATAGAACTACGCCCGTCTCCAAACTCACGATTTGTGTCTAAACTGAAGGCTCACATATCTAGGCTCACAGTTCACATCTCTAGACTTGACTCATCTTTTTTCGTGGGATTGTGGACTCATCTCCCAACCTAAGAGCTTGTTTGGTCTTTTAGAG
The DNA here is from genome assembly GCF_041138505.1 of Cibotium barometz. Taxonomy (NCBI): domain Eukaryota; kingdom Viridiplantae; phylum Streptophyta; class Polypodiopsida; order Cyatheales; family Cibotiaceae; genus Cibotium; species Cibotium barometz. The sequence goes on along the minus strand of NC_141102.1, from coordinate 34,820,549 downwards.
TTTTTGAGGTTTTTTAGACTTGATGGGAATGATTAAGAGTCCTGATCCTAGTTAAAAGTTGTTATGTAATTAAGTGTTTTTAATTGTTTTTTTGTTGAATTGGCATGCTTCTAAGCTACCAGTTCAAATAATGTATGAAAAATTATAAAATGCATGGAAAAAATTATCTATCCCACTCAAATCCACACCTAATAGAGCCTAATACTTATGATTTTGGAGTGGATTCCACTCGTAATCATAATTACCAAGCTATTCCTTGGATCAATGTAACAAGATCAAAGTCTTATAAGCTCTAAAATCATGCAAATCACCAAGAAACAAGGGTTTTTCCCTTCTAACATATGAAAATAGAATGCCCTAATGCAAATAAACTATAAAACAAAATCTAAAGCAACAAAACTAACACATCCAAGGCTCCAAAACCATATGTTTTTAAGTGTGACCTCCTCAACACCGGTAAATATTGGGTGATCCATCCTAATAGCTTGGAATGGATGAATAAGCAAAGCTAAGCCCTAGGCTAGTCTCTGATAGCAGTGCCAAATATGTTTAAGTCAAGAGCTTACCTTAGCATTGCTAAAGTATGTTCTTTCCTTTGACACAAATGCAGCTTCCCAATGTGGGTGTGCTAGCTCCTGCATCATATTCTCACTTTGTTTGGCACACTAGAATGCTCCTTGCTAAGGGGATGAAGGGAGAGATCTCTTTACCTAGATAAAGGTAAATAGAGATGGTATTTTACAATAGTTTTCTCTCACAAAATGTGGGGGAAGAAGAAGCTAATGGAAGAGTAAAACCTATAAGCAAACCTATTTAAGCAAGTATCCACTAGCGTGCATGAATCCAGTAGCATCATATAATCAAGCAAGAGTAGAGAAGAGAAGAGCTCACAAGAAGTATTCTACAAGGGAATATTGTGTATTGCTTATTATAAAAATTGATTTATATACACTTGTGTCTAGTTTTCACACTAAGCAAGCCAAACTTTAAAATGGTTCAGCCTTTATTACTAGTCTTAATCAAGTATGTACATAAACTCCTTAGGGTTTTCCTTTCAACATTAAGAATAAGGTAAGGCTGCTTTTATAGTGCCACTTACAAAAGATAAGCATCTGTTCAAGCGAGTAAGAGGGAAAAAAGTGTCTTCCTAGTGGGTTAGGTGGGTGAAATCATGTTAACCTATGGAGTGGTTATATAGCTAGCAGAATAAGTTAAAATTATCCCCATACAAATAAGCTAATAAGCAAGTTAAAACTCTCCTTGTAGGGTCGAGTGTGACAAGTTAAAGTTAATTACCATCATAGGGTCAGTTGTGACAAGTTGAAATTGTCCACATACATATGGAAGAAGTTTGACATACTTTTTGTCATTATACACGTACAAGTGTACTTGTATGAAGAAGTATTTTGTTAAAATTATTAGGAGGTATAAGTACATGTGAAAAATGTATAATGGACCATTAAGAAGTATACACGTATCATTAGAAAAATGTATGAAGTAAAATTATACTTAAATGTGTCTCATGTTACAATTATACTTATACAAAAATGGACCACTCCTCTACTAATGGTTGCACCCCTTGTCTCTCCCCCCCATTGATGGGACCCATTGGATGCACCCTCAACATCCACTAAGAAATTTGAATCTTGGAGAATAGGTAGAGCCCTAACCTAGATTTTAACATGGTCATGGATTGCCTAGACTTCTACCTAATTGAGGGTTATCTAGAGCATAAATGTAACCAATGCACATCGTAAAAGGGACCATAGGTGGATATAGAAGGCCACCATTCAGAGCTGATCCACCAATCACACATGACCTCATGGGGGAGAAACATGTTTGGTGGCGCATACCTTCTCAAGCCCAAATTTTGGAAGGAATACTATTATGTTCCTCGGTACCTTTGGGTCAGCCCCATTTATTTTCCCATCGAATGATGGTGGGCTTGGCATGTCTTGGATATAAAGCTCGAGAAGAACCCAAAGTTACAATTCAACTTTCCTCCACGTTGGCCCACCACCCTTCTTATACAAGGCATGGATGCTTCACACCATGTGAAAATTCATCCAATATTATGATTAAGTGCCTAACCTCGACATGGTAATTACCATTTGCTTCTTCTGCATCATCGCCTTTCTAATGGAATTTTTAGTGAAAGATCCCGTCCCCTCCGTGCAACGAGTTATTCATACAAATAAAAAAAACAAAGGTGGATAGCATGCTCCTATCTGAGATTGACGGTCGCAAGCGAGGAGGAAGGTATGAACACGAACGCAGATGCACACCAACAGGTGATGAAGATCCATGCAAGACGACAAAGATTAAGAGCGAGAAGATGACACAGAGGAGGTCGAAGAAAAATGCACAAAAAGGGAAATGAGAAGTATTTATGATTCAGCCGCGCCGCCGTCGCGCGGTCGTGGTGACCAGCTTTCATGGCATGAAGTGCTAGAGTCGGTTCATGTCGTGAACCATTTTGAAGTGTCTCATGGCATGAAACAGTTTTGAGTATTTCACGGTGTGAAGTAGCCCAGACCAATTTACAGTGTGAAACTGTTTAATCCCTTATGCATGTAAATTTTGATACCCTATGGCTTCCTATATGCTCAAACACTCAAGGCCACACATTATACATTCAAAGGAGGAGAAGAGTACACATGAAACAAATGAACATGTTTCATGGCATGACAAGCATACTCTTTTACCTTCTTGTACCCACTTTCTTGGGGATGGGTACCTCTTATGATCCTTCTCCGTTTATTGCCACGTAAACCAATGGGGTACCTTGGAACCTGTGGGTATTTGTTTTGCAACCGCTTTAGTTCAAAGTGAGAGCTTCAGATTTTTCTCTCCACCTAGTTAAGAAATACATCCACGGAATCTTGATGAACCTATTTGCCGGTTTTCCTTTATTTAATGGACTCCATAATGGCATGGTGATGGTGTCCTTGCCACCATCAATGAGTTGCGCTGTCCATTCTTTCCCATTAGATGTGACAATTATTGGCACAAATCTAGGATCGTGCAAGATGTTAAAATGTAAGTAAGATGATGAACTAAGGTGGATCAAATGCAAGAATCAACATCATTATCAAGTGATTAGATGATGATTAAGATGAGATTAGTGAACAATTAACTGATAGCTTAATGTAGGCATGGATACTCAAAAACCAACAAATTACTCATTAGGCCAAGGCCTCAATTTATACAAGTTTGTCCATGATCTACTCCACTGATTTGTTCCTTGATTTGTGCCACCTCCCCTACATTTGGGGGGACACCTCATCCTTGATTCACTCCACCTCTTTTGCTTGATTCTCTCCACCTCTTCACTTTTCCTAGAATATCTCCACACATCCTAGAACTTCTCATGCTACCCTTTATTCTCTCCCAGTAGATACCTCTCACTTTTTCACTGCTACTCACTCATTTACAGACTCTCTTTTTTTACAGCCTCTTGCTGAGGGCTTGTTCCCGCACACACCCATGCACTTGTATATTTCAACACCTCCCCTCGAGTGAATAATCCTAGCACACCTGGACCCTATACCAAGTTTCCCTCTTACTTGGTAGCTCACGACCAGTGCCTCAAGTCCCTAACTCATAGTCCTTGACACTCTCTCTCTCTATGTGTCCAAGGCTACTACAAGTGCCCGTGACCTTGACTAAAGTGCTCACACATACATCTACCACATGGCCTACATCATCGATGGCTCAGAGGTGGTTTTACTCTGTTGGGGTAGGTTACATTGGGTTGTGGGGTTTCTCTCTCAAAAAAGATGATCTGACTTCACTTCCTTAGGAGTCTCCATGAAGTTTTCCAATGTCGTTCCTTCTTCATCACTGGGTTTGCTGAGCAGTCTCTTGCCATGTGTCTTGGCTTCCCACAGTTGTGTGGCAAGTGAAGGTCCTTCCTCCTCCCCTGCCTCTTCCTCGTCAACCACATGGCCTACATCATTGATGGCTCAGAGGTGCTTTTACTCTGTTGGGGTAGGTTACATTGGGTTGTGGGGTTTCTCTCTCAGAAAAGATGATCTGACTCCACTTCCTTAGGAGTCTCCATGAAGTTTTCCAATGTCGTTCCTTCTTCATCACTGGGTTTGCTGAGCAGTCTCTTGCCATGTGTCTTGACTTCCCACAGTTGTGTGGCAAGTGAAGGTCCTTCCTCCTCCCCTGCCTCTTCCTCGTCCTCATGAGAATCCTCCTCGGGTGAAGAATGTTTTTTCCTCTCTAGCTGTTGTGTCCACCCCTTTCTTCTCTTTGACCTTGGTCTCTTTCTCCTCTAGTAGAGCTCCTTCTATCTCATGCAGCTTCAATTCAGGTGCATTCTTTAAGGTTGCCACAATATTTTCATATTCTCCTTTGTCCAGAATCTTCAGAAGCACTGCTAGTGCCTCATCATCCTCTACCTTCTTACCAATGGCTGCCAGTTGTTGCTTAATGCTTTTGTATTTGTTTAAGTGTGTGATTAAAGATTCACTTTCCTTCATATCAAGTTTGTAGAATCGCATAAGTAGATTTATCTTTGAATTTTTTGCTTGAGTGCCAAATAAATTATTGAGTTCATCCCATGCATCTTTTGCTCGTTGTATCCCTGTGATGTGGTGAATGATTTCATCATTTAAACTGAGTGCAATGAGTCCTAATGCTTTCTCATTCCTACTGTTCCACTCATTTTCCCCAATCACCTCTGGGCATTCATCTCTTCCCTCAACTAGCCCCCACAGATTTTTCCTCATGAGCAAATACATGGTCTTTGTTTGCCACATGTATAAAACTGCCCCCTATTAAATTTAGCTATTTCTTGTGCCGTGCTCATGATGATGTGAAGGGGGTCTTACCTCTTGATCCAATTCAAGATTCAAGGATAGTGTCTACCCTTTTATAACTCAAATCTGGTATTAAATGATGATTACAACAGATTTATCAGCATAAATTCACCAAAAATTACATAAAGCCAAGGGTGACAAATCTGTACTGAATGGTTGGAGTATCAAACCATCTCCAAATTGTAATATGAAGTTATAGGGATATGTATCAGATACCCAATGGTAAATTTGAACCCTCAATTGCACCAAAAAGTAGTGATTAGTGCTAATTAATCATTGATTAGTAAAATAATCCCATGTTTTGTGTGCAAAAAATAGAGTGTGCAAGGAGGCCAAATCTGGGGCCTTGGAGTTCAAATGAGCTCAAATCCTTTCAAAAGCATCAATAGCAGTTAGTCTAGTAGAGGATCAAGCCAAGAAACAAAAGATTTGACCAAAATTGAATGCTTAATCTCTGTTTTACCAAAGTCACTTACAGATTTGATGCAGAGCTTGATGCCACTTCTCCTTGAGGAATTTCACAAATCTGAGATCACCAGCATGTAGAGAACCCTTAAAAACCTCTGGGGCCAAGAGGAATTAGACCAATTCCTTCTGTGTGAGTGTAGATCTTCATTTTTTCTCAAAAATTTGGCACCATCGATTTCACGATTTTCTCCTGAATTTGATGGCGGTTTGGCATGCTATCTTGATGAGCCAGTGCGTGCGCAACATGGCTAGGTGGGGCTAAGAAGTTATTGCCTAATGTTAAGCCTGGAGGGAGATCAAGCCCCTCCACTAGTTGGGGGTGCAGAAAGCTTGTTGAAAAAGACTAAAAAAGTGATTATCTCTTAATCCTAATTAATAGGGTGATTAGCAAGATAAATAAGCTCATAAGTTGGATGGATCCTAAGCTAGGCTCTGATACCATGTTAAAATGTAAGTAAGATGATGAACTAAGGTGGATCAAATGCAAGAATCAACATCATTATCAAGTGATTAGATGATGATGAGATTAGTGTGAGCAATTAACTGATAGCTTAATGTAGGCATGGATACTCAAAAATCAACAAATTACTCATTAGGACAATGCCTCAATTTATACAAGTTTGCTCCACTGATTTGTTCCTTGATTTGTGCCACCTCCCTTACATATGGGGGGACACCTCATCCTTGATTCACTCCATCTTTTTTGCTTGATTTTCTCCACCTCTTCACTTTTCCTAGAATATCTCCACACATCCTAGAACTTCTCATGCTACCCTTTATTCTCTCCCAATAGCCTTTGTTCTCCATGCTAGTGTACACCCGGCCTTAAGGCTCGAACTTGAGTTGGAGCCTTTGCTCTCGATGCTAGTGTACAGACTCTCTTTTACACCCCCTTGCTAAGGGCTTGTTCTCGCACACACCCATTCACTTGTATATTTCAACACAAGAATCGTCTCTTCTTCCATGGATCCTGCAGGCATGATAAACACCTTCCCAACCAAGGGCTTATTTCTTATAGAAATATTAACATTAAAAGATCCCACGGTTTTCGTAGTTTGACAAATGCACACTGCAAACTTGTTGCATTAGAGGCCTTAAGGTGCGGTTTGTCTAGAGCTACCCATGTTTCATAGGAGATTAATGCAATGTATCGATTAATGCAATGCTCTTAGTGTGACTCTCTTTCGTAGATACTTTTACAGTGAGACGTGCAGGCTCAATGTCCAAGTCATCCTCATCAAGCAAGGTGAGTGCAACCATGTTCACATGTAGCATTTTTCCCTAGAGTCTCTGCTTTGCCTTGGCTTCCCTTGCCTTGGCTTTTTCTCGATCTTATTTGATTTTTTGTTTGGCTAGCTCCTTCTTTTGTTTGGCTAGCTCCTTCTTTTGTTTCAAAAGATGCTCTTGTGTGAGCATTTCCTGGGTCAGGGGTCCGTAATACTTTTTGAGTTTACTCTCATTGATGTATACTTCCATTTCTACTCCCTTAATGGTTTCAATTCGGATCGATCCTTGAGGGGTGATTTCAAACACTCTGAAATGTCCTAACCCTTTGTATTTGAGTTTATTTTTCTTGGTGCTTTTCAACACCATACATAAGGACGAGGTCCCCCATTTCTAGCTCCTTGTGTTTTAGGTTATGGTCAAACCAACGTTTTCTTCGTAGTTTCTTAACCATAAGTCCATGTGATGCGATTAGCCTGGTTTCATCAAGTTTTTCCAAATTAACCAGTCTCTCTGCTAATGCATTTTCAGTAAGCTTTTCCTATAGTACAATTCGAAGGCTTGGAACTAAAAACTCCATTAACATTACCGCATCAACGCCATAAGCTAGACGGAAGGGAGTATACCTCATCTCTCGCTACCTTATATGATGTACAATAATCCCATAGAGCTACAGTCAGCTTGTGTTCCCAATCCGTGCGACTGGCTTCTAAGGTTTTTGTCAAGATAGCACATAAAGTCTTGTTGGTGCTCTCTGCTTGACCATTCTTTTGTGGGTAATAAGGTGATGATTTGCGATGTACTACAAGGAATCCTGTAAGTAAGTGTTCAATCACCTCATTAATGAAATGTGAACCTTGGCCACCCCATTGACTAATTCAAGTGGGCAACTAAATCTAGAAATGATCTCTTCGTATAGGAACTTGGCTGTGGTTCGAGCATCGGCTTGTTTAGAGGCCCTCGCCTCTACCCACTTTGTGAAATAATCTATGGCCACGATCACATATTGGGCTTGTGAACAGATGTGCTGCTGGACCAATGGGTCCAACAAAATCAATCCCCCATTTCTCAAAGGGTTGTTTTACAATTATAGGGGTGAGTGGAATCCTATCTTTTTGTTGTGGAATAGAAAATTTTTGACATTCCTCGCATCTTTTCACAAACTCTATGGCATCTCCGAATAACATAGGCCACCATAGTCCCACTTGAAGCACTTTATGAGCTATAACTTCTCCAGGAAAATGTCCTCCGCCTATTCTGGAGTGTGCTTCTTCTAATATCATGACAAAATCATCTTCTCACAAACATCTTCTTAAGATATCATCCTTGCCTAGCTTATATAATTCTCTAGTAATTGATAAGGTGCAGCCAACTTAATGAGACGATGCATTTTATCCTTGTTCAAAGGTTAATCTTGCAAAAACCCGTGAGCTAGATAGTTTGAAATTTCCTCACTCCACTCAAGCACCATGTTAAGTTTGAACATGCAAGCATCAAGGAGGTAATCATCAATGCCAATTGTAGATTCTCCATTTGGAATTATCGACATCCAACACATGTTGTGTTCCTTTTCACACTATGACCATAAAGTCGAATTTCAGGAGTAGAAGCAACCCAACATGTGATTCTTCTAGTGGTGCAAGGCTTGTTCACCAAATATAATAGGGCCTGATGGTCCACAAAGAATACAAAATTGTTGGCCAGTACGTAATGTCGATATTTCTTTACAGCATAAACCATGGCCAACCCTTTACACCGCGTAGTGGTGTAGTTTATCTCTGTATCGTTTAGTTGAGGACTTGTGAAGCAAACTGGGTAATCCAATTTGAATTCCTCAAGTTGCGTGTATTCTCACAAAATTCGATGCATCAATGTGCACATGGAATACAAGATCCTAGTTGGGTGGCCTTAGAATAGGTGTACTTGCCAGTGCTTTCTTCAACTTATCGTATGCTTCTTGGCATTCCTCAGTCCATTCAAAGACAATGAGCAGTCTATACAATGGTCTAGCAATTTCAGCATAGAATAAGATGAAACGACGATAATACCCAACATGGTCCATAAACCTCTGTACACCTTTGTAGTTGGTTAGTGGGGGTAATTCCAAGATCAATTTTACCTTGCCCTCATTCGTGGAAATACCATTTTTAGACACAATGTGCCCTAAGATTACACTGTGCTTGACCCAAAAAATTGACACTTTCAAAGGGTTTAAGTATATGTGATATAATCGACATCGCTCAAACACCTTTCAGAAGCAAGCCAAATGTTTAGTCCAGCATGAGTGTGCATATAGATCATTAATGAATACCTCAAGCCACTTTTGCAAGTAGTCCTTGCATGCACATCAATCGTTGGAAGGTTGTTAGGGCATTGGTGAGGCCAAAAGGTATAACCTTATAAAGCATATGTTCCCCACATTGTATTGAAGTCCGTTTTGTACTGGTCTTCTAGTGCTATGGACACCTGAGTATAACCTGAAAACACATCTAAGAAGCTCTAAGCTTCTTCACCTGCTACTACCTGTTCCTATACATGTTCAATATACGGCAGTGCGTAGTGGTCTTTCATGGTGGCTACATTGATCTTTTTAAGATCAACACAGACTCTCAATTTCCCATTCTTTTTTGGCACAATCACGATTGTTGAGAGCAAATATGTGTGCTCGATCTCATAGATGAAATCCGTAGAGACGAGATGAGTTTATCAATTTCCTCCTTTACAATCACTGCATATTTTAGATTCATCTTGTATGGCTTTTGCGCCTGGATGGTCTTGATCCGTACATGATAAAAATCATGTGTTGAACCAGCTCGGGTGGTTCACCCTTCATTTCAGTGTATTTCTAAGCAAAACAAGCCTTGAATTCTTTGAGGAGAGTAATGAGTTCTTGTTCTTCAAGCCACAGTTAAGTCCTTAGCAATATAGATAGGTTTAGGATCCTCCCTTGGCTCTACAAGATCAACCTCCTTAACTTCAGCTCTGAACTGTCGTAAGATGTGGATTGGCCAACTTCCTTTACTCTTTTAACCGTCAATTGGACCACTTTTCGTTTGTCAATGGTGTATATTTTAAAATGGTCCTTCACTGAGAGTAGGTCTGGCATGTCGTCCTCCTTATCCTTTGTCTGAGCCATCGCCTTCTTAGCCTCACGCTCGGCTTCACCCCCCAGAGCCTTGTTTTGTTTTCTACGTCCTTCCTTTATGAGTTTGGGCGCTTTCGGCTCTTGAGGTATAACCTTCTCCTCTCGTTTTCCTTCTAGGGTTATCTTACTCAACTCTTCACCCCAGTTCTTAGAAAACTCTTTGTGCATCTTAGTGACCTTGAGATATCTTAGCCACTGGGTGTCTGTGGGTTTACTTCGTAGTAATAGGGCATTTCATCAAGCAATATACCTCTTTTTTTAATGCCATCTCTTGAGGTGTTGGGTAATATTATGGCCTTGTGATGATCCAAAACCGTCTGTGTTGGAGGCTTCATCCTCCATTTCTTCTTCTCTTGGTTGCACATTTACCATGCACACTGAGGTGGTAGAAATGTTTTCTGATTCAACATACTAGGTTCCTCTCGAAGGCAACACATCTATAGTAGGGTTGTTGCAAGTTCAGGGTGTCCAGTTTATGTTGGACTGGGACAATGCTTGGAGAGCAAATTTGGAGGGACAAGGTACTTCAAATGAGATCAAGTAACTAATAGAAAATACACATGCACTCAAATTAACCCAATATAACTTAAATTAAAATATAAATTAGTATAATTAATCAAAATTAATCAAAAATATGAAGAAATGATTGAAAAATGATCTTTCCATACTTAAAATGATCCATTTTGTTTTTCATAGAGGGCCCATTACAAGTACACTAGTCCCTATAGGTTTTAGATTTACATCAAAATTATAATTTTACTAATTAGATTATTAATATTTACAGGCCTTTTGATAGCGTGGAGGAATTTTGGAAAAGGGATCATTAAAAATCTACCCATTGGATTTCCAATTTTGACTAACCACGACATTCTACTATGTCTCACTATCTACCACTCTTTTGATCTACAAGATTGAGCATTTTAAAGGGTAGTTATTGTGGGTGCAAAAAGTGGCACATATTATAATACTTTAAAGACCTTGAAATATTTAAAGAAAATAGACAAATAACTTAAAATTTTGTCAAAAAATCAGGTTAAGCTCGATATTATGTGAAGATATAAGGTCCAAAGTGGGAATCTCATATGAGTTTATATGTAAAAGATATTAGCATTTTATGGAACTAGACCAACTTTGGGACAGGTATTTGACGTTGTACCTAAGGAAATGAGGACTTTTGACTACCTAATGCTTAATCAGATTATGCAACTATATTCCCAATTTTGCATGTGATGTTCCAACAAAAGAACTTGAAAGGAAATTCCTTCATTAGGCTGCTGGGAGAGATTGGCCACCACCACCCAAGGTAAATGCCTATTTTTTTATTGTTTACAGGGTGCCTGAGTGGACAAAACTGGGCACCCTGATCTTGCAACCACCCAGTAGTAGCAAGCACATGCATCCAATTTTCACTAAAATCTAAGGGTGGAAATGACACATACATTGCAGCCTCTTCTTCTTCCCGTGCATTCTCCTCCAATGGTTGGCAGACTTGTAGGGACGTGGTTCGTTCGGTGGTGACCGAATCATGTCCAAACAATTTCCCTTCCATTGAGTGTGCCTTCCAGGTTTGTAAATCAATCTTTAAAGTCTCTAAGTCCTTTTGAACATACACTTGATCTAATGCCCAATCATGCACCAATTTTGCTTCCCTCATGAAAGGTCTGCTGCCCAAGATAACGTCATATGAATCCGATTAGTGCAAAAAGTCCATTACAACAAATGTATGATGGTAGCGAAACAAAAATACCTTAAGTCTTATGTTTTTCAATAGCCCCATTGGTCTTGAGGATGTTATGTCTGCCATTTTGATGATTAGATCTGCTCTTTCCAACTGTAGTTTACCCCAGTTTTCCCAACATCATTTTGTAATGATGCTCACCCCCACTCCTCCATCCAGGATAGCCAGTGCTTGGTTTTTGTTATGGTGAATTAGGATCATAGCATTTGTATCATCACTCTCATAATACCGACCTAGTTGATTGACAAGTATTTTGATGAATCTGGGAGTTCCCTCCTCCTCATACACTAGGGTTTTCTCTCCTAAAGGTGATTGAGTCTCCTCTACAGTGGGGACATTGGGTTTAATCTTTCCTCTACCCAATCCTTAATATCTTGCCATAATGTCGACGTATTGCATAACAATCATCCCAGTGGCATTTTGATGGTGGTGGACAATATGGCTACGGGACTACCTATGTCTCTAGACTCCCTGGCAAGTGAGAGTTCCGTCCATGTTGTTTGTCGCATATTCAACCCTAGAGAATGAATGCATGGACAAATCTTAATATGCTTCCTCAAACATTCTTGCCACTCCATGAGGTCACTGTGAGTCCCTTCCTCGGATCCTTTTAGAATTGGAGTAGACACATCCCATTTACTTTCCTTTATTAGCTCGTTTCTTGGATACACTGTATCCCTAAGGGCTCCTCGATGGTTGATTTTAGCCTGTGGTGGTTGTGGTGGTAGAACAAGTGGTGCAAAGGTGACATGTCTTGCATTCGAAACATCCCTATTGGTAAGTATTAGTGGATTTTTTAAGCTTTTAAGTCCTTGTGTGACTTGTGACATGTACGTACACAAGATGAGAACATGTGTTTCCACTTGGGAATGTGCGTGGCCATCCTTGTTTAACTTGCAAACATGCATTCACAAGTCAAGGAAAATGTGTTCCCACTTGGGAATGTGTGTGTGGCCGTCCCTAATTAACCTGCAAACATGTATTCACAAGTTAAGAACATGTGTTCCCACTTGGTAATGTGTGTGGTTATCCCTATTGAACTTGCAAACATGCATTCACAAGTCAAGTTGCCAAGTTCTTGTTTGACTTGCGAATGTGCATTCAAAAGTTTGGGAGCGTGCATGGATATCTTTTGAGTATATACATATATCAGTTTGACAACTCTGCCAACTATAATGGTGGGATTTTGGGCCATGTGAGGGTCCAAATTTTAGGCGTTTTTTATCATTATGGCCATTTATGAAAGGAAGACTTTCTGACCTTTCCTTAATGAGAATATTTTCCAAATTTTCCTTAGGAGATGTAAGAACATGCATTCCTTCTTACGAACGTACGTTTATCTTGTGATCTCTATTAAGCACGTATGCATGTAAACCAGAGAGATTTTTTGCAGTTTTGGCCAAACAATCCAAGTTTAGTCTCTCTAATCCTTGCTTAATGATGCATTTTCGGGTTTTTGATTTGATAGGATAATTAATGTACTCTTCCACCTCTAATGGCATGCTTAATGTAGCCTAATGGTGTTTCTACAAAGTTAATGGTGAGATTAATGCCTAGAATGATCCAAAACTCATAAACTTAGCAAATGCAAGAAGAGCGAGCTTGAATTAAAGGAAATGGAAGAGAATACACATGCAACTTGAGCATAAAGGGTTGTTCCATGCTCCATCGCACCAAGGTAATCAATTAAACAACAAAACATGAGTTAAGTAATACCAACTGGTGGATTTGCATTTCAACTAGGCTATGTCAATACTCCAATTTCAAAGTATAGCAAGGAAGTCCTAAGCTAGGGTGCTTCCCCCGGTCGACGGCACCAATGATGTTCACCGATGATTCGAGAACACTTGAGACTTGCACGAGTGAGAGAAGAAGATGAAGAATGCAAGGGTGTTGAGGGCTTACACCTCTAGCCCACCACTCTTGGTAGATCAACCCTCTCTTATGGAGAGCTAGGATCCTCAACCCTGCCTTAGGCCACTCTTGGTAGAGAAACACTCTCTTATGGAGAGCTGGGGTCCTCACCTTGCCTTCCTTGTGTGCTGTCACCCAAGGAAGCCTTACAAATAGGTGGGGAGCAAAGAGGCAGGGAACTATAGAAAGGTCAACCTCTACCTCAATGCCTTGGTAAGTGAGAGCATGGGAGAGAAGGAGAGAGAGGGAGAGAGGGAGAGGAGAGCTAGCATCATCACACTCACTTGCACACAATCCTCAAGTAAGCATGCATTAAAGAGAAGAGATAAAACAAGCAAGCATCAATCACAAAAGCAAGAAGGAATCAAACTCAATTGTGAGAATGGGATTATGTGTTTTCTCATTAGTCAAAATGTCTTATATATAAGACTTATATTTACAATGCCCGGCCACCCCCAAGTAATGTCCTAGGGCCCAAAGGTTAGTCTAGGCTAAGTTCCTAGTTTAAGCATACACTATCAGCATTACATAAGCTCAATTTGGACTATCTTCTGGCATTACACAAGTTGTAATCTCGGAGATTTCCCATAATCATTTACATGAAGCACCTTGCATGGTATAAAAAGTATGGTTCAAAAAGCATTGCCACATGTTTCAAAGTAATGTTAACTAATGTGGTAAACAAGTAATCCATGGCTACAAGAATGTACATGTAGCTACTATGACTAACAAGTAATCTGTGGCTATGAGAATGTACATGTAGCCAATGTGGTTAACAAAGTAATGTGTGGCTATGAGAATGTACATGTAGCCAATGTGGTTAACAAAGTAATCTGTGGCTATGAGAATGTACATGTAATCCACACATTTTGGAGTAATGTTAGCTAATGTGGTAAACAAGTAATCTGTGGTCACTATACCAGAATGTACATGCTACCTATCCATCAAGAAGACAATGGTTTAAACGGACCCACAAAGTCTAGGCCAAATTTTTGAAACGATTGAAGTAGCAAAATTGGATTATCAGGAATCCGATCTCGCTCATTCGACTACCTGAGCTAGTGATAGATATTACATTATTTGACAAACCGGTAAGCATCCCCAATCACCACAAGCCACTAGAGTCCTACCTGAAGAATCTTTTAGCTTGCCACATCACTAGCAAAGTGCCCTCCATTGATCCCTTGATGAGCTTCTTGGAACTGCCTCTTGGTCATGAGGCAGAATGCACCATGGAAGAGCTTAATCAGTCCCTTGCTTTTAGAATTGGCCAGCAATGACCCAAAAATTATGATTATGATTGCAAACCATTTCCTTTAATCCCAAGTTAACTCCTCACCTAGGAGACCTATGGCAACGTACTAGAACATCTCATAGTACGATTTGGAACTACCACATTGGTGTGGCCACTCCAGCTCCAAACAACTCCACATCGAGCAAATCATCTGACACCATAACCGGAGCCTCTCCTATCTCCAACCGAGACAAGAGGCTATCTTGTCTCTAGTTAAGATAGGTAATCCGCTACTGCATGGCTAGTCCTTGGAGTATGTACTACTATGAATTTAAACTCTTATAAGAGAAGTATGTACTACTATAAATTTGAAATCTTGCAAGAGAAGCGCCAGCTTTTCGAACAGACTTGGATACATCACAAAGTAGATATATTGCCAAAATTTGGTAACAAAGTAGATCATCCCCAAGGCCTCTTAATGTGTTATGGAATAGTTCTGCTTTGCCTTGTGACTTGCATAATGGATTGGTCATAACCGCTTCTCCTCTTATTCATGCATCAGGACACTGTCGATTGCCACATGGAAATGTAGGTTTTGGAGGGAGGTTGAGCCACCGGTGCCTCAGCTAGCATCAGCTTCAATTGTGGTGAAACACCACATCACATTCTTTCGTATAATCCAGAGTAATTTGCTTGAGTGCCGAGTCAACAAACAGCCACCTAAGTTAGCTAATTCAACGAATAGGCTACATGGGCAAGATGCCTAAGCATTCAGTTGTGCCACTTGACCATACCCAAAAACTGACACAACTCCTTTTCATTGAGTGGAACGATGGCATTTCTGATTACCTTCACCTTTGTTTCCGGATCCCCACATCACTTTCATCCATCTATTCAATTGATAGAATGCCACATCACATTCCTCCATCCATTTAATTGGCAGAATGCCACATCATATTCCTCCGTCCAATCTAGAGTAATGTGCTTGAGCTGTCGAGGTAGTAGACCGACCACCTGAGTTAGTCAATTCAGTAGACATGCTACATGGGCCATATGTCTGAGCATTCAGTTGTACCACCTAACCTAGAAATTGGTGTAGCTCCTTTCCATTGAGTGGAACTAGGGCATTTTTTTACTACCTCCACCTTTGTCGGATCCACCACAATCCCATCTTTTGACACAATGTCACCCAAGAGCATTCCACTTTGTATAGAACATGCACATTTTACTAGATTAAGGCTTAGTTTTAGGAAGTTTGGCATTTGACTAAACATAAGGAGAGATAATGAAGGTGTTGAAACCGCTACCCAAAAAAATTGAAATGATTTATGAACACTCTCAATATTCCTCAAAGATTTCATGAACCATCTGAGAAGGTTGGCAGAGCATTCTTTAAACCAAATGTCATG
This sequence comes from Cibotium barometz, assembly GCF_041138505.1. Classification (NCBI taxonomy): domain Eukaryota; kingdom Viridiplantae; phylum Streptophyta; class Polypodiopsida; order Cyatheales; family Cibotiaceae; genus Cibotium; species Cibotium barometz. The sequence continues at coordinate 34,804,588 of NC_141102.1, read as the reverse complement.
ACATTGGATGCAAACACCCCCCATTCTGACACAAAGGCCGTCTTCTCTCAATCCTCTGGTGCCATCTATACTTGATTATACCCACTAAAGCCATCTAAAAATGAATACATGTCATGATTAGCTACCTCATCTCCCCAACACGAAATCTATGAGTGAATAGCAAGAGGAATGGATCAGTAATGGTGGCTACATTCAATTTTTGATAATCTACGCACACCCATAGCCTCTAATCCTTCTTAGGGACGATAACAATTAGAGACAAGCAAAGAGAGAGAAAAAGAGAGGGGGGAGGAGAGAGAGAGAGAGAGAGAGAGAGAGAGAGAGAGAGAGAGAGAGAGAGAGAGAGAGAGAGGATAGGAATAATGGGGTTGGATGGGGTTGAAGGAGGGAGGAGGAGAGAGAGAGAGAGAGAGAGAGAGAGAGAGAGAGAGAGAGAGAGGATAGGAATGACGGGATAGGATGGGCTAGGTGGGGGCTAGGAGGAGGGAGGAGGAGGGGAGAAGAGAGAGGGGACATAGGTAATAGAGGGTATAGAGAGAGAGTGATTTTCAAAATAACCTTTCTCCAAAAAACTCGCTCCATGCCCACTAGCACTTTACAAGCACATCTTAGATACATATACACTCACAAAATAGCCAACACACATGCACCAAGACTCATCGTTCAAGAGGCATCATTCAAGTACGTCTTTTGATGTGCAAGCCATGTGGTGGGGAAAAATTCCTAGTCCATGTGGTATGACTCATTGTTTGCACCAAGCCTCATCATTGATAGCCATATAGGTACATCTCTCGATGTGGGGGCCATGGTGGGTGAAAGCCTACACCATGGCCTCCATATCTCTCAATGTGAGGCCATGGTGGGTGAAAACCTATGAAAGCTAGTCCATGGTATTGACCCATCACCTTGGATCCTCTTTGAATCTATAGGAATATCTAAAGATCCTCAAACAAAATATTTCCTTTCGGACTCCATTGAACCATTTTCCTCTTCTTCGACTACCTTCTCACCATCACACCCAAAACCTTATCACTAAAGAGAAACAACAATCACGTAATAGCCAGCCTAGTTCCACTGTGGAAACTAAAAATCATACCATGCCGCTCTACATAATTATGGACCACCATCGGTCATTGCCAATCAAATTAAGTGCACATAAATATATAAGCCACGGGCCCTCTTTCCTTATATGGGCTTGACCAACTCACCACCATGGATATGAGGCCTTGTATCAAGCATTTTTTCACATGTATTACACCACTTACAACTTTGACATGCTTCCTAACTCTATCTCTGGTAATTCTGAGGCACATGGATTGGTATTGCCTCCTTGACCAAATATTCGGCCTTCCGCACTTCTCTAGAGGCAACAATGTCTATACCACTCGAGCTTGGTAACACAAGGACGTGATCACCATTCGGAAGGGGTATGTTAACCATTTCATAGGTTAACATGGTTTCACATGATCGGCCTATCATTATAAGATGCTACAATTTGATATCTTACCCGCATGTAATAGAAGCCTAATTCTTGTACGATGGTGTTGGATTTCATAAAGAGGTCTTACCTTGAGCTTTGTGCGAAATGTGAAAGTCACAAACTCCATGTATATACTTGCTTAAGGCTAGAACTAGTGGCCCATGACAATTTTTAAGTTATATCTAGGCTAGTGTGAAACCTAGCCATTTATATATAAGTCAATGTTTACTTTAACCAATAGACATTTATTCCCTTGCAATACAATACTTGTGAGCTCTCCCTCTTCTCTATTCTTTCTTGTTTGTATGCTATCAGATTCTTGCATGCTTGAAAAGGTTTACTTATTTTAGTAGCTTCTTCTCCATCCACCTTTTTCTTAGAGAGAATCTCCACAAAGGTCATTCTTTTCTTACCTCCATCTAGGCAAAGAGATCATAGCCATGGAGCATTCCGGTGTGACTACAAAGTGAGAACAAGATGGATGAGCTAGTGCACCCACATCAAAGAGTTGCATTTGTGGCTTAATGAAGCATTATGGCAATACCTAGAAGAGGGAGGAATGGGTCATCCTAGCACCCTGTGGTTGGGGCACCTTGTGCCTTGTCTAGCCATACCATAACACTAAGCCTCTCATCACCACTGAATATAAACCCCTAGAAAGACACCCATAATGATTGGGTTGGCAGATATCTTTACCGTAAGTACAAAATATGATTGATATGTTCATATTCCAAGGTACTTTCTTTCTTCACTTGATCTTTCAAAGTGCTAATGTTGAGAACACGTGTATCTTCTTAAATCTCTTAAACATTTTCTTTGGTTTTTTGTTGCTATGTTTTGGTACTCACACTTATGATGGTTGGAAATAAAATTAGTTATGATGATGACTCTACAGTAAGTTGAATTTTCATAAACAATAACATCTTTCTTCACTTGATCTTTCAAAGTGCTAATGTTGAGAACGCGTGTATCTTCTTAAATCTCTTAAACATTTTCTTTGGTTTTTTGTTGCTATGTTTTGGTACTCACACTTATGATGGTTGGAAATAAAATTAGTTGTGATGATGACTCTACAGTAAGTTGAATTTTCATAAACAATAACATCTTTAGAGATAATCATCTTCTTTTTTATGAATCTCATAATATGTAGGTTTTATAATCATTGTTGTATCCAACAAGTATGCATATAATTCATTTCACATCTGACTTTTTTCTCTTCTCATCTAGTATGTGAGCATATGCTAGTGAGCCAAAGACTCTGATGTGACTCACTCTTTGTATTGATGCTTGTAAAAGCTTCTTTTGGTGTCGCGTATTATAGGTATTCATAAGGTAAACTATTGTGTTGTGTACTTCATCCCAATAACTATCTAACAATTTCTTATTAATCATGCATCTAGCTATATCAATTATGACCCTATTCTTCCTTTTTACCAAGCCACTTTGTTGTGGAGGACGGACTTTTAATCACACTAAATGTAAAGCTCTATAACTCTTATTATTTAATGTTAGAAGTGCAAACCCAATGTAATCTTTAGATGGTGTAACATGCATGCATACACATATGTGCACACATGAACACACATATACAAGATTCAACAGTGCAAACCCAATGTAATCTTTATATGGTGTAACATGCATGCATACACATATGTGCACACATGAACACACATATACACATATGTGCACACATGAACACACATATGTGCACACATGAACACACATATACAAGATTCAACAGTGCAAAGGGAACTCCCAAGAAGCAACATCTGGTATAACTTCATCATCAGCTCATTATGCCAGACTTAAGTCCTTGAATTAAGGATGTTCATATATTGGATTCAATAGTGCAAAGGAAACTCCCAATAAGCAACTTTGGTACAACCTCATCGTCATCTCATTATGCTAGATTTAAGTCATTGAGTTAAGGATGTTCAAATGCTACAAATTCATATGAGATGTAATTAATTCGGTGCACAAATAAGATTTTATTATACATTTTGGCAATCTAAAAACAATACAACCAGATACAATACAATCCTAATAAGTGCATCATTGCTTCGTTAGAGACTTCTTGAATAACCAAAGGTAGATAGGTGATGACCTTGGAAGTGTTAATATGAATGGTAAAGGATCACCATGCATGCTATTCAATTGCATGCAAAACATGTAATGTTCTTGTAAGGGTCAACATACATGGTAAGAAATGGATAATAAAAGGTAGATATTTGATGTCCACCGTTTGAATATGCACCTTTGAATAGAAAGTTAGAGGTAAATAACTACTAAAACTAAGCTTTCATTAAATAATCAAAGTGACCAAGGTGAAGGTATTAAATTATATTTTTGTGATAATAATAGTTTCATCTATCCACTTACACTACAAATTACATCCCACAAAGTGATTATAATGGGAAATCATTAGCACAATATTACACAATAGCACCATACTACCCACAACCCACATCATCACACAATAGCACCATACTACCCACAACCCACATGTAAATTATAATGTAAATTGTAAAATGGAACATAGACTTTACCTCCATCCCTAATAAAATTTATTTCATTATCACATAAACATATTTTACTATTCATAAGCATAATATTGATTTGTAAAAGGGGTGAACCAAATAAAGCGATAGCGACAAAATCAAATACTATTTGTGTAGTGATAGCTAAGTAAGCAAGTCATTAATCAATTGAAAGAGAATATAAATTTTCATTTAATGGAACTAATGAAGAATACATTATTTATTTCCTTTTTGGGGGGTCATTTGACCTTGAGAAAAATTAAATAATACAAAACAACAATAACAAATAAAGGAGGAAAGAAAGTTAAAAAATGTTGGGTCATTTGAGATAAAGGAGAGGTGAATTCCTTAATGTGAATAAAGTAAGTGGCATCATTAGATTTTAATGCTTATTCTTTTAAATAACCGTGAAATGGATTAGGATATAAAAACCTTAGTGTAATAATAAGGTAACCCATTTATTAGATAAATCTAACCTTTGGGAAGAGAATAGAGAACACAACTAAAAGTTTGATTATATATAAGTGGTTAATTATTGTAACGTTAACTTAGAGTTTTAAAATCTCTAAAGCCCATTGGCTTAAGTAGAAATCAAAATATTATATTAAAATAAATTAATAATAGGTATTTATAGTAGTGGGAATGATAGGTAAAAGGTTAAAAATAAGGATTATTTCGAATAGATCCCATCATCCTGGTTAAAAAATGGGAATTTAAACTAATATGAGGGTGGTTTTGTATTAAATCAATTGAACCTTGGGAAAATCTAATGCTTTATATCCTTTGAAATGTTCAAGATAAATTTTACATTGAAACATATGCCAGATCTTTTTGCTGCAAGTCATTTCTTCATGTAAACATGGCATGTCCTTCTCTCTCACACCTTCTCTTCTCTGACAAGCCTTGGCTCTCTCGACATTTCTCTCTACATTCTCTCTCTCTCTCTCTCTCTCTATATATATATATATATATATATACATACACACATATGTATATACATATACATATACGCACATACATGCACACATATATACATGCACACACATACATACATACACACACATACATACACATACATACATATATACATACACATATACATACACATACATACATACATATATATATACATACACATATACATACACACATATACATACATACATACATACATACATAGGTAGGTATTATGTACATACACACACACACACATTTATGCATATATATATGTGCGTGTATATGTGTGTGTGTGTATACGTATGTATGTGTGTGTGTGTGTATGTGTATGTGTGTGTACGTGTATGTGTGTGTGTATATATATATATGTGTGTGTGTGTGTGTACATGTATATATTATTATGTGTTTATGTGTATATATATATATGTGTGTTTATGTGTATGTGTGTGTGTGTTTATGTGTTTATGTGTTTATGTGTGTGTGTGTGTACATGTATATATATATATACATGTACACAGACACATACATACATGCATGCATGTACATATATACATACACATACATATATATATTTATAGATACATACATATATACATATATATGTATATGTAAGTATGTGTATATATACGTGCATGTGTGTGTGTGTATGTACACACACACATACGTATACACAAACACATACACACATATATGTATATATGTATATATGTGTGTGTGTGTGTGTGTGTATATAAATATATACATACATACATACATACATACATATATATATATATATATATATATGCACACATACATGTACATCCATATATACACACACATACACATGTACATACGTGTGTGTGTGTACATGTATGTGTGTGTGCGTGTATATATACACACATACACACACACACACATATATGTATGTATGTATGTATGTATGTATGTATGTATGGGTGTGTGTATACACATGCATATGCATATATACATACATCCAGTGTTAAATAAATATATTGTTAACCTATGACGGACATTGAGACGTACTATGTTTTACGTCATTAATTTAAATATTCTGAGTCATGGGCCGGGCTTGTTGGCACCATATGTTAAGGATAAAGGGATTGGGTGATCGCCGATGAGAGGCGCACCTTGAATATCACTAGGGTAAGGGTTAGGATCGACCGGCCATGTATGGACGCCCATGTGTGAACGGCCAAGTCACCTATAAGAGTCAAATGTAACCCTAAAACTCTCATTCTCATGTGTTGAATACAAGAGTGCTCTTGCCTTATCCTCTTGGTTTCCTTCTCCTGCGTGTGTGTGTGAGAGAGAGAGAGAGAGAGTGAGAGAGCGATCGAGCACTGTGTAGCGGCACAGCGGCGGAGGCGGTAGAGCGGCAAACGGCGGCTCCTTCTTCATTGCGACGTGGGAATCCTTCACGGCGGCGGTTTTAGCGGTGAGTGATACACCTTTGCATTCTGTTTGAGCTTGCTTTCCTGGTTGTATGCTTGCAGCCATTCGTGGCTCGCATACGGTGTTCGGCAAGTCCCTAGCTACGACTCGTGCGGCAAAAGCGCACATTTTTGGCGCCGCTGTCGGGGAGATGCCCTGCACCAGTTTGCAGCTCGGGCTACTGCGTGAAGTGAAATTTACACTGTAGGAAAGGCGACTGTGTGTTTTGTTGAGGTGTTTCCGTGTTTTGCAATCTGTTTCTGCAATTTGTCTTCTGCAATTCTGTTTCTTTTGTTATTTTTCCGCTCCGCGTACATTCTGTTCTCTGGTTTTCTGCGTGTGAGGGGGGGTTTCTGAATCCCCAGGCCTGTGCTGTGTGCGAACTGTGCCACGGCCAAGGCTGAACCGTAGAAAACTTATCGCCAAAAAAAAAAGAGAAAAAGAAAAAATTAATTTTAGAAAAATAAATAATTAATTAATTAATTAATTTTTTTAAAAAAGAAAAAAACCAAACGTGTGACCTTTAGTAGAGCTACACGCTCTGAACATGCGACAAGCGAAGTAAATGAAGAAGGAGGGGTAGTGGATTCGCCATTCACATCTCATGTAGACCCTACCCTCCCAAAGAGTGTCCATGTGGATATTCTACCCACTTCGTTTAATGAGGGCCCTACTGAGCTACCACCTTCTGATGCTCTTCCTAAAGTAGAGGTCCTAGAAGCCAATCCATAAGAAGTGACATTGCGTCCACTTCAAGAGAACCGTTTGGCACACCAAGTCTAGATGGTATTTTGCCTCTCAATTTGGATAATTCTATGAATAACCTCACATATCATTTGTTGTTGCTCCTCTAGATTAGTGGCGCTAGATGTAGATCGTAGGACTTCTAACCAACCTACATGGTATGTGTAACCCGTGTATAGGTCAGTTAGAGTCTCTGTGTGTAGATCATATTCCCAATTTTCATTGAGAAATATCAGGCGACACGTAAGGCAGATGCAAGGACAACAGCCAAGTTCCTCTTTGAAAATATAATCACACGCTTCGGTTGTCCTTTTGAACTTGTGAGCGACAATGGTACGCATTTTATAAATGAAGTGATTAAGGAGCTCACAACAAATTTCATGATATCCCATCATAAATCTACTAGCGAATGGCCAAGCCGAGAGTACCAACAAGACCTTAATCTCTGTTTTGACAAAGACAGTTGAAGCTCATCGCACGGATTGGGATCTAAAGCTTACAACAGCTTTATGGGCCTATCATACTGCGTACAAAGTGGCTATTAATTGCACACCATTCAAAATGGTATATGGCCAAGAAGCGGTCATGCCGTGGGAATTTGTCATTCCTAGTCTTCGTGTTGCTACTCAAGAGGTTTGGGATGGTAATCCCTTAGTAGAGCGTCTATATATCCTTGAGTGGCTAAACGAAGAAAGACAATTAGCTGTATACAATGCCCTTGTGGAGAAGGATAGAAGGAAAAAATGGTTTGATCGCCACCTGAAGGACAAGGACATCAAGGTTGGGGATAAAGTCCTGATGTATGGAGTGCGTAACAAAAAGAAGAAGCTCAAATATGCTGGTAAGGGACCGTATAGAGTATGTGAAATTACCCCACAAGGTACCATCCGAGTGGAGACTCTCGCGACGGAGTTGAAACCATTGGATTCCTTAATGGGAGTAAATTCAAAAGGTACTATGACCCCCTGAGCCAAGAGGAGTTACATGCAATCCATCAAAAGAAGGCAGCTAAAGAACAAGCTGAGCTTAAAAAGATACAAGCAAGAATTGAAGCCAAAGAACGTCAACAGCGTGCTAGGCACCAACGAGAAGCCAACTTGGGGATTACACAAGCATTTTTCGAGGAGGCAAACAAGGATTCACTGGAATCTGACCCACCTCTAAGATACCCAATTGAGTTACAGAGTCCTTACGGGGAGGTGCTGTATAATGCATTATTGGATACAGGAGCTCAACACAATTTGTTATCATATGGCATGTGGTGTCAACTTGGAAAACCACCTTTATCCAAGGGTGCTATCCAAGTTCAAGGAATCAACAAGAAGAAAACCCCTGTCTTAGGAATTCTGCACACTCCGGTTGCCTATGACAAGGGGACCGTAATTCAAAGTTTTTTTGTTATGCCTACGGATACCATGGAAGGGACTGTAAACTTAGGGCGCAAATGGATGATGGCCACCAAGTGCAATATCGATTGGGCAACCAGACGAGTCACAACGCAAGAACCAACACTAGGTCTGACCGCTCAAAATCCCGCACCTAAGTCATCCACTCAAATGTTCAATAATGAAAAATCACAAAGTCCAGTGGCAAAACCATCTTTGATTGTTTGCCACCCCTCTAACGCTTCAACGCCAAGAGTGGAAACATGCAGGGTGGTCTCTAAAACTCCGCTTACTATGCCAAAAAATACATACAAATGGGTCCCAAAAGCTTCGTTAACAGCTACTTCCCCTGCTCAATCTCGTTCAGACAAGAAGCCTCGTAGGAAGAAAACAGCTACCCACCCGAGAAAGGGCAATGTAACATCACGATGGATCCCTAAAAAATTATTAGTAACCCAAGGGTCCTACGAGGGGAATGACCAGATTTGGGTCCCTAAACATAAGCTGAATCCCTCTACATCACCTGTAAAACCTTGCAAACCAATTGTTGCCACCCCAACGACAATTCAAGACCGTGGTAAAAAAGGGAAAGGTAACAGAGTGCTCCGCACCACTTCTTCCAGAGTTAGTTTGGATTCCCAAACGATATCGATCATTACCACCTAGCTCAAGAAGGGGGGAGCCACATGAAGCTTCTAGCTCCTCATGCCAGGCACACACTGATATAGAAGTTTCTACATGCTCTACACCTACTCTTGTCAACACCCAACAAAAGACCGATGAGCCTACGTCTCCCCTTGTAATAGTATCGTCGGAAACCATTTCCTCCATTCGTCAATGGAGAGCGTACACTAACATCTCTGTAATTGGATGTGGCCACAAGGGTCATAAAAAGCTATCTGCCCACATCACAACCTATGACCCGCTGGACAAATTGGTTCCGAGAGGCTGCAACATCATTGCAAAAAATATGATCTACCCAAGGAAAGGGGGAGCATGTACTCACGCTCGACATTCTAATGCTTCCTCCTTAACCTTCTCCCCTGACCATGTAATTGCCAAATTCAAGGGGATGTATATATATAGCTTCATACACAGAAAAGAAAAGCAAAAAATAGTAAAAAAAGCAAGAGCATGTTAAGAGCAGAAATATCCGTATATACAATCAAGAACTAGATTGACCTGTCATAAACCTACTGATGCTATATCTATGTTTGCAGATATGGCAAATGCACGATCATCATACACTTCATCCACTCCCACCTTTGGTGAGAGGTATCATCTGTACCTTTCTCAGATATTTCACATGTGCTATCCTCTAATTGAAAATGAATGGGATCATATAGATGTGCTAGCCAAAGAGGAAAATGTTGAGGAATTAGAATGGCTAATTCGCCTGTTGACCATGACTGACCCCTACTCCGTAGAGGACATATCCCCGATAGCCCAATGCTTTCCTTTTCCACAAGATGACTATCCTCGCATGGTTACATTCTTGATGAGTTTATGTGGATGGGAAAATGAAAAGGAAATATCTGACAATGATGAATAGACGGATGAAACTCATGGCACTACTGAGGCTGACTTTATTTATTTGGATGATGCGGATAGAGGCTTAGCCTTAGGGCTAGAGCCAGGACTCTACAACATCCTCTTACCATATCCTCAGTAGTAGTGTGGTGACTGGTAGGTAGGTTAGTATTTTTAAGTTTTTTCTAGTTTGGATTCCTTAAACGAGTCTTTAATTTTTCACACTGATGTGCCTCTCGAGGTATAGTGCTTGTTAGTTGGTTGTACAGGTGGAAAAGTTTGAGGTGGGTTTGCTTTCAAGTCCTGAGATAGCCGCAACGCTCATACATAAATATCTCATCAAATTGCAGGCATTTTTCTCATCGAATCAAGGAGATCTCCAAAATACAGGTGTAATTCTTCCATACCCACTCTCTTTCATTTTTACTGTTCAATTAATTGCATGAACTATAATGCATGACCACATGGAAATTGTCAATGTACTACTTAGTTTTTGAAGTTGCTTGACGTGCTAGTGTAAATCATTAATGAGCTTAACTTTATTGGATATATTCCTAGGCAGCATGATGTCTTTAGTTAACCTTGGAATACGATTGTCTTAGGTCTAGGGTCAAACCATCTTAATGTTTGACACCTCGCCATGTGTGTGTTGACCTCTAGGACATAGCTTTTACCCCTTTGTCGAAAGGATGCAAGACAAATTATAGTTCAGGAGCGAAGATCAAAAGAAATATATTTTTTTTTAAAAGCCTACAATAAATGGCAATACAAGTCTATGATGTGCTTTAATGTTGGCCTATCGCCTTATTGATACTCGGTAGGCGAGGAGTATTCTACTCCAGACCGATGCCTTGGTTGGTAGGGGGTAGCCTTGCCTAAGGTGAACTAATAGATTCTTGGATAATGCCTTGTGTTAAACATGGTACCAAGATCGATGTTAGTTTTGCCTTAGGAAGATCGCCATTGTGTGTAAAAATTGTCACGTGCATAAAAAAATAAAGGCAAAAGGCTCTTGTAACTCTGATGTTTCTTGTGTCCCTAGGCTCGCGGTATTAACATGTTCTTAGAGTAGACACAGTGTGGTCATCTGTTTATTTATTAAGCTTGGTTATTTTCCTTGACTTAGGCTAGTTATAAACCTTGATTAACCTTTGACACCTTGCTAACTCTTGATTTACTTTCAATAATTTTAAACTCTTATTAATTTGCTACACTAGCTCATTCATGTGACCCCTTAAACTAAGTCTCAAGCAACATCCATTGTGGTCTAACATGCTTGAATTTATACACTTTATATCTTTTGAATTCCAGCATACTTTCACTCTACTTCCCTGTTTTGCAGACGGTCTACCACAACAACCCTATCGAGCTTACCATACCATAGCTTCCGAGGACAGAATCTACATCAGGAAGGGGGGCATGTTAACCTATGACATGTTGCCATATATATATATAGGCAGTGATGTGTGTGAACACACTTAGGACCGCCGGGGCACTTTTTCCCTCTTTAGGAGGTTTTTTCCCCCAGCTTGTATATACGCCCATCCTTCTAGGGCTAACTTATCTTTTGTACATTGACACAATCTAATACACTTTGTGTTGTGTGCATTTTTTCTTCTTCTTCTCCAAGCTTTGTGTGCTTTCCTGCAACCCGAATTCCAAGAATTGGTATCAGAGCAGGCATCGGCTCCCAGGGCTACGCCGCCAGCACCCTCCGACTCACGTTCTCTGATTGAGGTGAGTTTTCACGAGCGCTTGCAGGTCTCTATACTCTGCAAATAAGCCCATAGGGCTTAGCGTTCTCAGAATTTGCATCTGAGGTCATTTCGGGCTCCTTTTTTGCATTTCAAGTTCTGCACAGGTGCTTTCGTCATTTTCTGCAGAAATTTCGACAGTGCAGTTTTTTGCAAAACAGGCATACGTATTCTATTGTGGACCGTGCTACATAGCACGAGTTGTTTTCTGTTCAGTCTTTGCTTCATTATAGGCAGCTTTTGCATCAGTCTCAGTCAGTGGCCATGGCTGATAACAGCAATGATGTATTTCGCATGTTGTCTGCTGATGACAAACTGGATGGAGACATCAACTACCCACTTTGGGCATACATGATGCAGCATGTTTTGGTTGCAAAAGGAGTGTGGAACATTGTGCAGGGTACGGATGTACGTCCAGGTTCTGTGGATGTAGGATCTGTTGAGGATGTTGTAGGTTCTAGCAGCTCTACTGTTGCTGTTGTTTTACCCACTGCTGAACAAGCTCGTTGGGATGGTAAAGATGCGCAGGCTCATGCCTTGATTGCACTTTCTGTCAAACGTAACATCACCCCACATATTCGTTCATCTAAAACAGCAAAACAGGCTTGGGATATTCTAGCTGGTTTGTATGCAGGTCGTAACGAGGTAAAAATCGCTTACCTGCGTAAAGAGCTAGAATTGAAGATTATGCAAGAAGATGATGACATGAATGTTTTTCTTGCTGAGATTAAAGATCTCAAAGAACAGTTGATTTCTGTAGGTGAGATTATTCCTGATCATTCTCTTGTGCAGACTGTTCTTGATGCTTTACCTAAGACATATCAGACTTTTGCTTCCACGTGGAGACTTCTTAATGAGGATAGACCTGATGCTGTCAAGTATGATACTTTAGTCAACAAGCTCTTGCAAGAAGCGCAGTCCAGGCAAAACAGGGCCAGGCAACGTGCAGTTGATCAAGCATTTATTGCTGCCCAGCAACAAAGAAGAAGTGGTAAGGCAGCCCCTTCCACTGTTTCTTCTCCTATTAGTAGGTCTGCAACTTCTTCTCCTTCCACAGGTAGCAACAATAAGTCTGAGAAGGCTCTTGATAAAGACAAGAAAAAGACCAGGTGCAACTATTGTAAGGCAAATGATCATGTCATTAAGAATTGCCCTAAGCTAAAGACTAAAGAGGCAAAGAAGAAAGAGTCAAATGCAACCACAATAGCGGATGCTTCTACAAATGCCGATTCTGCAAATGTTGTGCAGGATACAGAATGGGCGTTTAGCGTGTATTGCCAGTATGACCCATCTGTACATGATGCATGTTTGGCAGTTTCTGTTGACTCTCATGTATGGTATTTTGACAGTGGTGCTACAAAGCACAATACCTTGCATCGTGATATGTTCACTTCTCTTGAGGCTGTCCCTAATGGGAATACTGTCACATGTGCCAATAATGCTTCTTACCCAGTGAAGGGCATTGGTAAAATTATGCTTACTGCTGCAAATGGCAGCGCTTTCACACTTTCAGATGCTTTGTATGTGCCAGGGATAAAGAAGAATCTATTGTCTGTCTCTGCGCGCTTGCTAGACTTGGACTTGTAGTCAAATTTGTGGATGACAGATGTACTCTTCATGATTTGACTTCTGGTGATACGATTATTGTATCTGGCACCTTGTTTCGTGGGCTGTATAGGCTCAATTCTTATGACAAGTGTGTGGAAGATTCGACAAATGCAGTTTCTGATGAAAAGGCAGTTTCAGATGCAAAACTATGGCATGCTTGTTTTGGTCATCTGAACTTTGCTACTTTGCTGCGTTTGCAGAAATTTGATATGGTTGCTTCATTGTCCCCTCTTGAGGCACCATTGAAACATGTTTGTGAAGGCTGTATTTTGGGCAAAATGCAGTGTTCTGCGTTTCCAAAGGATGGTTCTGTGCGGGCCACTCGCAAATTGCAGCTTGTACATAGTGATGTATGTAGGCCTATGCAAACTCCGTCATTTGGTAAACACTTGTACTTCGTGACTTTCATTGATGATTACTCAAGGCATGCATGGATATATCCACTGAAGGCAAAGTCCGAAGTGTTTTTGTGCTTCAAACAGTTTTTTCTTATGGTTGAAAATGTATCCAATTGTACTGTGGGCACCCTCCGTACTGATCGAGGGGGGGAGTACATGTCTAAAGAGTTTGATGCATTTCTGGCTAGTCGTGGGATAAAACACCAATGCACAGTGCTGTATACCCCTCAGCAAAATGGTGTTGCTGAGAGGAAAAACAGGTCACTTATGGAGAACAAGAGCCAAGCTTTGCCACATGCGTTTTGGCTTGAGGCTGTCATGTGTGCTGCATATGTACTCAACAGGTGTCCCACTAAGGCCTTGCAGTCTATTACTCCATACGAAGCTTGGCATGGCAGGAAGCCTTCTATTGGTCACTTGCATGTCTTTGGTTGCTTGGCCTATGCTTTAGTGCCTGTGCAACAACACAAAAAATTGGATGATAAGGCTGTCAAATGCATTTTTGTTGGTTACAGTGTTGAGAGCAAGGGTTACAGATTGTATCATCCGCAGTCAAAGCGTATCTTGATTAGTCGAGATGTTGTTTTTGTGGAAGATGTTGTGCAGCCTTTGTTATCATGTACCAAAGAGACAGGTGTGAGCTCACGGGATGTATTTGATACATTGTTGCCTCTCTTTACAGGTGGGAATTCAAATGTAAGTCCTAATGAGGCAAATATTCAGCCTATGCAGATTTCAAATGACATCATAGATCAGCCTATTTCTCTGATGCAGATTTACAGGATGTAATTCATGAGGATAGGGCTGAAAATGAGCAGGCTAGAGGTATGCCTAAATGGTTGGTGCCCCTGGGGCTTTAGACACTCCTTTCTGACAGACCCGTTGAGACACAAATCTGTGTGTTGTTTTCCATTTGTTTCATGCATCAGGAGCGCATACCAACAACTGGCACAAGTCATGTGGTTTTTGGGTAGGCTTTGTACCCACCTCGACTTGGCACGCAGAGTTGAGGCTTTCGAGTGGATCCCGAGGGACACTCCAGTCCGCTGTCTGGGATACCGGGTGGGCAACCTATGACTAGTCGTACTCGTTCAGGTTTTCAGCATGCCTCTTATGCATCAGATTGTTATGCTTTGGCTGTGTCTAGTATGTGTGAAGAGGAAGAACCTCTTTCATTTGATGAGGCACAAAATTCAGAAAATTGGTTGGCTACAATGCAAAGTGAATATGATGCTATAATGAAGAATGGTACATGGTCTTTGTGTGATTTGCCTATTGGTAAAAAGGCCATTGGATGTAAGTGGGTTTTTAAGTTGAAACGAAAGCCAGATGGCAGTGTTGATCGCTATAAGGCTAGACTTGTTGCAAAGGGTTATGCTCAAGAAAAGGGCATTGATTTTGATGAGACCTTTGCTCCCACTTGTCGTATGACTACCATTCGTAGCATTTGTGCATTGGCAGCTCATAATGGTTGGAATGTACATCAGTTGGACATAAAGACTGCGTTCTTGAATGGAGATTTGCATGAGGAGGTGTATGTATCGCAGCCTCGTGGTTTTGTTCAAAGAGGGTAGGAAAACAAAGTGTGCAGGTTGAAAAAGGCTTTATATGGTTTAAAGCAAGCTCCACGAGCTTGGTATGAAAAGATACATGCATATTTGACTGCACATGGTTTTCACAATAGTCCAACAGAAAGCACTTTGTATGTTAAACGTGTGGATGATGTACATCTAATCATTGCTCTCTATGTCGATGACATGCTGCTCACAGGACCAAATGAGAGTCATATTGCTGATTTTAAGGCTGATTTGAATGCCTCTTTTGAGATGTCAGATTTGGGGCATTTGCATCATTATTTGGGGATACAATTTAAGCAGTGTGATGGAGGTATTGCTTTGTGTCAGACAAAGTATATTGAGACATTGTTGCGGAGATTGGCCTTAGACTGCAAGCCTATTGCTACTCCAATGGAGACAGGTTTGAAATTGAGTCTTCATGATGCTGGAGATCACTTTGATGTCACACTCTAGCTGTTGGTTGCCTCATTTATGTATGCATTACGAGGCCGAACATTCAATTTGCAGTCTCACAGGTGAGCAGGTTTATGCATAGCCCAGGGTCTTAACATTGGAAGGCAGTTAAACGTATCTTTCGCTACTTGAGTGGCACCATACATCTTGGGTTGTTTTATCCCAAGGGGGGATCGTTGCCGCCAGATTTACATGCTTTTTCGGACTCAGATTGGACTGGTTGCTATGACACAAGAGTGTCCACAAGTGGTTTTTGTTTCATGCTCGGTAGCTCATGCATATCTTGGTTGAGCAAGAAGCAACCTACTGTGGCCACTTCTAGTTGTGAAGCTGAGTACAGGGCAACTTTCACAGCTACGGTTGAGTGTGTGTGGCTCAGACGGCTTATGGCTGACTTGGGTGTTGGACAGGAGTCTGCCACCTCTATCTTCACTGACAGTCAGAGCGCATTGGCAGTTGCGAGAAACCCAGTTTTTCATGCTCGCACAAAGCACATTGAGGTGCATTATCACTATGTCAGGGAGAGACTCTCAGCAGGAGAGATCAGCTTGGCCTATGTGCCAACACAGGACAACCTCGTCGATCTTTTCACAAAGGCGCTTCCTCGTGAGAAGTTCGAAGCTTTCCGCAAAGCTTTGGGCTTGCTGCCCTTTGTGGACTGATCTACTTCGGGCATGGCACTCCCCTATACATGAGTGCCAGCTCTCGTTCACACCATCACTCCCAGGGGGGATTTGTTGCCATATATATATATAGGCAGTGATGTGTGTGAACACACTTAGGACCGCCGGGGCACTTTTTCCCTCTTTAGGAGGTTTTTTCCCCCAGCTTGTATATACGCCCATCCTTCTAGGGCTAACTTATCTTTTGTACATTGACACAATCTAATACACTTTGTGTTGTGTGCATTCTTGCTTCTTCTTCTCCAAGCTTTGTGTGCTTTCCTGCAACCCTAATTCCAAGATGACGGACATTGAGACGTACTATGTTTTACGTCATTAATTTAAATATTCTGAGTCATGGGCCGGCTTGTCGGCACCATATGTTAAGGATAAAGGGATTGGGTGATCGAGGCGCACCTTGAATATCAGCAGGGTAAGGGTTAGGATCGGCCGGCCATGTATGGACGCCCATGTGTGAACGGACAAGTCACCTATAAGAGTCAAATGTAACCCTAAAACTCTCATTCTCATGTGTTGAATACAAGAGTGCTCTTGCCTTATCCTCTTGGTTTCCTTCTCTTGCGTGTGTGTGTGTGAGAGAGAGAGAGAGTGAGAGATCGATCGAGCACTGTGTAGCGGCACGGCGGCGGAGGCGGTAGAGCGGCGACGGGGCGGCTCCTTCTTCATTGCGATGCGGGAATCCTTCACGGCGACGGTTTTAGCGGTGAGTGATACACCTTTGCATTCTGTTTGAGCTTGCTTTCCTGGTTGTATGCTTGCAGCCATTCGTGGCTCGCATACGGTGTTTGGCAAGTCCCCAGCTACGACTCGTGCAGCAAAAAGTGCACATATATATATATGTACATAAGTATATATGTATTTATGTTTCTTTCTTTCAACATAGCTATTTTTTTGTTGCGGTTCCGTCCTGCCACCTGGCCGCATGTGTCAACAATAATCCCACATGCGAATTCAATGGTTCTTGACCATGATATATAAGGGCTATAAGCCCATAGCCCTTCCTAACCCTCCACCTTTATGGTGCTGGATGGGTTTGAGGAGGTCAGGGGGGGTGGCTGCATCTGAGAGTTGGCCTATGCACGTAAGCCCATAGCCCTTCCTAACCCTCCACCTTTATGGGTTTGAGGAGGGAAGGGGGGGGGTGGCTGCATCTGAGAGTTGGCCTATGCACGTAAGACCATAGCCCTTCCTAACCCTCCACCTTTATGGTGTTGCATGGGTTTGAGGAGGGAAGGGGGGGTGGCTGCATCTGAGAGTTGGCCTATGCACGTGTGGCTGTTGTCCACTTCTATGCTACTTGTGAGCATTGATTATGGCCATGCTTCAGCTCTAATATGGTATTAAAGTGGGGGGCCTACTCCCTCACCCCTTCTACGTTGCCACACTGCTTGACTACCATCGATACAAGCCAAAAAAGGGGTTGTGTTCACATTTGATATCGTAAGCACCATTGTAAGCCTAACTAAATGTAAGACCTACAGGCATCTAGCATGGCCGTCATAACTGCTATTGTAATTAGTAATCAAATGTGCCAGTAGTGCCTCTGTCATAAGCAAAACAAAAGGCTTCATCCATGTTGGATGTAAGCACATGTCAGTAGTAATCCCGCTTCAAAGTAACGTACTTTAATCTATGGAGAGGGGGTGTGTAAATGCTAGAGAAAAAACATAGATATAAGGAAGGGGGGTGACATAGTCATTTTTTAAGGTATCCTTATAAGCTTAAATAGGGGGGGTGTTATCATCTTATGAGCATCATATATAGGAGGTTTTCTTGAGGTTCATGCACGCAGGTGACGTCCCCCTTTATTATGAGTGAATACCCAGGCGAGCATTGACTGTGGCCATGCTTTAACTCTAATATGGTATCAGAGCAGGGGGACTTCTCCCTCACCCCTTCTGCATTGCTACACTTCTCAGGTGACGTCCCCCTTTATCATGAGTGAATCCCCTAGGTGAGCATTGACTGTGGCCATGCTTCAACTCTAATATGGTATCAGAGCGAGTGGGCTGCTCCCTCACCCCTTCTACATTGCCACACTTCTCATTTACATCCTCATTAATCCCACTAATCTTGCTTAATCTAAAATTAGTCCATTATCACATATTTAGTCCTTTTTCCTCTTCTCCTCTTCTAGTGGAGCTCTCCACAATCATCCATTGCTCAAGCCACTTGAGCAGCATCAAAAAGGCTCATAGGCACTACCATCCCAACAGTTCAATGGTTGCATGAATCGTGCACAATAGCCCGCCATTGTCATCCTGATTTGTAGAGAGCTTGTTATTTGGGAAAATTGACCTTGCACGTCACTTCCTTCATTTTAATCTAATTCTTAGTAGCCCCCTGGGTTTTCAAGGGTGGTGAACATGCTTGTGGTCAGATTTTTTAAAACATAACTCCAACTATGAAATCTTGCTCTGGGTGCATCACAAAAGCTAGTTTGGCAAAAGTGACATTAACACATGATTATAAGTGTTAATCATGTGCTTATGGGTTAAGACATCAGTAGACTCATTGCTCCTCTTAGACCTAAAAGCTTTTTTGAATTTTGCTCAAGCAGGGTGGGTCATTATTTTCCCTCTCCAAGTTGCCCCTTTTTTTGCACTGTTATAGAGCAGAAAACTTTGTCCATTAATTGAGCTTTAATTGTTGCTAATCATCTCTGATTTTTTTGAACCATTGGGGGATTCAAATATGACATTGGGCACTTGCTACAACTCCCTACAACATCACAATCAATTTTCCCTTTGGTTTAGTGCTCAAATCTTGTACTTCAAATCACACTATTTTTCTGCACATGCTTTTGGGAGTGCATTTGTTAATCATTGCTTAATACTTTCATTTAGCAAATCTCTGCTGTCAAGGGATTAAACACTACCACGGGAATTGTTATCAGTGGTTAGACCTTCCCAAACCCTAAAATCATTATGGGGTTTCTTATGCATACATTGTTGATGACCAAGGTCATCATTCTTATCATCCTCATGATTTTTATTAATGAAGTTCAGGTAATCATTGAAGATGTAATGAAAGCTTCATCAAGAAGGGTTGAACCAACACATGCTTTAATCAAGAAGATCAAGAGCTTCAGCAATATGAGGAAGACCAAGAGCTACATCGAAAAACAACAAGAAGAAGAGCACAAAGGAGAGGCCTCCACTGGGGCCAACTGCATCAAGGATAACCGGGCTTGCTAAGACTATCTAGGACCTGCCCACTTGTAGTCACCCCTCTATCCTAAGTGAAATGTAATCATAATGAGATGTCTAACATCTATCATCATAACTGGCATTATAAACCTCCATGAGTAAGACCTAGATGGTCATCATAATTAGCATTGTAATAAACAGTAACTAGAGCTAGCATTGACATCATGTTAGCCATAAATATTTTGTCGAGGGAGGGTGTTGAAAGAATACACCAAAATATCATACATGTGACATTGGGGGTATGGGCATATGGTTCAAAGATCTTATAGCCATCATACATATGGTGTATTCTAGTCAAAGAAGGATCCAAATTAGCATATTCTAGGCGCCTATTGTTGCAAGTGGAGGAGGATCTTGCTTTCCCTCAAAACTAGGCAATGGGTGCTCAGTTTTAGGTGCTCAAATCAAGGAGAATGGTTGAGAGATTCTAGGAGAGATTATGGATTAATCTCATTACTAATTACTTGTACTCAAAGCCTATATAAGACACTCACATCTAATGGAAGAGTACACCAATCTCATTCTGTCTCACACATTGTCATTATGTTATCATTAGCCGTAATATCATAGATTAGTCTTAATCTCTTTTGCTTAGTCTTAATGGTACCTTCACCACATAAGTCTAATCATCACTTGGAAGCCACCATGAATTCCAACATTTTTCTTTATTATGTTGTATTGACAACCAATTTACTCATGGTTCATGTGTAACATCTCGCTTTTGGATAAGCGATCGTAGATAGCACACACACACACACACTCTCTCTCTCTCCGGTTCTTGCTTGAGGTGTTGGCAAAATAGCAGAGCAATAGGACCGAGCGGATCAGTTGTGGAGGGTTGCACAAGAGTAGTGCTACATTGTAAGGTTATAACCTTAAAAATGTATGGTTACAACTTTAGTTGTATAAAGTTTGAGTGACTATATATATATATATATATATATATATATGTATGTATGTATGTATGTATGTATATATATATATATATATGGATATATCTACCTGTTATAAACTTTGAGTGAACATCTACATTTTATAATAATAGCACTAGTAAAGCAAACAAATATAAAAAAGAAAGAAAAAACATAGGGAAAAAAAGACCGAGCTGGAGCTTGTTGACCCCCCTCCTGCCATTTTTTTGAGCCCAAATTTATCATCTATGCTTTACCCACCCTGCTTTATTTCTTTTGTTTATAAAGCTTTCATGGCATCTTTTCTGTAAATTCTATCCTTTCCAGTCGTCTTGGTTTTCTTTAGGCGTCCTCTTATTGCTGAGCAGGCTTTCCGGAGCTTACCCTAATTTTTTTCAGCTCCTTAAAACCCTAATTTACAGCTTCTGGAAATCCTAATTTCGAGGTTTTTTTTCTTTTTCTTTTCCAACGCTACAATAGTATGCTTGAATAAATTCGCTTATCAAATTTGCCAGGCATTTCCACCCCCTTTTTGACTTCTTTTTTTGTGTACATACTGTGCTTTTTTTTTTCCTCCATCTATTCTCCCAAAAAAGCATAGAAAAAAATAATAATTCCACAAGGTTTTACCCTACTTTGCTTTTCTCTCCTAGCCCCCTTTTTTTTTGGGATAATATTTGAAGAAAAAGCATTTTATTGGCTCCTCCTCATCACAGGCTTCTTTGAGCCTCATCAGAGAGTGCAGAAAGCCTTGAGTAGCCCTTGTATTTGCAGAGGAGACTAATGGGAAAGCAGGGTCCTTGCTGCCATTGCGGAATCTCCAGTAAGTGGCACTCCCATCAAATGTTCCACACAGGCTATCATTTACGCTTCTTTACATCATCTGCAGGCTACTTTCATAATTATCCTATGTGAGCATGCAAATTCGATGTATTTGTTCTTGGTTTGCTGCTAATCCTTGAATGATTTTGTGGTTTTTGGTCTCACACACACACACACACACACACACACACACACACACACACACACACATACAATACATTACACATACACACACACATCCAATACATTACACATACACACATACATACACATGTATGTATGTAATTGCTTATCCTTTTGTGCATGCTGTGTTTGAACAAATTGTAAATGTGAACCAAATTTGGTATGTCATGATGTTGGTAATTAAAGTACACATCATTCTCAACCATGGCAACATCAAAGCTCATGTCAAGAATTTGTGTTCACATGTTGAGACATTTGACTTTACCCATTTTATTCATCGGATGTCTTGACTTAAAAGGGAAATTGAAACGAATTTCCACATTGTTGATAGAGATCACATGATTTTGTGATCTCTATCAACAATGTGGATGGATGTGATGTTAAGGAGCTGTTAGGAAGAGAAATTATGAAAACTTCTTGGAAAATGGTTGGTCACTTTAGTCTAAGGTTGGATAGGAAGATTGGGCTATAAGATTGAGGGTAAGGGGATTGTAAATATAGTTATGGGAACCCGGGAAATAGAAACGGAAGGCTTTTCACAGTCATGAGGTATATTTACAGAAGCCGACTAGGTTTACCCAGTCGTGGAGGCTTCTTGCACCAGCCGACTGCTGTTGGAGGGGGGTATAAAAAGCATGGAGTTATTTCCCACTTCAACATTCAGGTATTCAGCAGAAAGCGACTACAGTTTGCAGCATCCTGCTCATCTCCAGGCAACAAGGAATTTACTCTACAACTCAGCCAGCATATGTGCAGTCCTTCAGTCATCTCGACTTGCATCAGTGGCCAAGGAGAGTCTTCAGCAGAGCCTCGGGATAGTTGGAATTGACAATCTCAGCTAGCTTAGCAGGATCAAGTCGAATGCCTTTTGCACTAATTATGTATCCAAGGTAATGCACCTGGAACAAATAAAATTCCGACTTCTTCTCATTGACGTAGAGCTCGTTGCTTTCCAGCAACTTAAGGACTTTCTCCACATTAATGTCATGCTGCTCAATCGTAGTTGAAAATACCAGTATGTCGTCCAGAAATATGAACACACTTTTCAATTAATTCCCGGAAAACATGCATCATCATGCAGTTGAATGTAGTTGGGGCGTTCGTCAAGCCAACAGACATGACCACAAATTCATAGTGGGCCCGTTCCGTACAGAAGGATGTCTTTGGGATGTCCTCCTCCACAATTCGCACCTGGTGGTACCCACTCTTTAAATCGAGTTTTGAGAACACCTTAGTCCCATTCAGCCTCTCGAGAATATAATCTATTTGAGGCATCGGGAATCTACTCTTGATAGTCAGCTTATTGAGTGCACGATAATCGACACACAAACGAGAAGACCCATCTTTTTTCTTGACAAACAAGATCGGTGCTGCAAATGGCGACACGCTGGGGCGGATGAAGCCAAATTGCAACAATTCTTGGAGTTGGCGGTCCAACTCCGATTCCATTGCCTTGGAAAGGTGATATGGAAACTTGCTCGGGGGTTCCAAGCCTGGGAGGAGGTCAATCTTGTGGTCCTCCGGTCTGGACTGGGGGAGCTGAGGAGGGAGATTGTCCTGAAGAATAATCTTGTGGAACTTTTCATGGAGATCCAAATACTTCTCGGAAGCATTGGCCACCATCTGGGCAGTCTGGAATATCATAAGCCTGCAAGTGGCTTATGAGCGGAAAGTTTGGAATTCCTGGCTCACACTTAATGGTTAGTGGGGCGTTTGACACATTCCGATTAATCTGGAAAGTGTGCTTATCCCACTTGACATCAGGAAGAAACTTGTGAAACCACTGAATGTCCAATATTATGTCTGCTCCTACAAGAGGGGCAACCATAAAATCACGCACAAACTCTATGCCCTGAATAGCCAATTTAGCACCTAGAGCTTCACACTTGACGCTCATTGTCATGCCTGTGCTATAACCCTCAACTTGTTTGTTCATTGAAGTCATGACGAAACGGGCACGCCGAGCGGCTTGTTCCGTGACCACGTCCTCCGTGTTGCCGTTGTCAAACAAGACGACGACTCTCTGGCCACCTATGTAGCCAAAGGTCTTGAGCAATTCGTTGCGCTCATACTCCTGGTTATGGGTGCCCTTTTGCTTATCTTCGAGCTCCCAGCTAATGATTGCTCCAATTGAAGCATTGGGATTTGAAGAACTAGGGGCAACCACTGGGGTCTGTGTGGGAGCTGGGCTCACCACAGAAGCTGTGGAGGTGGTCTTTGGAGCGGTAGTCTTCTTAGGACATTCCCGAGAAGTGTGGCCTTTTGTATGACAAAAGAAACACCTACCCTCCTTGTACTAAGAAATCTCCTTAACACTCAACTTGCCACCCGTCTTGCCTGCGTCCGCTTTCTGGTCTGGAGTAAGCTTGGACACATTGTTCGAGTTCTTGGAGCCAGAGGCTCCCGTGCTCTGTCTTGGAGAAGAACCCATCTAGTTGTGGCCTTTTCCCCCCGAGGCGGTAGCCTTGGGAGTAGTCGTCTGGGAAGTCTTGGGCTTGCCACCATTATGCTTCATTTCAGCACTCTGCGCAAGTGAGAGTGTGTCTTCGAAGGTGGCTGGCCTAAACATACGCACCTCCCACTGGATTTGCATGTCAAGGCCATACAAAAATCGCCCTTTCTTGTCTGAATCAGATAAGCCTAATTGCAAACATAAAGTCGAAATTCTATTGGCAAACTAAAGGACTAGTTGCGAACTCGTCTTCGAGTCGCTCAAGGTAATGGGGCGGTAGAAACCGCTGCTTAAGGTCGCGGACAAACTCGTCCCACACATAAGCTGCCATACCTAATCTGGTGTGGGCATGAGCCCACTGAGTCCACCAAGGAATGGCCTCACCTTCCAAGTACTAATTGGCTAAGATCACTCTGTCAGTATCTGTCTTTCTAACTGCGGCAAAGTAAGCTTCAAACTGATGCAACCATGAATAAAGAGTTGTGGGGTCGAGTTTACCATTATACTGTCAATCTGGCATCCAAAGCTGCAAGGTAATGCTCATGTTCCACCCGTTGCATGGCTTTGTCTTCACGTTGTCGGATCTCCAATGCACACATCTGCAACTCAAGCAAAGAACTCGGCTGCGGTTGTGACCCTGCGAGAGGGTCCTTGTGTAGAGGATCTGGAATCTGGGATACGGAAGGAGAGGGAGATGGAAATCGCGGCGCTGGAGAACGGTACCGGGTACGCTCTTCCAGAGCCAGGATTTGCGCCTTCTGCTCTTCCAACTTGGTCGTCTGGTCTGCGATTACTCGCATCATCTGCTGGAACATCTCTGTAACACTCAAGCCTGTTGCCCTAGCTGGGCTGCCCGGTGCACTCTGGTCCCAAGGTTCTTGGTCTCTCTCGTCGTCAAAGCTTGCCATTGCAGGAAAGCGCACTTTCTTTCCGGAGCGCAATCTGACCATCCACTATGTGTGGGAGACTTCCGGAGGCTGAAAACCAACCGTCCTTCGAGGGACAGGAGTCACTCCGAAAGGGGTAGTCCAACGGAGTCTGAAAACCAACCATACGAGCAAGAAAAAATTCTGGTTTCTTGTTGAATCTTTACACTTGCAAGTAGGCTTTGATACCACTGTAACATGCGGAAGCTTCGGGGGAGATCGGTAACTTCAATGCTTAGAAAGCAGCACACTTTTTGCGACGAAATTAACGCACAAAACTGAATATAGATGTGCAGAAAAATAGAGAGAGAAATGAAATGTTATATTAACGTCTTCAAAAGGCCAAAGTGACCTATGAGACCAAAGTTACAACCATGTGACATCTAATACACTGTCTGGAAAAGAAAAGAAAGAGAGAGAGAGAGAGAAGAGGACACAGTATTGGGTCTTGAATACCCTCTGTAGGGCCCCTACCACGAATGGTGTATTTGCTTTTATTAGAATGATGCAAAATACTGAAATAAAAGACTGACTAAACCTTCTTGGCTGAGATGGATCTCTGCCCTTGACCTTCAATCCTTCACCCCTTCTGCGTTAGCTTGTTCTAGGCTGTCCTGGCCCTTGCGTCAGCTTCAGCACTTGGTAAATGATGAGATGAATGAAATGATCTGTGGGCTGGGGTATTTATACCCATCTGGACAGCAGTCAGCTGGTTCAAAAGCAGTCGGCTGTCTCAATATTGCTCCACGACTGAATAAATACAGCAAAAAGACTAAATAATACTGCGCATGACTGAATATTGGGCTGGGCACTTAGGCGCATGGTAAACTGGAGGCTGGGCATTGTGCGCATGATATCCTGGAGGCAGGGCAGCCTGTATGGGCTGCCCCACACTTGCCCTACAGCCCCTTTAGGGCTGGATAACCAGTCGGCTACCCTTGCAAAGGCACTAGGGCTGTCCTTCAGCCCTCCTATGGCCCTCCCATGGTTGGTGGGTACAACCAGGGCCTTCTTGGACCTTATGGGGGTTGTCTTACACTTTCCCCATGCCCACAAGAGTCCTTGGGGTAGCCCTATCGGCTGCCCCCCTTTCCTACATGCAAACCCTAACTGTCTACACAGTGCTCTGGCATCCAGTATCATACCAGATACACAGAGTCACTGTCATCATTCCAGAGGGAGACTCACAGCGCGGACTGGCACTGTTTCATGTATAGGACAATGCACACCTGACCTTGGACTCATGTGCAGGACAATGCACACCTGACATCGGACGACCAGGATGGAACCCTGGCTGACTCGTCCTGGACTGGGCTCACATGGGACCAGTTTTCCATCCCAAGTCCTGCACTTTCAGTATAGATATGTCTACGTGGCATCCAAGTGCGGGATGCACGTGACAGTTCTCTTCATAGCTTTCCAATGTGAAGTGCATGGGCTGTGCATAAACTTGCTTAATAGGGAAACACCATAAGATATATTCAGTTTGGTGTTACATAGACAAATCAAGCATCTAATAGCTTGACTATAAAGAATGGCATCCATAGAATCCCTTGCATCAAAGCTGCTAAGCTTGACGACTATCTCAATAGGAGTTGCAATTGGCTTGCAGTTTTCCATTTCAATTTACTTCAAAATCCCATTGATGTACTTAGTTTGAGACATAACAATGCCATCCTATTTCTACACAAACTCTATGTCCAAATAATAATATAGCATGGCGAGATTTGTCATCTCAAAAGCTGCCCCCAAATCAGCTTGAAATGCCGAAATTTTCTCTCAAGTATAGGGAATCATGTCTTCAACATATAGCAAAATTTCTGAACTTTGTTTCCAAATGTAAATGGTGATCTTAGTTGGACTATTCTGGAAAGGGAACTCCTTGCCATGTTCAGGCCTTGAAACATTGGAAACATTTCCTATATGGGTGGGAATTTGAGGCTTGCACTTATCATCGGGCATTGTGTTGGCTTCAGGTGATGCCAAGTGTGCAACGGAGTAACTGGCAGCATTGTTGAGCAAGATCTCCAAGCAGTATGGTGGCATGATGGAGTACCTTCCAGGCAAGGCCAATCCAGTGGCTGATGCATTGGGCAAGAAAAGAATCGTTTCCTACATCCAATCCACACGGGTGGATCTCGCTTTGGTACACTAGATAAGATGAAGTAGAAGTACGCGAATTTTGAGAAATTTGGTAGTCATTGGGAACAGGCATTGGATACTACATGACCATGCCATTTCTTGATATGGACGCCCATGATGCCATCACTGGTGGTCATAGGGGCGTTGGAGAAGATAGAGGCAATTCTATTGGCCCACTGTGCAACATTGTCTAGTTTGTCAAGAGGTGAAAGTGTTGCATGGGAAGAAAGCAAGTTTCTAACAACCATTGCCAATTCTCGAACGACCTTTCCAAGATATATCTGTGGGTTTTGTGATGAATTTGCCTCCCAGTGTGGGTAAGTGTAACATGCAGTGTTTAATGATTGTTGATCGGTTTAGCAAAATTGTTATGCTTATTCCATGTAGGGCTAATATTGATGCCGAAGATGTTGCAAAACTGTTTATCTGGCATTGGTACCCAATTGGTGGCATACCTAGGATCACTGTACAAGGTTAGGATGCCAAGTTCACCCCTCATTTTTGGAGGGCGTTGTTTGATAATTTTGGTACTAAGTTGAATTTTTCAGTGCATTCTACCCACAGACTGTCGACAAGACAGATATTTACAATCAATTGGCGTTTGACGTGCTGAAATGTTATGTGTTTATGATCAGCAAGGTAAGTGGGAATAGTATGTGCCTTTGGTTCAAGCAATTCTTAATGACTCTTTTTCTTGGTAGGACTCCATAAGAGGTGGCGTTTTGAAGACCGTTCCATTGTTGACTAGACCATTGTTTTCAATGCCCAACGCTAAGTTCTAACTGATTGGCGAAGTCTTAACAGGCGATCTTTGTTGGGTATTTCGGAGCTCATATATATGTGTGTGCACACCCCCTTTGAGTGTGTGTGAACCCACTCTTAGAGTGGTTAAAATATCTAGATATTATTTGGATTTGACATAGCAGTGATGTCATTCACATAAGCCTCTAAGGCTATAAAAGCATTGTACTTGGTGAAGTTTTCACAACATCATAAAATCATAAAACTATCATTGAGTCGTGCAATACTTTCTCTTTCGTGATCTTTCTGTCTCTGTAGCACTTTCTATGCGTGCAACATGGCTACATTCAATCCACCATAGCTTGGACCTTGCAACCCTAAACGGCACAAATGGTATCAGAGCCCGGCTTTTTGGCTGCTTCCGCTCTTGGCTCAAGAGCTATGGTGGGTGTGTGCGCAAGAGAGCCATATTGAGAGAGAAAGAAAGAACGAAATATATATTAAGCGTCTACTAAAGACCAAGTGGCCTATTGTCAGAATGCACAGCGGAAATGAAGACAACTGCTGTAGAGAGCAATACACAGATGCAAGAGAGAGAAGATAGTGTAACTCTACTATATATACACCAAGAAATCCCAGAGTGCTCAAAATGACAAGTGTGGGGGGCAAGGGGCCATTTTATATGGCCTAAGGCTGCTGGTCGGCTAGCACTAAAACAGTCGACAGCAGCCCCAGATGCCCATGACCAGCACAAAGTGCAGTCGGCCAGCACAAGGGCAGTTGGTGAGGGCTGGATAGCAAGTCGGCCAGCAAATGGAATAGCCGACAGGAAGAGGATAGCTTCCCACATGTAGCAAAAAATGGAAAAAATACAGGGAAGTGAGGGGAAACACCAAAATTGGGCGAGCACACCCACAACAGAGGCCTTGACATAGTGTACAGACAGGAGATGACTGCTAACACCCCCCCTCAGCTCCTGGATGTGGAACCAACCCTAGTGAGCTGGAGTGCCGCTGGAGCATAGCTTGAGGTAGAGACTTCGTGAAGAGGTTTGCCGCATTGTCCTCCATCGAACAATAAAGAAGCAAGATGTCACCAACCAAGATCTTCTCACGAACAAAGTGATATTGTATCGCTATGTGCTTTGTCCGGGCATGGAAGACCGGGTTCCGAGCAATAGCGATACAGCTTTGGTTATTGCACTGGATGACCGTGGGCTCCTTCTGTGGAAACCCAATCTCGCCAAGCAACCTCCGCAGCCACACAACCCGCAAGCAGCACCACAAGCAGCCCGGGTTCCGAGCAATAGCGATACAGCTTTGGTTATTGCACTGGATGACCGTGGGCTCCTTCTGTGGAAACCCAATCTCGCCAAGCAACCTCCGCAGCCACACAACCCGCAAGCAGCACCACAAGCAGCCCGGTACTCTGCCTCTATTGACGACAAGGCAATAGTTGGCTGCCTCTTGCTGCTCCATGAAACCGCTCCTGAGCCGAGGGAAAAACTGTAGCCTGATGTGGATTTCCTCGTGTCTGGATCTCCTCCCCAATTTGAGTCACTCCAGCCTTGGAGTCGAACTCGTTCCTTCATGTCACCTCCAGCGGTGTAGAAGAGTCCAAGATCCTTCGTACCCTGCACATACCGCAAGATCCGCAATCCTGCGTCCCAATGAGACTTCAACGGCGTTTGCATGAATGGGCTCAATAGCCCCACAAGAAAGCTCAAGTCCAATCTGGTGTGTAGCAACCAGATCAATGAACCAACCAACTTTCGGTAGAGAGGCATCAACTGGCTCACAAGGATCATTCATTGTAAGCTTCGTGTTCGGGTCCATCGGTGACGTGATAAGCTTGCAGTTCTCCACCCCAAAGGCCTCAAGCAACTCATGAACATACCGTTGCTGAGAGATAAAAAACCCCCTCTGGGTCTACCAGATCTCCAATCCCAAGAAGAAGTGGAGTAAGCCTAAATCCGTCATCTCAAACTCCTTTGACAAGGCAGCCTTCGTCACTGCAATGTGCTCCATATGACCGCCGGTGAGAATGAGGTCATCCACATAAAGGATGATCATCGTGACCATGCCGCGTTCCTGAAAGAGATATAGGTTGGGATTTGCAACCGATCTTTGAAATCGCCTCCAGGCTTTGAGGTTCCAAGATCAAAGGGGATGGTTTACAAGTTGCGAAAGGCTTTGTATGGTCTTAAGCAAGCTCCTAGGGCTTGGAATGAGAAGATTGATTCCTTCTTTCTACGGACTGTGCTCAACAGACACCTCCTCTTGCAGGTCACCATTAAGAAATCTCTTGAAAGCATTGGAAGAAAATTCACCTCCTTTGTCAACCCGAAGAGTCTTAATCTGTAAGCCAGACTCTTTCTCCACCATCACATGCCACTCCTTGAACCGAGCAAAAGCTTGGTTCTTCTGTGAAAGGAAATAAACCCATGTGAATTTGGAACAATCATCAACAAGCAACATAAAGTACAAAGAACCTCCCAAGGATGCTGTCTGCATAGGTCCACACAAGTCAGTGTGTACCAACTCCAAAGGTTTTGAAGCCCGCCTGGAAGCCTCCGCCTGGAAGCCTGCTTTGGAAAAGATTCCCTGTGCTGCTTACCACGAATGCAAGAACTACAGCGTCCTTGCCTGTTGCCAACATCTGGCAACCACCATCTGGTCCCGGAAAGCTTGCTGTAGCGGATCCACATTCAAGTGGCCAAACCGAAAGTCCTCTGATGATATCTCTTTCCCTGCCTGGAGAACTTCCTGCTGAAGAGCCTGCAGCTTGTTGATGTGCTCCCGCATCGTCAACGACTTTGCAGGATTCATCACCTGCATCTGAACTTCCAAGGAGATTCTCTTCATGGGTGATACCCTGTTGTAGAGAGAAGCTAAATGCTGCCAAATATCTCTGGCCAGCATCATATGCTTTATATGATTGATCACCTGTGGTGTGCAATTGAGGAAGATGAAAGAACGGACTCTGGCATTGACACGAGTCCATAACTGTGCCTGTGCCTCTCGTTCCTTCCGAATAGAGGGTAACTCCCCTTCCTCTAACTCCGGCCGTGGAACCCCAACAACAATGAAATCAGCCAAGTCGTAGGACTCCAAAATAGATTCCATCATTACCTTCCATATGCCATAGTTGTTCCCGTCCAACTGGCGGTCCACCGGGAACGTGGGGAGTGTCGGGATCTTCACGTGCTTCTCAACCATCTCTAGCAAATCTGCCATCTCAAGGGTTCACAAGGTCGGGTGGGTGGGAAAAAAGAAGAAGAGGAGGCTGTAAATAGAATGCAAGGTGGCTGTCCAACGGTGATTGTCACTATTTGGGCATTCTCTGCGCTTCAGGCCTATGGACGAGTTCTGTAGGATGGACTGGCATCTTATGGTTGGGGACTTATGTCTACACCGAGAGCCAGTAGGCTGGATATATGGGTTGGGATTGTGTATCTGTGCCCAAATCCAGAGTGTGGTACCACGGACTACAAGCTAAATGAATAGGGAGACTGTTCAATGCATCCTTGCATAACATGTTTGCAAGTTAAAAAATCCTGTCTTTGCATGAACTATTTGATTGCATGCAAGATTTGTTTGTGTAGTTCACATGTAGGGGACGCCCTCTTGTGAACCGTGCGAGTGAAACTGTATTCTGACCTCGTTTGTGGGCTGTAGACAGGTGGTAAGTACACCACTTTACTCTTTTATGAGTTAAAGCAATGTATTCTTTGTTTTGCAGGTCCACACTTTAATAAGTGTGTCCGCCCAAGTTATAAGTGAGATTGGGCGTCCACACTTCATTAAAGCTCGGGCGGACAAACTATAAGTAAGAATAGACTAGAATTCCCTTCCGGTCGGCTAGGCGAGTGTCCAGGCACCCTTCCCACTAAATTTGTGTGGAAAAGGGATGGTTATGGACTGGGTGGCAGTATGAGGACCTGCCACCATGCTATTACTCATTTTGAAAATTACCTCTCTCTACACTCTCTCTCTAGAAATAGGCGCCCCCCTTCAAGAGAGCCTATTTTTGTTATTCTCTCTAACTTTTTGCTTGGTGAGAGTGCTGATTTTCATTCCCTCTTGCTCCCAGCTCCAATGGAAAGCTTGAAGATTCTTCCTTTCACAGTTAAGCCTCCAGTTGCTCACCTTTTCACTCTATCTCTCTCTTCTAAATGAATATGGAGTCTCCTAACCATTCTACCGCCCCCAAATTCTGCTGAAACCCTAATTTTCAGAAACCCTAATTCTGCAGAAACCCTAATTTCAGAAACCCTAATTTTGGAGGAAACCATACCAAGCTGTGCCCCTTACTCATAGGCATCTAAAGAGCCCAAAATGCCCAATTTTGGACTCATATAACCTGCTTAAAACCCTAAAAATCAGAAACCCTAATTTCAGCCGGAAGTGGAAAACGGTCACATTCAAGCTGTAGTTCGTCCGCACGGAGGTGGAGCTCGACATTGATCGTCCAATACTTGGTAAGAGCATTTTGCAAGCAATTTTCAATTTGAGATTCGAATGCTTTGTCAATATGGTCTCCTATGTCTCGGTCCTGGCACACACACGTGTATGTGTATGGATGCCAGTGGAGCATAGCTGCGTTTGACAAGCTTCAAGGAATCAAGGAACGAAGCTACTCTCAAGTGAAGCTATGGATTCCATCGTCTACGACAAATTTGTTTGCAATGCTGTTTTCATGATCATGGATGCACTTGAACAGTTTGGCATGTGAATGCCCGTGAGGCTTGTAACAGTTTTCCTTGATAATAAAATCTATTACAAGGGGGGTCGGCCCTTTCCGGCCCTAGTGCAGTGTGCAAAAATAAAATTCAGCTTCTTACTCTATTGTGTTGCGCCATTTAAAATTGTTTAATTATGTTAATAGCTTAAGTGTTTGCCAAGATTGTGCTCAACCCCGACCGGGGGAATCTCATTGGTATCAGAGCCTAGGATCTTCCTCCTTTCTGTGTGGAAGACGGTCCTAATCTAGCTTACACTAGCTGTTAGCATTCTTAAGCATTATGGCGAGCCAATTAGGTACTTCACGGGATGTAAATCCAAGGAAGAGTACATATGTGAAGCCAAGAGGAGACAATGTGCATGATGATACTCAAATGCATGAACAATACACTGCTGAAAATGTTTTTCTTGGGTCACATGATGGTATGCAGGCTGAAATTGCAGATCTCAAAAGACAATTATGTATGATGCAAAAACAACTCAAGGATATGCATGAAGACTCACAGTCAAGGCATGTATCTCGTGTGTCAAAGCATTCTCCTTTTGTGAATGATGCATTGGAAAATGTTGCCATGGAATTGGGGGTTCAACCAAGAGATATGGCTGTCTCTTACCTCATGGGACAAGGTGATGTAGTTACTCGAAAGGAAGGAGGGCTTAGGTTTAAAAAGCCTCCTCTTATGAATCAACATGCAGCTGAAACATCAAAGTTTAAATCTATTGTGCGACAGGAAAGAGAAGAGGCGTCTGCTACCTCTCATCATGCCTCTACCGCACATGTTTCTCCTCGCCACAGGTCATCTATTAAAGCTCATGAAAGTCTTCTCAAGGAACCGACTCATAAATCAGCCCCTCCTCATGATGGAATTGAGCGATATGTTCCTACTAATGAAGCAAATAAGCAACCAATCGAGAGAGATGAAGAGGAAACGCATCAACATAAGAAGAAGAAGACTAAAGAGTTTACTGCAGGTGACAAAACAGTTAAGTTTGAGTATTTTCATGGAGAATATGATTCTACCAAAGCTCTATCTTTTATCTCCCAATTTGAAATTGCTTTTCATGAGGGAGAATTTTCAGAATCATCAAAACTCAGACATGTGGGCATGTACATGAAAGGCACTGCTGCTCATTGGTGGTTGGCCGAGAAGCTTTCCGGCAACACCATTTCTACATGGCCTGAATTCAAACAAAAGTTTTATGATCAATTTTTGCCTCCAAATTTTACTCAGGATATATGCAGGAAGTGGGACAGGTTGGAGCAAAAAGAAGGGCAATCCATTACCTCTTACGTCTCCAAATTTTGGGAGGTATTAATGGAAGTGTTACCCTTCATGACCGTTACTGAAGAAGAAAAGAAGAGGAAATTTGAGTCAGGATTGCAACCCATCTTCCAAAGAGGACTACAAATCTATCCAAACCAAACTCTTCGTCAACTCATAAACTCGGTCTTGGCTTCCGAAGAGCTTAATGTCAAATGGGTGCAATCTAGAATTGACCAAAGCTTGGGCAAGGGTAAGGAGAAAGCTGGTTTTAATGTGCAAAAGGGTGGACAGCCCTTTAGAAGAGATTTCAAAGCCATGCACAAAGCTAAATCCTGGTTTGCTTCAGCCTTTGCCTATTCCGGACCAGCCATGGGAAAGCATTGCAATGGATTTTATTATGGATTTGCCCCGCACCCCAAATGGCAATGATGCAATATGGACAATTGTGGACAGGTTTAGTAAACAAGCACATTTTCTACCTGTCAAAAAGACCATAAAACCAGAACATATGGTCAAAATTTTTGTGTCACAGGTATTTAAACACCATGGTATGCCCAAATCAATTGTGGGAGACAGGGATCCCCGAACAACAAGCCTCTTTTGGAGAGCTCTTTTTGATAACATGGGCACAAAGCTGAATTTTTCTTCAGCTTATCATCCTCAAACGGATGGACAAAGTGAAGCTGCAAATTCAGCTGTGTTGGATTTGCTTAAATGCTATGTGACAGATCAGAAATCTTCTTGGGAAAAGTATCTACCGCTTGTAGAATTTGCATACAATAATACGGTACATGCTTCTACAGGCAAGGCCCCATTTGAGATCATTTATGGCAAAGTGGTATTGCCACCTATCTTACGCACAAAAGATGAGATATTTGCTGCTGATGACTTTGTCAGGGACCTTGATATTGCCTTTTCACAAGTTCGGACAGCCATTGCACGCTCTCAAGCAAAGCATAAGAAAGCTGCCGACAAGCATAGAAGGCAATTGGACATTAAAGAGAATGACTTGGTATTGCTAAAATTTGAGAAAGCTAGACTCAGGAAGAGGTCTGGCAAGGAGAGAGCATGCCCAAAACTCTCTACCAGGTATTATGGACCCTTCAAGGTGATCAAGAAGATCAATGATGTGGTTTTTCGACTTGCTTTACCGGATCATTGGAAGATTCATAATGCATTCCATGTGAGCCTCTTGCGCAAATATGTGGGACCGGAACCTTTGGAACCGGTTATGGAAGATCCACCAGAGGTGGAAGAGCTGAAAGAGGTATTGCAGCCAGAGCAAATTGTGTTTCATAAGGAGCGAAAGCTTGCAGGTGGCAAACTCCAGAGGCGCTACCTTGTGAAATTCAAGAACTATTCTCCTATGGATGCAAAATGGATGGATGAAACATACTTCCAGGAGTATCCGCATCTCCTCCAAGCATATTTGGAAGCATTTCAGTTGCGGTCAACTGTTTAGAAGCAGGGGAGGATGTCACTATTTGGGCATTCTCTGCGCTTCAGGCCTATGGACGAGTTCTGTAGGATGGACTGGCATCTTATGGTTGGGGACTTATGTCTACACCGAGAGCCAGTAGGCTGGATATATGGGTTGGGATTGTGTATCTGTGCCCAAATCCAGAGTGTGGTACCACGGACTACAAGCTAAATGAATAGGGAGACTGTTCAATGCATCCTTGCATAACATGTTTGCAAGTTAAAAATCCTGTCTTTGCATGAACTATTTGATTGCATGCAAGATTTGTTTGTGTAGTTCACATGTAGGGGACGCCCTCTTGTGAACCGTGCGAGTGAAACTGTATTCTGACCTCGTTTGTGGGCTGTAGACAGGTGGTAAGTACACCACTTTACTCTTTTATGAGTTAAAGCAATGTATTCTTTGTTTTGCAGGTCCACACTTTAATAAGTGTGTCCGCCCAAGTTATAAGTGAGATTGGGCGTCCACACTTCATTAAAGCTCGGGCGGACAAACTATAAGTAAGAATAGACTAGAATTCCCTTCCGGTCGGCTAGGCGAGTGTCCAGGCACCCTTCCCACTAAATTTGTGTGGAAAAGGGATGGTTATGGACTGGGTGGCAGTATGAGGACCTGCCACCATGCTATTACTCATTTTGAAAATTACCTCTCTCTACACTCTCTCTCTAGAAATAGGCGCCCCCCTTCAAGAGAGCCTATTTTTGTTATTCTCTCTAACTTTTTGCTTGGTGAGAGTGCTGATTTTCATTCCCTCTTGCTCCCAGCTCCAATGGAAAGCTTGAAGATTCTTCCTTTCACAGTTAAGCCTCCAGTTGCTCACCTTTTCACTCTATCTCTCTCTTCTAAATGAATATGGAGTCTCCTAACCATTCTACCGCCCCCAAATTCTGCTGAAACCCTAATTTTCAGAAACCCTAATTCTGCAGAAACCCTAATTTCAGAAACCCTAATTTTGGAGGAAACCATACCAAGCTGTGCCCCTTACTCATAGGCATCTAAAGAGCCCAAAATGCCCAATTTTGGACTCATATAACCTGCTTAAAACCCTAAAAATCAGAAACCCTAATTTCAGCCGGAAGTGGAAAACGGTCACATTCAAGCTGTAGTTCGTCCGCACGGAGGTGGAGCTCGACATTGATCGTCCAATACTTGGTAAGAGCATTTTGCAAGCAATTTTCAATTTGAGATTCGAATGCTTTGTCAATATGGTCTCCTATGTCTCGGTCCTGGCACACACACGTGTATGTGTATGGATGCCAGTGGAGCATAGCTGCGTTTGACAAGCTTCAAGGAATCAAGGAACGAAGCTACTCTCAAGTGAAGCTATGGATTCCATCGTCTACGACAAATTTGTTTGCAATGCTGTTTTCATGATCATGGATGCACTTGAACAGTTTGGCATGTGAATGCCCGTGAGGCTTGTAACAGTTTTCCTTGATAATAAAATCTATTACAAGGGGGGTCGGCCCTTTCCGGCCCTAGTGCAGTGTGCAAAAATAAAATTCAGCTTCTTACTCTATTGTGTTGCGCCATTTAAAATTGTTTAATTATGTTAATAGCTTAAGTGTTTGCCAAGATTGTGCTCAACCCCGACCGGGGGAATCTCAGTGATGGCCGCCTTCTACCCGATCTCCAAGTCCCATACAGCCCAAAACAGTCTCCAATCAAGCTTCAAGCCACCCGGGGCTCTGATATCAGAATGCACAGCAGAAATGAAGGCAACTGCTGTAGAGAGCAATATACAGATGCAAGAGAGAGAAGATAGTGTAACTCTGCTGTATATACACCAAGAAATCCCGGAGTGCTCAAAATGACAAGTGTGGGGGGCAAGGTGCCACTTTATATGGCCCCAGGCTGTTGGTCGGCCAGCACTAAAATAGCTGACAGCAGCCCCAGATGCCCACGACCAGCACAAGGGCAGTCGACCAGGGCTGGACAGCAGGTCGGGGCCGAGGATCCAGTCGACCAGCAAATGGAACAGACGACCACACGTAGCAAAAAATGGGAAAAATACAGGGAAGTGAGGAAAAATGGGGAAACACCAAAACTGGGCGGGCACACCCACAACAGAGGCCCTGACATAGTGTACAAATTGGAGATGACTGCTAACACCTATGAGACCAAAGTGATACAATAATGTCCATGGCATATCTCATCATGGAATGGAAAATAAAACAGAAAGAAAACATAAACATAGCTATCTCACTGGGGTGATACAAAACTGTCCATGGAAACTCATCATGGAAATACTAAGAACATAGAAACATGAGAGTAGCATCAACTCTGAGTAGATGGTATACCACTCTCCAAAATAACAAGCATGGGGCTAATGAGTATGGCCGAGAGGTCTCCCTCAGCTATGTCACGTGGAAAGGTAGCTCGATGGTAGTGGAGCATGTCTTGGATCTGGAGCTGATGAGGTGATTGTGGCCGACGGGGGGGCAGGGGTGTTGGGCATGCTGGAGTACAGAGGCTCGGTCCGGGGTAACTCCTCTCGGGCAAGGTAGGTCTGAAGCAGCTCGTGGAGGGTCCACAAGATCCACTATATCGGTGTGAGAAACAACCACACAGGTGGTTTGTAGTGCCAAATGGGGTCACCGCCTCTATCTGTGAGGAAAGGGCCAGGCTTCCGAAGTCTCAAGAAGGCTTCCCGTCACTTCCGCATGCGGTCAAAACCTCCATGCAGCTTCCCCCACTGACCGCGGAGGACGTGAATGATGTCGAGCCATATGCTCCTGATGGTCTCAACCGGCGGAGTGTGGGTACACTAGATGGCCTTGCTACATCTAGCACGCCAGATGTGCCAGGCTGCTATGCTACTATAAATCTCCCAGCGCTGGCATGAGCCTGGACGCCAAATACCTACAAATGGGGCTGTGACTGGTACTACTGCAATATGATGGTGGGAGACCTAAAGGGCATGGCCTCCCCCATCCTCCTCGTCGTAAGTCCTGACCACTCTAGCCTTGGTGGCCCAAGCGACAATACCCCAAGTGATAATCTGGGTCGCTGCCCTGTCCATAGCAAAGATGTGGAGAATCCGTTGCCAAATTTGCTGAGCCTTTGGGCAATCCCAAAGGCAATGTCGTTGAGACTCTTGGGGGTGGCCGCACCTTGGGCAAGTTGATGGCCGCCCTTCGACTGCTAGCCAAGTACCCATTGCCAGACTCTTGTGTGCCGTCAACCAAAGGAAGAGAGTGATCTTCCTTAGCCGAAAGCTGTCCCAAAGCCTCTTCTAGATATCTGAAAGGAAGCGCTGTGATAGGCCCTGAGATTGCTAGTGTGCTGCTGTTGCCGGTGTGCCATCTATCTCCGACATCTGGATCCTGCGGCTGAGCCTCGCTGTATATGCAAAGAAAGGGGCATCTAGAGTCTCCACCCGATTTGTGGGATCATGCCACGTCCCTATACCATGCCCCACAGCAGCCACCTATACCTCAGCCACAGGAGCCTCGACCTACCACATCTAGCTTCTTTACCCACTCGATGGTACAGGAAGCTATCCGCCGCCTACAGCATGGACGGGCCGCCGACCATATGGGCTTGCAGGGTGAGCATCTCATATATGCAGTAGATTCTTTAGCTCCTTTTCTTGCACACCTGTTTAACAGGGCACTAGCAGAGGGTTTGCCTGCGGAGTGGACGATGCACACCATTGTGCCGATTCACAAAACAGGGGATATGCTCGATCCGAGCAACTACATGACGGTTATGGTTGTCCACGTGCTGGCCAAACTCTATGGTGCAGTGCTGGAGCAAGAGCTTAGCTTATATGCTGAGCGAGCAGGTTTACGCTCATCAGGGCAGGCAGGCTTCAGGAGAGCTTTCTCTACCACTAACCATGTATTCACTTTGAGATGTATGATTGATCAGGCCAGAGTGAGGAAGAGAAAGCTCTATTGCTGCTTTGTGGATTTCCGCAAGGCATTTGACACAGTACCACGAGAGAGGCTCTTTCAGCGCTTGCAGTCTCTTGGCATACCAGCAGATATGACATGGGGCATCTATGCATTATATGAGCAGGTTTTTGGGCGAGTCAGATGTCCAGGAGGTATGTCCGAGACTATTGCTAGCACCATTGGTGTGAAGCAAGGATGCCCACTTTCCCCCACGCTATTTGGGTTATACATTGATGAGGTGGCTGACTTCATTACACGGGGAGGCGGAGATGGAGTTAATTTAGCAGGTACCTTAGTACATATTATGCTCTATGCTGATGATATTGTATTAGTGTCTGAGTCTCCAGGTGGTCTACAGCAGCATCTACATGCACTCGATGATTTCTGCACACAGAGGGGTCTTACTGTGAACCTTGGGAAAACCAAGGTTATGGTCTTTCATACATCGAGACAGGGCAGGAGTCAGCTGACATTCACTCTCGCAGGATGCCAGGTGGAGGTGGTGACATCATATGTGTACCTAGGGGTTACCTTCTCTGCAGCAGCCACACGCTTCACCATGGGTTCAGCAGCCAGAGCTAGATTGACACGGGGATATGCAACATTGGCTATGCTAGAGAGACAGTGCCACCAGGCGCATTTTCAGGAGCCTCGGACGAAGGGGTGGCTATTTGACACATTAGTCACACCGGCATTGATGTATGGAGCAGTGGTATGGGCGCTAGGCCTTGCTACCCATTGGTGGACACAGATAGAGAGACCACAGGCCCTCATGATGGCACGCATGATACGCAGCAAACCGTCAGTACCTCATGACATTATCCGAGCAGAGTTTGCTACGCCTCCTATGATGGTAGAGGCCATATTTCAGACTATATGCCTGCTAGACAGATTCAGAGAGATGTCACAGGACAGATTGTCATACAGAGCTTTTGAGGCATCTAGACAGCTGGCTGAGGCAGGAGACAGAGGATCATGGTATGCACAGGTCACACATTGGTTCTCACAGCATGGCCTAGACATGGATCATCTACCACCATTCCAGTATGACAGGGATGCACCACATATCCACAGACAGCTCCAGAGGGGGGGCGACAGACACAGATTACTACATTTTTTCACAGATCCATCCCCCTCCCAGCCCCTACACGGCAGGGAATTACTCTCCAGAGAGCAGAGACACTTAGAGCCCGCAGGAGACAGAGGACACCTGGCTTTCGGACACCACGCCTATAACAGAGAGAGATGACAGAGATCAGAGCTCAGTTTCACAGAGAGGGTGCGGAGCGACTGGCTCGCTTCAGAGCACACCCAGGCATGTTCTTCAGGGAGCTGTGGACACCCCCTTCATTGATGTACACCATTTTATATCCCCAGTATGGTACAGGATGGAGCTAGCTAGGTTGCATATCATGATTGTATACTCCATGCATATAGCTTTGCATTCTCCTAGTAGTAGAGCTCCATCCCCTGCACACCCAGATTCAGCTTTTTTGTCCAGTACTTTTTCATTTTGTTGGGATGACAGAGGATACCCCATACAGGCACTCCGATTTGTCTCATAGGCCGAGCTCGGTCTTTTGGAAGACGTTAATAAAATCTTTCTTTCTTTCTTTCTTTCTAGGGTCCCACTACAACCACGTGAGAGGTCGGCACTCCCAAATCCATAACTGCCAAAATCTCTCCCTGGCCACCTTGGCCGGTGTTAGATCTATGTGTCATGCACGTGCCCGAAAACCAGTTGTGTGGGAGAAACAGGAATTAGGGTTAGGTTAATTCATGTGTGGGAGACATACACAGAGAAGAACAAGGGAGAGAGAGAGAGAGAGATGTGGGGATAAGTCAACTCATGATATGAGTGTGTGACTCCCCTATCACACATGTATATTGCACTAGTACACAGTGTGCACTTAGTACATTAAAAGTACTAAGTGTACTATGTACTATAACTTATGGGCTTGTACACACTATAAGGGTGGGCATTATGCCTTTACCCCAACAACCTCCCACTTAAAGGCAAAGTGCCCTTAAGTAAAGGAAAAGAAAAAATCAGCATGTACATGATAATATACAAGGCCATATCAAGGCTGAAACTGGCCTCATCCAATGCCCATCAAGTGTCTGCAATGAGCAAACCGCTCCGGAGGCAAACTCTTTGTCAACAGATCAGCCGGGTTGTCATCCGTATGAATCTTAACAAGCTGAATTTGCTTGTTCTCTATCACCTCTCTGATAAAGTGATACTTCACATCCACATGCTTCGTCTTTGCATGAAAGACAGGGTTCTTTGCCAACTGGATGGCACTCTGACTGTCACAATGCAACAATGGAATATCCCCTGTATAACCCAAATCAACCACTAACCGAGATAGCCATAATGCCTCCTTGCAAGCCTCTGTGGCTGCAATATACTCGGCTTCTGTAGTAGATAAGGCAGTGCACTTCTGCATCCTGGATATCCATGACACAGCACCTCTTGTGAATGTAAACACATAACCAGTAGTAGACTTCCGGTTATCTGGATGACCGGCATAATCCGAATCCGTGTAACCATGCATTAATGCATCCTGTTTGCCAAAGCAAATGCACTTATCCTGTGTGCCCTTCAGGTATCTCATGACACCTTTCATTGCTTCCCAATGCTTCTTGCCAGGGTTGGCCATATATCTAGAAACCACTCCCACTGCAAATGCAATGTCCGGCCTAGTAGCAACCATGGCATACATGAGACTGCCACAAGCTGAAGCATACGGAATCTTGGCCATATCAGCCCTGTCACTATCCGACTGTGGGCTGTCCATAGCACTAAGTTTCACATATGGAGGCAAAGGAGTACTAGTCTTCTTCCCCCCGTCCATATTGAACCTCTGCAAGACTTTGCCAATGTATTCCTTCTGAGACAAATACAACACATGCTGATTTCTGTCCCGAAGTATCCGCATACCCAAAATGTGATTTGCATCACCCAAATCCTTCATATCAAAGGTTTGATGCAGCCTCTGCTTCAAGGCATCCATCTCTTTACGAGATTTCCCGGCAATCAACATATCATCAACATACAAGATGAGGATCAATAGACTGCCATCCAAAGCTTTCTTGGTGTATAAGTAGTGATCTATGTCACTTCTCCTGAATTTCTGAGATTTCATGAATGTATCAAATTTATGATACCATTCTCTTGGTGCCTGTTGGAGCCCATAAAGACTCTTTTTCAGCTTGCATACAAGCTTCTCCTTTCCACTCACTGCATAACCCTCTGGCTGCTGCATATATATCTCCTCATGGAGATCACCGTGAAGAAAAGCAGTCTTCACATCCATCTGAATCAAGTCCAGATCATCATGCGCAACCAAAGCCAACACAGCTCTAAGTGTGGTCATTTTGACCACTGGAGAGAAGATCTCATCAAAGTCCACACCATATTCCTGCTTGAAGCCCTTAGCCACTAACCTGGCTTTGTATCTTGGCTTTGCATCTGATGCAACTTTGAGCCTGTAAACCCCACTTGCATGGCAAAACCTTCTTGCTTGCAGGCAAATGCACCAACTTCCAAGTTCCATTTTTATGCAGAGAATCCATCTCTGACTTCATGGCACGCTCCCATAGAGCCTTGTCTGCCCTCTGTAAAGCCTCTTTATAACATGAGGGCTCCCCACAGTCAGTAAGCATCGAGTAGTCAACCCCTGGAACAAACCTGTCAGGGGCTCTGGAGGGTCTTGTGGACCTCCGTACCCAATGACCATCATTTGCAGGTTGCTGTCCAGCCTGCATATCACCCATTGGTGGCTCCTGTTCCATGCCATAAGGCTGAAAAATCATGCCCGGTATCTCCTCTAACTGTGGT
Source organism: Cibotium barometz (assembly GCF_041138505.1). Taxonomy (NCBI): domain Eukaryota; kingdom Viridiplantae; phylum Streptophyta; class Polypodiopsida; order Cyatheales; family Cibotiaceae; genus Cibotium; species Cibotium barometz. Next base: position 34,761,432 of record NC_141102.1, on the reverse strand, counting down.
ATATCCATAGGGATATCTTCTGCCATCTCTGGCTGTCCATTTGGACCATTTTCAGCACCATTTAAGGGCTGGTTTTCCTGCTGTAATGGCTGATTTACAGCCCTTTGTTGTTGTCCATGATGTCCATCATCATCAAAGATGACTCTGCGAGGCTCCTGTTGCCTTGCAGGCTCCTTATACATGCATGTTTCATCAAAAATGACATCATTGCTGCGTATGATCTTTCTATTCATGGGATCCCAAAGTCTATACCCCATTTCACCTCTGTCACCATATCCTAGGAATATGCATTTGTGAGACTTAGGATCAAGTTTGGTGCGCATTTTCCTGCGTACGCAAGGCAACCAAACACTCTGGCACTTTCCCACCAAGCCTCGTGTTAGGTGACCTATTTATAAGGTGAACGGCTGTCATAACAGCTTCAGCCCAAAAACCATGAGGTAATGCAGCATGTGACAACATAGAACGGACCTTCTCCTGAATGGTCCTGTTCATCCTCTCTGCTGTCCCGTTTTGTGGAGGATCATAAGGAGTAGAGAGCTCCCTCTTGATGCCTTTAGCATCACAAAAGTCCTGAAACTGTTTGGACATATACTCTCCACCATTGTCGGAACGCAAAGCCTTCAGTGTTTTGCCAGTTTGATTCTCAACAAGAGCAACAAACTTCTGAAACACTGAGAATGTATCACTCTTCAAACGAAGAGGATAGACCCACACCTTGCGTGTGGCATCATCAATAAAAAACACAAAATATTTTGCCCCTCCCAAAGAAAGCTGAGGCATCTCACATACATCTGTATGCACAAGCTCTAACTGAGTATCTTTCTGTCCAAGAGCTTTCTTGTGGGGGCACTGTAGTTGCCTACCATATATACAATGCTCACAAAACTGAAAACTTGAAAACTTTAGAGAAGGCAAGTAACCCAAATGAGACAATTGCTCCATTCCTTTGACACTCATGTGTCCGAACCGGCTATGCCACAGAGATTTCCGGCAGCTCGGTTGCATTTACATTAGCATGGTGACAAACACCTGCATGCATAAAATAAAGAGTGTCCACCTTAGAGCCTCTGGCAACAACCAGTGAGCCCTTACTAATTTTCCACTTTCCACTACCAAATGTGGTAACATAATCAGCATCATCAAGGTGTCCAGTAGAAAGCAGGTTCTTCTTGATCTCAGGCACATGCCTGACATCATGGAGCATAAGCTGTGAGCCATCTGAAAACACAAGCCTCACATCACCTCTGCCAAGAATCTTGCATGCATGGTTATCACCCAAATAAACCACTCCTTCATTGCCAGCAGTATACCTGACAAACAAGTCTCTGCAACCTGTGACATGAAAGGAGGCACCTGAATCAATGATCCATGAGTGCATACCATGACCACCTGTAAGAAGTAATGCAGATGATTTGAGAGGAAGGAAAGCTTGTTGGGCGGATTTAATGCAAGATTTTGATTTTGAGATCCGTTATCGGAAAGGGTCCATGAATAGTATTGTAGATGCGCTTAGTCGAATTAGAGAGGTGAATACTTTGTCGTTCACCGAGATTTCTATTGACTTATTTCAGTCATTGAGAGGGCTTTGCAGGATTGATAGTTATTTTGGTCCATTTTAGCAGAAGATCCAGGATGAGAGCTCATTGATTGACCAAGACTCGATGACTGAGCAATCTACCATTCAGGCTGCAGGAGGCCAGTGGATGATTCGGAATGTTTTACTATTCGGTAATGACAAAGTTTGTGTACCACAGATCCCGGACATTAGGTCCAAGATTCTTAAGGAGTGTCACGATGCCCCTTCTGCTGGACACCCTGGGGTACACAGGACGCTTTCGTTAGTGAAACACACTTTTTATTGGCCAAAGATGAACGGGTATGTAGAAGATTATGTTCTCAAGTATCAAATTTGTCAGGCAAATAAAGCTGAACGCTTTAGACAGGCTGGGTTGTTGCATCCTTTGCTAATCCCAGGTAATAAATGAGAAAGTATTTCCATGGATTTTATTACCGCAAGACTAGTTTCGAGGCTTGGGGAAGCTTGGAACTAGGCAGGCTGATTGACGAGCTGAGTTAGGGATATACTAACGGGCGGGCATCCAAGTATGGACGGGCGGGCGCCCAAGTGTGGACGCCCGATGACCGGCCAAGAGCCTATAAAAGGGTGGCCAAGGTTAGTTATTGGGATATAGAGAATCTTGCAAGTTTGTGAGAGCTCTATGGTCTTGGAGCCTGGATCTAGTGCAGACGTGCACCTGCTTTATGCAGCCGAGGCCGGCAACGATCTCGAGGCCCGCGAGGGCAGCTTCGTGGCGGCATGGGACGTCGCGAGGAGGAGATTGGTCGGTACGTCATCATAGTTAGCTCAACTCGTGGCTCGGTGGGGACAGCCAAGACTGTGGGCTTGCCCACGGCTGTCATGGTTGGGAGGTGAGTTAGGCTTGCACCCCCTTGTTGTTTGTTTGTTTGTTTGTTTGCAGGATTCGAGTCTCGAACCAAGATCGATCACGAGGGGATCCGAGGGGATTTGACACTTAGGACTGAAGCACTAGAGTTTTTGGCTGAGATTGATGTATGGACAAGACAAGAGTCTCAAAGCACACATGCTTCTGCACTTGTCTACTGCAGGATATGATGAAGAATGAGATGATTTATGCAAGGCTTGAGCTGCTGCTTATATATGGGTTCAGGCTGCTGGTCGATGGGTGTTATTGCTGTTGGCCTGTTTTAATGTGCTCATGACTGCTGTTTTTAGCATTAAAAACTTATCAAATCAAGTCATCACATTTCACACGTGTGGTGTATGCTGCCATAGCAGCACCTCTGTACTTGGCCTCTGTATTGGATAGAGCAACTGTAGGCTGCTTCTTGTTGCTCCAAGTCACAGCAGCACTCCCCAAAGAAAACATGAAGCCACTAGTAGATCTTCTATATCTGAGATACTACCAGCCCAATCAGCATCTGTGTACCCATGTACACATATCTCTGTCCCAGTTTCATAAAATAGTCCACAATGCAAACTAGACCTCACATACCTCAGTATGCGTCTCAATGCATCCAAATGCGGCTTTCGAGGAACCTGCATAAACTGACTCACTAACCCAACAGCATAGCTCAAATCTAGGCTGGTGATCGTCATGTAGATCAAGCTTCCTACTATGCGCCTATACATAGTAGGATCCTCCAAAATCTCTCCTGAATCTGCACTCAACTTTCCATTCTGATCCAATGGCACGGAGATAGGCTTACAGCCTGTCATGTGCTCCATTTCCAAATGGATAGCAAGACAGCCCTTTGGAGATTCCTCCACACGTAATGTGGAGTGGCCAGCCATCATCCACCAATCACTCACAATCCAATGTCAAATGCAAAAGTGACAAGTACACCTAGTAAGAGAGCAAAAACCTTGGCTTTGATGCCAATGAAGTCGGGTTTACTTTAATTGTCACTTAAATACACTTAAACATTAAACCATGAAAATGATTGAAAAGACGATTCCACGACACACTCACTCCTCTAGCACTTGTTCAAAACGCACAAGAGACTACACTAGGGACTGAATGGGCCGCGATGACCCCCCCTCTCTCCTCCCGGGAATTATATAGTCCAATAGAGTGATGAACAAGTATGGGGTGCCAAGCACCAAATCTCCAATTGCATAATGAATACAAAGTAAAACAAGAATTTCCTTGACCATCTAGGTAGCTATGGAAGGTAGCTGGTCAAAGCCCTTCATCCTAGTGACATCACAAGGGACAACCTCCGCCCAAATGGAGAGAAAACTCCCCACAAATGCTACACAGCGAGAGAGAGGGGAGGCACAACCTCTTATTCAAATGACATCGAATGAACAAGAGACAATCCACCGCCTAGATGACAGCATTGAGGGAGAACTCCAAAGTTTTAGGTGTGGCATAGCACCCCAAAGAGTGCTTGGGGGCTATCCAAATGTCTCTCAGCCAAAATCCCTTGACGGGGCCTCCAATGGAACCCTAAAATGGCTCCAAAACCTTAATTATGGTAACAATGCAAACCCTAATGCTGGTTCAGCCTTGTAACAAAAAAAACAACTTGTTTTCCTTGCCTTGGGGACTCTAGGGCTTCATCAAATAAGTGAAAATGCTGTCAAAACCTACAAACCCTAATTTCCAGCCCTAAAACTTTGATTTGCAGATGATCTAGGCATTTTAACGCAATGAAACTTGGTACATAGATGATTCCCACCAAGAAGAAGCATGAGATGGCTGCCCCTCACCTATACTTTCTAATTTATAGCTGATAAATACTAATTTCCCGGAGTTTGGCTCATCTCCCGCCGATGAAACTTTGTGGAGAGGTCAAGGACAGCATGAGGAACCTGTTTGCAGCTGGTCGTACATCATTAGGGTTGGGTCATCCAGGTGTGAATATGAAATTAGGGTTTCTGTCTTGTTTCTTGGTCGTACAACACCTCCACACCCTCCAAAATCAACTTCAAAAACGTCCTGTGCATGTGGAACTAGTGGGGTTAGGTGAAAGAAGGGCTTCCAAGGATAGAAACTAGCCAAATGTCAGGTGGAGAAGGGTGGACATAATTGGGAGGGTGGACAGCCAATAATTGCCAAAAGAGGGTGCCCATGGTTAAAAATTGTGGGAACATGCCAATGAGGTGATAACCCAAGTGGTGAAGGTGTTTGTCTCTTGGGTTCAAAACCCCACAAGGTGTGCTTCCTTAGCGGCATCGCCTAAGGGCATGCCGCCTATCGGCGTATAAAAGCACCACGGGAGGTGAAAATTGGTAACTACGGGAGGATCTTGGGGCTAAGGCTAGTCGGGAAAAAAATTGAAATTGTGGGAACATGCCCAATTCACAAAATCTGGTCTACGTCTCAAAGTTGAGACTTTTTGGCCACACTTCTTGGCCCATTTTCTGATCCTTGCAAAATGCCAACCACCAGTCAACATACAATTACAAGCACACGGTCTTGCACATGGTAGTCCGGCAATGCAAGATTAACCCATAGTAGCACATCCCCAGCACAAGAAAATAGGTCACAAAACTTGTAGTTTGTCTAACTCACAAACAACCATGAATGATGTGAATGCATGTACAACTTGGAGATTTTCCATTCACATATCAAGTACAAATACGTAGAGTCCCAAAGACCCAAGTCTGGTGTATGCGCAGTCACATTTGAAGACACACAGAGGCCATCTGCGACATGTCCAGCCCATGCTATAGACAGCCCCACTAGCCAACGGTGGTAATGAACACTGGAGCCAGCCATCACAAAGCCGGCTTCAATACACACTGGACAAACACATGATAACCACTGGTCCGGCCAGCCATACCATGTGATAAAAAACATAGCTTTTGGCTGTCCACACAAGCCCCAAATCCCTCCAAACAAAATTAGCAACTCTGCCCCATATGATTAGGAAGCCCGTGCGTGACAATGGCCTTGGGGTTTAAATTCTTGTATGTTCTTTAGTGTTTCTTCTCATGACAATGGATTAACAAGTTAAGCTTTCTGATAAGATGGTGGGTTTTCTGCAGCCACCCCCTTATGGCGGAATGGTCCAGCAGAAAAACCTGTACTTTGCAATGCGTGTGGCTCAAGGTGGAGAACAAAAGGCACTCTGGTAAATTACATGCCAATGCATTCAGGAGGTCTTGGACTTAAGAGCGGCTCAACAAAGAAAGGCCCAGCCCCTCAGAAGATTAATGAACATCGCTCTCACAAGAGGAAGGAGCCTTCTGATGGGTTTTCTGAGTTCTACTGTGCTTATCCGGGATCGGATCATAACATGAGCGTGGTGTTTGAGGAGGATGCTAGCACCAGGTCAAGTACAGGATCGGGAATCTCATTTTCAGAAAGTTGTGCACAACATACCGTGACAGCAGGCAGAGCTTCAGGTGCTCTTCTAACAATCAGTTGTATACTTGTGTTGCTAAGTGTGCTTGTGCCCTCCTAAAGCTTTTTTTGATCTTGTTCTCGTGTTTGATCTGACTTCATGCAGAGTGCTGGCCTCCATGGGGATGTCATGTTCCTTCAAAAAGGCGCACTATCATGCACCGGCATCGACCCTATGCAAAGAGATTTTCTTATTCCGTCCCTTTATCAGAACCTTTTGTGTGTAAATATTCCTCTGAAGAGGATTTGCTGGTTGAGTATAAACCTTCATCAATGACAGTTGAAATAGGGCTAGGAGGGGTTTTCATCCGACCGCCTGTATCCAGAGTCCTTGCACAAGAATCCCAAGCAAGCTCACTGATGTGTGATAACAAGGAAGTGGACCGGTCAGTTGCTTTGAAGAGTGATATTACCAGAGAAGTCAGTCCAGGTGTACATTTATTAGACCGAAGCACAAAGCATAGAGGAAAAGAGAAAACAAAGCAGTTAGCAAGGAGTAGTGGAGCCGGTTGCACAAGTTTTGTCAGAAGCTGGTTGCCAAACAAAACTCTTCTGTAAGCATAGTTGCATTTTGTCCGGTGAAGCTATGCCTTTCCTACCCTGAGGATTCTGGGACATTTTGTATGTTTGTGCATGCACATGTACATGTGTGTGTGTGTGTGTGTGTGGATGTATGTGACCATGTATATATTACATGCACGCACACGCATGCAAGTAGGTGTGTTTGTGTATATGATAAAAATATAAATTCTAAAAGTAAATATAATATAATATAGTATAAATGTAAGTACAACCATACATATGAATATAAGTATAAATATATATATAATTATGTACTATATGTATATGTATATCTATACGTGTATATGTGTGTGTGTGTGATATATGTACTGTGTGTGTGTGTGTGCACGCATGTGTACACATACACACAAAACATATCTATCTATCTATCGATATATATATGTGTGTGTGTAAAAAAATTGGTTTTATGTATGAATGAATAAATACATAAATGTGTTTCAAACAGTTTTATAAAATGTGTCAATCACTCACAAAGTTTGGGTGTTGGAATCTGCAGAGAGAATTTTCCTTACAATAAACGTGACGTTTTGCAAAGTTGCCATTCACCGCTGGTCTTTGTGGAACTGAAAGTAAATCCATGCAGTCCCGCTACTCAAAGTTCCCATTTTTTTCTCTAGGATTTCACAGTTAAAGATGACTTCATATCTGATCTTATTTTGGGAAGTAACCTGAAATTTCCATTGACATATTGTACATTGTTTTTTTCCTCACTTACTAACAGCTTTTACCGGCTCTTTGCAGGATATAATCAATTCTGATACATTTATGGGTCTTCTAACAGAACAAGAGCAACATCAATTAGTGAGGCACATATCACCAGCAGACGTACTGGATGACAGGTAATTGAGTGGTTTGTTTTAGTGAGGATCTTTTGCTGTTTATTTGTGGCTGTGGTTAGATCTGTTAAATATTTATCTTGGTATGTTTTCATTAAGATTACTAGCTAAGCGCCTGATAGAATTGTTCTCAAGAAGCATAAAGTAGGAAAATCAAAACAAGCCAAAATATAGCTGGTAGAGATGATTAGCTCTAATGCCACTTAATTAGGGTTAGAAAAAAGTAGAAGTAGAAGTAGAGGAGTTGCAATTTTCTCAAGGATAGTATGATTTCACATAATCACATCTTCCTTGCAGCCTGTACAACAAGACTAATGTACAGCAGCAATATATATGCACAGCAACAAGTATTCTTCTTACAGCTAGGTATATCCACACATTTAGAGGAAATTTTCATGCATGAGCAACTAGAGGCAATCTGCTTATGTAAGGAACAAACATGCAGGGAGTATCGATGCTTGGAGTGATGCAAGAACAGGCATGAGCAAGATATCCTGAGTATCCACTACAGTAGTAATTCCAAAGTGTTATGGATGAAACACCCAGAAAAGAAATCACCATGTCCCATCCAAGACCTTACTCTTTGGAAGAACTATGTGGCCACTTTGTATGATGTCCCCAACCAACCCCAACCTGCCATCTCTGCATTCCCCACCCTACCAACTCCACCCCCTTCACCACTTCCCGGCTGAAGGAAGCAATTAAATTGTAAAGCCAAGGATCAGCCTCCAAGTAGAGATTTTGACTTGTGGCTGGGAGATATGGCTGGGAGATACTGGCACTGATCATGGGCAATATATTTAATAAGGCTTTATGTGTAGGCTCTATTTAATAAGGCTCTATGTATAGGCTTCCCCCCATGTTGAACCATTTACACCATAGTCCTACATTGGTAACTATTGGACCATCATGATGGGCCATCTGATGGCTAAGGTGTAAGGATCAGCGCTTGAGAGGCTTTATGGACATTGGTAACTATTGGACCATCATGATGGGCCATCTGATGGCTAAGGTGTGAGGATCAGCGCTTGAGATACACACCAGTGAGCAGGCCGAGTGGGCAAGTCTATGTGGAGAGGGGAAGGCAGGGTTTAGCTGAGACCATTCCTATTTTCACTCTTAGAGCTCTTATATTGAGGGGCAGGCAGGGTTTAGATGAGACCATTCCACCTTGGACCACATTTTCACTCCTAGAGCTCTCATTGATGAGGAGGCTTGGACCAGAGGCAGAAGGTTTTATGTTGCTTCGTGGAGTTACACAGAGCATTTGACCAAGTTGCACGGGCCTGCCTCATCTCATGACTTTGGCTTTGGGATCACAGGTGATGTCATCTGAGCAATTGTGGCATTGTATAACTGCTCACAGGTAGGGTGCGCACCATCATGGGCATGTATTAGGAGGTGAGTAGCACTATCGGTATCCCCCCACTGGTGTGTAGCATGTATTAGGAGGTGGGTAGCACTATCGGTATCCCCCAACTGGTCTCTATATTGGGTTTCCTCCAGGCAGCCACATGTTAGACAGCTGGATATGGTGGTGTGGATCAAGCGACGAGTATCTGGTTGCAATGCAAAATGCTGGCTGCAGGTGAAGCAAGGGCTTGAGCGGTAGGTGAAGGTGGCTGTAGATAGAGCAACATCATGGTTAGTGGTCTCCTATACAGGCTGTGTGGCTATTCAAAGACAGCAACAGGTGGCGCACAGAAGTAGGTGACGTTTTTCGGGGAAAAAAACATATACACAGGCGACGTCCCTTCTTCGAAAAGCTTAGGCAAGGTCTTTAACTTAACAACCTAAGGTTATATGAAAGATCTCTGTCCCCACCGCGCAACGAATTTAGGGGTGCTAGCAGCGGAAGTAGCACTTCTTGCTGCGTGGGGGAGGGTCCCTCACTCGGGGCCTCGCCCACGGATATCCGGACAAGAGACTAATCCCTCGGTTCTTCCAAAACCGAACCCGGAAAAACTTCCCTCGCCCGGAAAGCACGGGCGATTCCTCCAGGATAATTTTACTCTAACGTAGTCAAGAGCCTTAACTAACTGAACTGATTTGACCGAACCCGTAAGTCCCATAGTTAGATCAAGGAAAAGATTGCACTTGGATCATAGAGACCAACACTTTTTTCCTCATTGAGAGGCACAGTTGTTGATTCTTTTCCTTAGAACAATTTTTTATCCGGGATTTACTTCATCTATCGTACCATAACAGAATTGAGTCTCATTTTAGGGATCCATCAGTCGAGCCTAACCCCATCCAGTCCCGTGGGTTAGCCAACCGCCCAACCACTGTAGTGATGGGATCCAATTAAGAATTTGGTTATGTTTTGTCCGAGATACCAGGGAAAAGAGTTCCCAGGTCTCCTAGCCGGATATTCATGTAAACTTAAAACTAGTCACACTACTTATACACCCAATATGAAATTGCTTTTTTCACAGATTCAGCTGTCTTTAAAACAATATTTTAATAAAACTATAGTATCACTGATCATAATCCTTCATAATTGTCCGGGTGAATCCTAATTTTTAATTTTTTCTTTATCGGTGTACCTATGGCATCATTGGCAACCAGAACGCTCACCACCTGTCCACTCAGGGGTCTTTTCGATAGTTCCTAGCTCATAGTACCCGGCAATATTTTCACTTATAAAAATCAAAATGGAATCTCCGTTGAAGATCAGCAAGATCAACCAACAGATCCATATAAAAGAGCCATGGACTCATCCGTTGAGGACCAGCAAGGTCAATCAACCAGATCCATGCCCGAATTCAAAAAACAACTCTTACTCCTTGTTCCAATATCTTTTCCGACGCACGTGTGGGTATCTTCGGCGACCCAGAGCCCGAGCACCGTATGGTCAGCACCCTCTAGGATCCTTCGCAGGTCACCTAACGCTTCACTCATAGGCAGCTTCCTTGGTCCCTCATCCACCGTACCGGAAGCTTACCATTTAAATTAAATCGAGGCTGGTTAAGACCTCGGCCGACCTGGCTGAAGCTCGCGCTCCCCCCCCCCTGCTCGCGCTCACTGCACGCCCTCCCTCCATTCCCGCCCTCGCGTCTGCTCCCCCCCCCCCCCCCCCCCCCCCGCCTGCCCTCGCGTTTGCCCCCCTTCCCCCGTCGGGTTGTCCTGTGCGTCCCAGCGCTGTAGCGCCCGCCGTCCCCTGCCCCTGCTCCTCTCCTTCGCGCCCTCCCTTCCTTCTTCAGCGCCCCGCTCCCCCTTTCGCCAATCGTCGCCCTATTTTCCTCCCCACCCCCTTTTTCACGCTGCTTCCGCCTCCCCCCTGGGGTTTTTTTTGTCTTCGCCGCCTTACTTCCCCCTCTCCTTTTTTCTGTTTTTTCCGTCCCTTGGGTTTTTCTTTTTGCTTTCCGCCTTCCCCCTCCGTCCTTTGTGTGCAGCTCGGTCCTTGCAGGACTCTCCGCATTTGCTCCGCCTTCGACATAGCTTCAGACACTGATGGAGGCTTCTCCCGCCCCACCTCAGAGGGACTCTCCCACAGCCCCCTCGCCCGCCCTTGAGGATACTCCCATCAGGCTTTCTCTTTCGCCAGAACAGGAAGCGAGCCTCGCCGCAGAGGTGGAACGCCTCCAGGCACATTCCACCATCTGCCGTATAGTCGGCACTCCCTCCAGCAGAGGAGAGATCCGGGATCTTCTCCAGGCTCGCCTTCTTGTAGATGTGGGCAAGATCCTGGACGTTCAGCTACTGGGCCGTGGACACTACTAGATCGAGTTCGAGACAGCCCAGAGCGTGGCCAAGGTCCTAGCCATGAGTCCCCTTGACATCAGGGGTGCTCAGGCATTCTTCAGTCCTTGGCAGCATGGCTTTGACCCAGCAGCGGCCGAGCAGGGAGAGCGCCTTTTCCATGTTACAGTTTGCTTCCCTGTACTCCGCCGTGAGTACCTTCTGCTCCTTTCTAGGCTAGGAGCATTGGTGGGTTCGGTGCTAGAGACTGGCCCCACAGCAGCTTCAGTGGTGGCCAAAGCAGCTGGGCTACCTTCGATCAGAGTTTTGGTTCCTGACATCTCCTTCCTTCCGAAGGTCATTCAGCTACCTAGGATAGGGGGGGGGGATGGATTGATCAGAGAGTGGAGTTCTCGGGGTTCCCGAACCAGTGCTTTATTTGCAGGCAGGTCGGCCATCTGGCCAAGGCCTGCCCTCGCAAGAGACCCCGACCTTCCAAGGCCTGCCCTCGCAAGAGACCCCGACCTTCACCGCAGCAGCAGGTCCCTGATGGCCCGCCCACAGATGCGGCTTGGCAGGCAGCCTCCGGGACACCTGCTCAGCCCACAGAGACCTCGGAGTGGCAGCCTGGAAAGGGGCGCCGTCGAGGGAGACAGCCACAGCAGCACGCCCAGAGACCGATGCAGCAGCAGCCACAGTCTCAGCATCACTGGGTTCCTGTGAGGAACAACTTTGCTCCCCTCCAAGAGGAGATCCCTGCGCCGACTGAGGACCAGGAGATGCCAGCACTCCCTCCTTCACCCCCCCCTCCCCTGTCCCCCCCTCCCGCCTCGCTTCCACCTTCGCCTCCTCCCGTCCCCGCTCCGGTTTCGGCAGCGGCTCCTTCTCCACCCCCTTCTCCCCCCCCTCCTCCCCCCTGCCCGCCTCAGCTCCCCGGGAGGCCCTGGCAAGCCCCTGGCGTTCACCTGTAGTCCGGAGGGCTTTGAGCACCGACCTTGCTCGAGCACCGTAGAGGAGACTTACCATGCCGATTCAGGCTTCACGGATATCATCTTTCCGCAGTCGGCTGAGTCGTCTCGGCACTAGACAGCGCTCGGAGGCTTTTGATTACTCCTTCACACGGCTTTTTGGAGTAGAGGGCCCCCATGAGCCAGCACCCATCAGAGTTCATGTAGTGATACCTCCGGCCCGCGGGGAGGAGGCACTTGATTCAGCGGTGGCCTTCTCGTTCCCTCTCTATGGCCCATGCGACCGGGAGTGTGCAGTTGAGTTTTCTCACCATGTGAGCGATCTGGAGGTGACAGATGTGATAGGCCGACTATGGGAGTTGGCTCATTTTTTCTTGGATCCCGGGAGTGTGGATGCCTCAGGGATTCGTCATTTGGTCGTTCGCATAGTGGCAGACTTAGCACACGACCCTGGATATGTATGCATACACGAGGTTGATCTGTCTGAGCGGGAGGCAGTCGCCATGGGACACAGTCACTGGCGCCTGATCCGTGATTCTTGCAGCACACCAGGTGGGCAGATTCGTAGCCGCTCGGATGGGGACTATTCTCCATCCAAGCCGCTTGCGAAGGCCCGCCGTACGGCTGAGACAGCATCCACCTCAGCAGGTCATCCATGAGGATCATCTCATGGAATGTACAGGGCCTTGGCGGAGCACATTATATACGTTATCGTGGTTGCTTGAGGCAGGAGCTTCAGAGATGCCTGGTTGGGGGCAGTATTGATATTTTGATGATGCAGGAGCACCACTTGGGTGAGAGCAGGATCCGGAGATATGGTTCGGTGATGCCTGGTAGATGGGACACCTTTTGGTCTGCAGGGTTTGGCCCTTTGGGTGGACAGGGAGGAGTGTGTACAAGTCCATAAGTTATAGTACATAGTACACATAGTACATTTAATGTACTAAGTGCACTATGTGTACTAGTGCAATATTCATGTGTGATAGGGGAGTCACACACTCAATCATGAGTTGACTTATCCCCACAACTCTCTCTCTCTCTCTCCCTTGTTTCTCTGTGTATGTTGTTGGGGTAAAGGCATAATGCCCACCCTTATAGTGTGTACAAGCCCATAAGTTATAGTACATAGTACACTTAGTACTTTTAATGTACTATGTGCACACTGTGTACTAGTGCAATATACATGTGTGATAGGGGAGTCACACACTCACACTTGGTGAGTTGACTTATCCCCACAACTCTCTCTCTCTCTCTCTCTCCCTTGTTTCTCTGTGTATGTCTCCCACATGAATTAACCTAACCCTAATTCTTCTCTTCTCCCATTTAACTGGTATCAGAGCCCTGGTTTTGTTCTCGTGTGATAGGGGAGTCACACACTCAATCATGAGTTGACTTATCCCCACAACTCTCTCTCTCTCTCTCCCTTGTTTCTCTGTGTATGTCTCCCACATGAACTCTAACTCTTAACCCTAATTCTCCCATTCAACTGGTATCAGAGCCAGTCTGCAGCTCTCTGCATGTGTAGTATACTTCCAACATGATGGTGGAGCTAGGCGCCTACAACTGTCTGTGTTGAACGTAGGAAAGCGTAGCTCTCTCTCTCTCTCTCTCTGCAATTTACGCAGGCTGCAGCTGAATCAGGTCGACTAGTAGTTGACGTGGTAGAGCTACGTGTAGCATTAGCCACAAGTCAGCAGTCGCGAGAGGTGGCAGCTCGGGCACGTAGAAGGGCAAGCGCTAGGCGAAGGCAGGCGTGTAATCGTGAAGGGCGAATCCAAGGGGGCATCGGCGTGGTACCTGGATTCGACGTTGGGAAGCGTGTAGCGCTACACGGCGCTGGCGACTAGGCGAAGTCGGTGGCGGGTGTCCATACTCAGGCGATGAACCAGTCGCTCGCAGGTAGTCGAGCGAACATGTCTATGAGTCAGCACACGCAGGTGAAGGCGGCGGTGAACGAACACGTGACCACGTGGTAGCGGGCGGCAGCAAGAAGCCACCAAACGAAGGAGAAGGTGGTGCTGCATCCACCCGTGGGCGTCCCAGCGGAGAGGCCTCCTCTTCCCCATCGCGTCTTAACACACAGCTTCAGCCCTGCCCGCTTCTCTTACTGCTGAAGAGTGGGAAGATATGGATGAGCTGGCAAGATCTACTATCATGTTGTCTGTGTCAGACTCATTACTTTTCAGCATTTGTGAAGAGAAGACAGCTTGGAGAATGTGGCACAGATTGCAGGACTTGTATGCCCAACAAAGTGCCTCAAGCAAAGTGTATTGGTTGAAGAAACTCATAGGTCTTCAGATGAAGGAAGGGGCGTCTATGACAGCCCATCTAAATGAGTTTAATGGTATTGTCAGCCAGGTCATTAATCAAAAGTTGGCAATGGATGATGAGTTCAAAGCCACTTTTCTGTTATGCACTTTGCCAGAGAGTTGGGACACATTCAGGACAGCCACTAGCAATTCGCATGCTATGCTGTCATATGCAGATGTTGAGGGTGCTCTTCTTCAAGAAGAGATGAACAGAAAAAACAACTCTGTTGGAAAGTCCAATGCAATGAATGCACGTGGGAGATCCCAGCAAAGGGGGAAAAGCCAAGAAAGGGGAAGGAGCAAGTCTCGCTCCAAAAAGGATTTGGAATGCCATTATTGTGGCAAGAAGGGACACATTAAAAAGCAATGCTACAAATGGAAAAATGATCAAAAGGAAAAGGGATCAGGCAAAGACAAAGAGAAAGATGAAGCCAAAGATGTAAAGCCAAAGGGCAAAAGTGGAGTCAAGATTGAAGAAATCAATGTGTCACATGCAGGTGGCAGTGAGGATGAGGTCCTATTTACGTCTTCACTTGATGCCCATTCACTTCTTACAAGTGGTCATGGTATGCACTCATGGATCATTGATTTAGGTGCCTCCTTTCATGTCACAGGTTGCAGAGACTTGTTTGTCAGGTATAGTGCTGGCAATGAAGGAGTGGTTTATTTGGGTGATAACCATGCATGCAAGATTCTTGGCAGAGGTGATGTAAGGCTTGTATTTTCAGATGGCTCACAGCTTATGCTCCATGATGTCAGGCATGTGCCTGAGATCAAGAAGAATCTGCTTTCTACTGGACAGCTTGATGATGCTGATTATGTTACCACATTTGGTCGTGGAAAGTGGAAGATTAGTAAGGGCTCACTGGTTGTTGCCAAAGGCTCTAAGGTGGACACTCTTTACTTCATGCATGCAGGTGTTTGTCACCATGCTAATGTAAATGCAACCGAGCTGCCGGAAATTTCTATGTGGCATAGCCGGTTGGGACACATGAGTGTCAAGGGAATGGAGCAATTGTCTCGTTTGGGTTACTTGCCTTCTCTAAAGTTTTCAAGTTTTCAGTTTTGTGAGCATTGTATTTATGGCAGGCAACTCCAGTGCCCCCACAAGAAAGCTCTTGGACAGAAAGATGCTCAGTTAGAGCTTGTGCATACAGATGTATGTGAGATGCCTCAGCTTTCTTTGGGAGGGGCAAAATATTTTGTCTTTTATTGATGATGCCACACGCAAGGTGTGGGTTTATCCTCTTCGTTTGAAGAGTGATACATTTTCAGTGTTTGAGAAGTTTGTTGCTCTTGTTGAGAATCAAACTGGCAAAACACTGAAGGCTTTGCGTTCCGACAATGGCGGAGAGTATATGTCCAAACAGTTTCAGGACTTTTGTGATGCTAAAGGCATCAAGAGGGAGCTCTCTACTCCTTATGATCCTCCACAAAACGGGACAGCAGAGAGGATGAACAGGACCATACAGGAGAAGGTCCGTTCTATGTTGTCACATGGTGCGTTACCTCATGGTTTTTGGGCTGAAGCTGTTATGACAGCCGTTCACCTTATAAACAGGTCACCTAACACGAGGCTTGGTGGGAAAGTGCCAGAAGAAGTATGGACTAGAAAGCCTCCGTCATACAAGCACTTGAGAGTGTTTGGTTGCGTTGCGTACGTGCACATACGCAGGGAAATGCGCACCAAACTTGATCCTAAGTCTCACAAATGCATATTCCTAGGATATGGTGACAGAGGTGAAATGGGGTATAGACTTTGGGATCCCGTGAATAGAAAGATTATACGCAGCAATGATGTCATTTTTGATGAAACATGCATGTATAAGGAGCCTGCAAGGCAACAGGAGCCTGGCAGAGTCATCTTTGATGATGATGGACATCATGGACAACAACCAAGGGCTGTAAATCAGCCATTACAGCAGGAAAACCAGCCCTTAAATGGTGCTGAAAATGGTCCAAATGGACAGCCAGAGATGGCAGAAGATATCCCTATGGATATACCACAGTTAGAAGAAATACCGGGCATGATATTTCAGCCTTATGGCATGGAACAGGAGCCACCAATGGGTGATATGCAGGCTGGACAGCAACCTGCAAATGATGGTCATTGGGTACGGAGGTCCACTAGACCCTCCAGAGCCCCTGACAGGTTTGTTCCAGGGGTTGACTACTTGATGCTCACTGACTGTGGGGAGCCCTCATGTTATAAGGAGGCTTTACAGAGGGCAGACAAGGCTCTTTGGGAGCGTGCCATGAAGTCAAAGATGGATTCTCTGCATAAAAATGGAACATGGAAGTTGGTGCATTTGCCTGCAAGCAAGAAGGTTTTGCCATGCAAGTGGGTTTACAGGCTCAAAGTTGCACCAGATGCAAAGCCAAGATACAAAGCCAGGTTAGTGGCTAAGGGCTTCAAGCAGGAATATGGTGTGGACTTTGATGAGATCTTCTCTCCAGTGGTCAAAATGACCACACTTGGAGCTGTGTTGGCTTTGGTTGCGCATGATGATCTGGACTTGATTCAGATGGATGTGAAGACTGCTTTTCTTCACGGTGATCTCCATGAGGAGATATATATGCAACAGCCAGAGGGTTATGCAGTAAGTGGAAAGGAGAAGCTT
Organism: Cibotium barometz; assembly: GCF_041138505.1. NCBI lineage: Eukaryota > Viridiplantae > Streptophyta > Polypodiopsida > Cyatheales > Cibotiaceae > Cibotium > Cibotium barometz. Next base: position 34,744,538 of record NC_141102.1, on the reverse strand, counting down.
GTATGCAAGCTGAAAAAGAGTCTTTATGGGCTCAAACAGGCACCAAGGGAATGGTATCATAAATTTGATACATTTATGAAATCTCAGAAATTCAGGAGAAGTGACATAGATCACTGCTTGTACACCAAGAAAGCTTTGGATGGCAGTCTATTGATCCTCATCTTGTATGTTGATGATATGTTGATTGCCGGGAAATCTCGTAAGGAGATGGATACCTTGAAGCAGAGGCTGCATCAAACCTTTGATATGAAGGATTTGGGTGATGCCAATCACATATTGGGTATGCGGATACTTCGGGACAGAAATCAGCATGTGTTGTATTTGTCTCAGAAGGAATACATTGGCAAAGTCTTGCAGAGGTTCAATATGGACGGGGGGGAAGAAGACTAGTACTCCTTTGCCTCCATATGTGAAACTCAGTGCTATGGACAGCCCACAGTCAGATAGAGACAGGGCTGATATGGCCAAGATTCCGTATGCTTCAGCTTGTGGCAGTCTCATGTATGCCATGGTTGCTACTAGGCCGGACATTGCATTTGCAGTGGGAGTGGTTTCTAGATACATGGCCAACCCTGGCAAGAAGCATTGGGAAGCAGTGAAAGGTGTCATGAGATACCTGAAGGACACACAGGATATGTGCATTTGTTTTGGCAAACAGGATGCATTAGTGCATGGTTACACGGATTCGGATTATGCCGGTCATCCAGATAATCGGAAGTCTACTACCGGTTATGTGTTTACATTCACAGGAGGTGCTGTGTCATGGATATCCAGGATGCAGAAGTGCACTGCCTTATCTACTACAGAGGCCGAGTATATTGCAGCCACAGAGGCTTGCAAGGAGGCATTATGGCTATCTCGGTTAGTGGTTGATTTGGGTTATACAGGGGATATTCCATTGTTGCATTGTGACAGTCAGAGTGCCATCCAGTTGGCAAAGAACCCTGTCTTTCATTCCAAGACGAAGCATGTGGATGTGAAGTATCACTTCATCAGAGAGGTGATAGAGAACAAGCAAATTCAGCTTGTTAAGATTCATACGGCGGATGACAACCCGGCTGATCTCTTGACAAAGAGTTTGCCTCCGGAGCGGTTTGCTCATTGCAGACACTTGATGGGCATTGGATGAGGCCAGTTTCAGCCTTGATATGGCCTTGTATATTATCATGTACATGCTGATTTTTTCTTTTCCTTCATTTAAGGGCACTTTGCCTTTAAGTGGGAGGTTGTTGGGGTAAAGGCATAATGCCCACCCTTATAGTGTGTACAAGCCCATAAGTTATAGTACATAGTATACTTAGTACATTTAATGTACTAAGTGCACTATGTGTACTAGTGCAATATACATGTGTGATAGGGGAGTCACACACTCAATCATGAGTTGACTTATCCCCACAACTCTCTCTCTCTCTCTCTCTCTCCCTTGTTTCTCTGTGTATGTCTCCCACATGAACTCTAACTCTTAACCCTAATTCTCCCATTCACAACCCAATGCCTCTGTTATCCTGCACAAACTGTATGCCCAAATAGTAGTGTACAAGCCCCAAATCAGACATGTCAAATGTTTGTTGCAGTATCTCTTTAAAAGCTGCAATTTTGTCATCATTTGATCCCATGAGCAAAAGATCATCTACATAAAGACTGATGACCAGCAGATGTTTCTCTTCTTTCTTTACATACAAAGTGGCTTCTGATGGACTGTTCACAAAACCTTGAGTGAGTAGGAAAGCATCTATCTTTGCATACCAAGCTCGTGGAGCTTATTTCAAACCATACAAGGCCTTTTTCAGCCTGCATACTTTCCCTTCATGACCATGTTCTGCAAAACCTATGGGCTGATGTACATAAACTTTCTCCTCGAGGTCCCCATGTAGGAAAGCAGTCTTGATGTCCAAGTGGTGAACAACACAACCACGATGTGCAGCCAATGCAATGACACACCTAAGTGTCGACATACGGGATGTAGGAGCAAATGTCTCCTCATAATCAATGCCCCTCTTCTGTGCATAGCCCTTTGCAACTAGACGGGCTTTGTACCTGTCAATGGATCCATCTGCATGTCTTTTCAACTTATAGACCCACTTAGTACCAATGGCTTTCTTGCCTTTGGGCAGATCAACTAAATCCCATGTTCGATTCCTTTTAATAGAATCAAGCTCATCCTGCATGGCTTTATTCCAATGTACATTGTCTCGTGCATCCACAAATGAATCAGGCTCATCATCATCCTGTAAACTGGGTGCCATAACTATATTCAAATCCATGATGTGTGCATGCTCATTGGTCCGTGTCTCCCTACGAGTACAACCAGCAAGAGGACCCTCTAGATGGCTGTCCTGTAATGTCCTCAAATACCATCTAGGTATGTGTCTGACGTGTGGAGCCTGCTGCCCCATATTTGGCTCAACTTCTGGCTCAATTTGCTGCTGAATTTCTGCACCATCTTCATGATTAGCTGGCTGTCCTGTACCCTCATGGGTTGGATCACCAACTGTGGAATGAAACTCCATAGGCAGTAGACCTTCAAACACATCATTTTCAGCCTGATTTACATCATAACCAGCCATGGATATTTCTGATTTTTCATCAAAAATCACATCCCGACTAGTGAATATCTTCTTGGATAGTGGGTCATATAACCGGTAGCCCTCGCTCTCACGGCTATACCCAACAAAAATACATTTTGTGGCTTTATCATCCTCCTCAACTCTTTGGGTATGTGTGCATATGCAAGACACCCAAAAGTACGAAAATGTGATACCGAAGGTTTGCGGCCATGCCAAGCCTCAAAAGGAGTAATGGAAACCAATGCCTTTGTGGGACATCGATTCAAAATATGACAAGCACACATGACAGCTTCCACCCAAAAGATATGTGGTAGCTTCTTTGCCTTTAACATACATCTGGCCATCTCCATGAGTGACCGATTCTTCCTTTCTGCAACCCCATTCTGCTGTGGAGTATAAGGAGTAGTATACTGATGTTTGATACCTTTACTCTCAAGAAAGGAATTCAACATGTGTGACACATATTCCCCCCCTCGGTCAGAACGGAGAGTCTTGACCTTGCATCCTGACTCTGTTTCAGCAAGTGCTACAAAGGCCAAAAATGCATCATATACCTGTGATTTCTGCGTCAATGGATAGACCCAGCATATACGAGAGAAGTCATCAATAAATGTAGCTAAAGACTTCGTCTGCATGGGACCACAAAGATCACTGTGTATAAGCTGCAACTTTGCAGTTGCTCGTAGAGCTTGATCACGTGGGAAGGAAAACCGATGCATTTTTCCCAAAATACACCCTTCACACATGTGATCTGGAGACATGTGTGATCTGGAGGCTTCTCCATAAGAGGTAGGTCTGTCAACATGTTATGTCGCTGACATAAGCATAAGACTACCAAAATTTACATGCCCCATACGAGCATGCCATAACTCCGCATCAACCATAGCTGGAGTAAGAGTGAATGCATTATAAGCAGACTGATCCACTGGCTGAAATGCATCCAACTGATAAAGTCCATGACATAATGTACCAGTTAGCATCAAGGTCAAAGCATTAGCTTTGTCTCTGACCATGCATTTGTCATTATCAAAGTGAACTTGCATACCACACTGTGCTAAAGAAGAAATGGACAACAAATTCTTCTTTATTCCTAGTACATATAAGGCATCTGTAAGGCGAAGAATAGAGCCATCAATGGCTGTGAGCTGAATCTCCCCAATGCCACGAACTGGATATGAAGCATTATTGGCACATTGAACGGTTTTGCCAACAGGGGCAGGGCCTACATGACAAAACAAATCCCTGCGAGATGTAATATGCTTTTAAGCACCACTATCAAAATACCAAGTACATGCATGCTCTGTCACACAAAGTGCCTGTGAAGACCAAGAGGCATCATAGCTGCATGTGTAGAAACAATAATCCCTGTCCTCAACAAAAGAAGCAGTCTCCGGAGGAGCTTTAGAGGCATCATTTACAGACATCCCAGATTCCTTTGCCTTCTCTTTGGCAATCCTCTTCCTACACTCTGTGATGTAGTGACCTGGCTTCTTACAGTAATGGCATTTGCCCTTCTTCTTGGGCTATCCATCACCTTTCTTGGTATCCTGAGATGAACCACCATCACCTGAATTCTGATTTGAACTCTTTGGCTGAGATTTGCCTTTCCCTTTTGTGAGTGAGAGACGGTGTGGAGCACGCGAAGAAACAGAAGAAAAACGTGTGGAGGCCTGGAGCAAAACGATGGAGCTCAAATTATGAAGATAAGATTGTTACAAAACTTAGGGCATATAATAACCCTAACTGGTGCCCGTTTCACATAACGGTAAGTTGGGCGCCTTATTGGGCGCGGGGAAAAAACCTCACTTAAAGTGAGTAAAAAGTGCCCGGCCGGTCCTAATACATTGGCCACTGCCCATAATAATGTCAGGACATTATTTCTAACACCCCCCTGCAGTGCCAATGTGGGTACAAGGCATGATGTCAATCACCAAAAGGAAGTAAGCCTAAAGCTTTGCGGAAAGCTTCAAACTTTTCTCGAGGTAAAGCTTTGGTGAAAATGTCTGCGACATTGTCATGTGTTGGACAATAGATCATGCTGATCTCCCCTGCATGAAGTCTCTCTCTGACATAATGATAATGTATCTCTATGTGTTTCGTTCGTGCATGAAACACAGGATTCCGTGCTACTGCAATAGCACTCTGACTGTCAGTGAGAATCGGAGTAGGCTCCTCCAATAAAGGATGAAGATCTGCCAAGAGTCTGCGTAGCCAAACACATTCCACTGTCGTTGTGAAAGCTGCCCTGTACTCAGCCTCACAAGACGAGGTAGCTACTGTAGATTGTTTCTTGCTCAACCATGAAATGCATGAGTGTCCCAAAAAGAAACAATTACCACTGGTAGACTGCCTTGTGTCGAAGTCACCAGCCCAATCTGAATCACTGTATGCATGTAAATGCAAGTCACCCCCCGTGGGAAACATCAAGCCATAAGACTTGGTGCCTTGCAAGTAACGAAACACACGCTTTACAGCTTGCCAATGAAGCATCCGTGGGCTGTGCATATATCTGCTCACCTGGGATACTGCATACTGAATATCCGGTCTGGTGTTGCACAAGTAAATCAGGCACCCAACAGCCTGACAATAGAGAATAGCATCAAAAGATTCACTGCCATCATGTACTGTAAGTTTCAGCCCTGGTTCCATAGGAGTGGAAATAGGCTTACAATCTTGAAATTTGAATCTTTCCAACAGTCTCTGTACATACTTCGACTGTAACATAAAGATACCCTTCTCACTTTGTATGAACTGTATGCCCAAGTAATAGTGCAACATACCCATATCTGACATCTCAAATGCAGATTTGAGTTTGGACTTAAAATCTGAAATTTTATCCGCATCAGTACCTGTGAGCAACATATCATCTACATAAAGAATGATTATCAAAATATCCCCCCCATCTCTCTTGATGTAGAGGGTGCTTTCAGTTGGACTGTTGGTGAACCCCTGGCTAGTCAAAAATGCATCAATCTTTGCATACCAGGCACGCGGTGCTTGTTTTAAGCCATACAAAGCTTTCCTCAACTTGCACACCTTGTGCTCTTGACCAGACATAGCAAAACCAAGAGGTTGTATCACATAAACCTCTTCCTCAAGATCACCATTCAAAAAGGCTGTTTTTATGTCCAACTGATGTACAAACCAGCCATAATGTGCAGCCATAGCAACAACAACACGGATGGTGGTCATCCGAGAAGTGGGGGCAAAAGTTTCTTCATAATCTATGCCCTTTTTCTGAGCATAGCCCTTAGCAACCAGCCTTGCTTTGTACCTGTCAATGGTACCATCTGGTTTGCGTTTAACCTTATAAACCCACTTTGTACCAATTGCCTTCTTGCCAGGAGGCAAATCCACCAAATCCCATGTATGATTCTTATCAATAGAATCCAATTCAGCTTGCATGGCCTGCATCCAATGCTGATTTTCACTTGCATCTTCAAAACTCTCAGGTTCCTCTTCATCCATAAGAGCCCAAGCTGACTCTGAAAAGTGAGAGCTTTCAGCCTCACGTGTACTCCTACGTGTCCTACCTGGTAATGGAGCAGCAAGTCTACTCTCTTGAAGAGTCTGTATAGCCCAACGAGGAATGGTTCTAGCTTCTTGCAAAGCTGTCCTCTCTTGTACAACAATATCCTCTTCTGCTTGCTGTATGTCAGGCTCAGCCTGGGGCTGATTTAAAGCATCAAACACACGAGGTGGTGGCTGCAAATTCTGAAATTCAGCCGGTATATCAGCTGTGGTTCCCATGCCAATGGGTAACAACCCTTCAAATACATCAAAAGACTCCTGAGGTTGCTGAAATTTAAATTCAGCAATGCGTTGTGCTGAATTCTCTGCAAAAACAACATCTCTGCTCACAAAAATCCTCCGTGTGACAGGATTATAGAGACGGTACCCTTTACTTTGACTGCTGTAGCCAACAAATATGCACTTTATGGCTTTATCATCAAGCTTCCCACGAAGCTCCTGTGGTACATGTGCATAAGCCAAGCAACCAAACACACGAAAATAATCAACACTAGGTTTCCGATCAAACCGAGCTTCATAGGGTGTAACATATCTGAGTGCCTTTGTAGGGCACCTGTTCAACACATGAGTGGCACACATAAGAGCTTCCACCCAAAACTTATGTGGCAATCCCTTTGCTTTCAGCATACACCTGGCCATCTCCATGAGTGACCTATTCTTTCGTTCGGCCACACCATTCTGCTGAGGTGTATATGGTGTAGTACACTGGTGTACTATGCCCTTCTCTAAACAAAAAGCATCAAATACTTTAGATAAGTATTCCCCCCCTCTGTCAGTTCTGAGAGTCTGCACTTTTTGTCCTGTTGCATTTTCAACCATGTTGACATAATGTCGGAAATGCATAAAGACATCAGATTTGTTCTTCAAAGCATACACCCAGGCATATCTGGAAAAGTCATCAATAAAAGTAACAAAATACCAATGACCTCCCAAGGATTGTGTCCTCATTGGACCACATACATCACTGTGAATGAGCTGCAATTTGCGGACAGCTCTAACAACTCCATCCTTTTTGAAAGCCTGACGATGCATCTTTCCCAAAATACATCCCTCACACACATGTCTGGGAGGAGTCTCTAAATTAGGTAGGGCATCTACCATTTTCAGCTTCTGAAGTGCCATGAGACTGCCATAATTTACATGCCCAAACCTGGCATGCCACAACTCTGCATCCTGCATAGCAGATGTAGAGGTAGAAACAACACATGCACTGTGCCTCTCATAAGGATCAAGACGGTACAAACCGCGACATAAGGTCCCTGTAGCAACCAAAGCAAAGTCACTTTCCCTGTCACACGGACCATACATTTAGTATCCTCAAAGGAAACAACCAGCCCTCTCTTTGCAAAAGAAGACACTGAGAGAAGATTATCAAGGGATTTATTATGCCAATATTTCTGCATTGAGAAGGATGCTAACATAGTCCATACTCACCTCTTAGACCTTCCTTGTGAGAAAAATTAACGGTATTATGCTAGACATTTTATAATTTTTTGTCTACAGTATATGTGCTGATCTTTGTGTTGGATTCAACTAGGATTTTCCATTGGATAAACATGTTGATTTGCTATCTTTGCTAAAATATGTATTTTGAGAATCTATAGTTTTTTTCTCCATTAATTATATGCACATGCACTCGCATGACATTTTTCCGAGTCTGCTCTTCCTGCAACAAAAGTCCAACCAATTCCTGAAAGGATAGAGGGACAGGATTACCCCTCATGGACAAGTGAAGAGATGTATGAAAACCCAAATAAGAGCTCGGTAAAGAGTTAAGTGTAGTGGTGACCATCTCAGCATCAGAAATGATTTCATCAATATTCAAGAGCTGTTCTCTCAAATCCTGAATCTTCGTAAGATGATCCTGCATAGAATCACCCTCATCCATGCACAAGTGTGATAGTTCCCGCTTCAAAAAGGCAACTCTAGCCTCATTGCGAGCCTGATACATAGTATCCCATGCAGCCTGAGATGTCCTGCATGAACGGATATGCGGAATAATGGACCTCTTAACTGAAAGTGCAATCAAAGAGAGTGCCTGAGCATCCCTGGAATCCCACCTAGTTTGTTCCTGTGTAGGTGCCTGAGGAGCTGGTAGTACAACCTGCTGCCTGCCATGTTGTGGAGGGGTAGCTGGGGCCACATGCATAGGCCTTGCCTCAGCTCCACTTACATAATTCCACAAATTCTATGCAACTAGCAGATTCCTGATCATAAAGCTCCACAGGGAATAGTTGGTTCCATCCAACTTATCTTCCTGGGCTAAAATCCCAAACACATCAGCAGTGTTCTGTGCCATGAGAGCAAACTGTAACCTGCAAAAGAGACTGACTGCACAAGAGTCCACAAATATTGCTGGAGACTGTCTGTTTCACACAGATAGACAGCACAGCAACAAAAGCCCCAAATTTCTGGTGGCTCAAATTTCTCTGATTCCCACAAAAAAACCTGTGGGAGCTGTCACAGATTGTGCAGCAACACAAAAACAGCAAAAGCCCCAAATTTCGGACTTGATTTGCTGACAAAATTCACAGTTAAGCTCCAAAATTCAGCAGGTAGACTCACCCGAGTAGCTGCTGCAGATTGCTGAGGTACGAACTGATGCAGAAGACGGTACAACGCTGTACGGAAGGCTGTACGGACAGCAAACAGCAACCAGCAGGTGCTGTACGGAACTGTACGGACAGAAAACAGCAGATAGGGCTGTACGACAGCTGTACGGCTGCTGTACGATCAGAAAACAGCAGCAAAACTGGTCGTACAGACCTGTACGGACAGAAAAACAGCAACCAGCAGCCACACGTGCTGCACAGATGCTGTACGGCCTGTAGAAAAGCGACCAGCACTGCTTTTTGCACCAGAACAGTGCCCGAGACACACAGAAAGCAGTCGCCCAGGTCTGTAGAAGGAGGGCGACCTGTTTTTCAGCACCAGAAGCAGGCGACCAGCACAGTAGAGAGTGTTCTTCGCGACGAAAGTGCTTCACCAGCAGTAGGGAAGGCGGGAGCAGGAACAACAACCAGCTCTGATACCAATTGTGAGTGAGAGACGGTGTGGAGCACGCGAAGAAACAGAAGAAAAACGTGTGGAGGCCTGGAGCAAAACGATGGAGCTCAAATTATGAAGATAAGATTGTTACAAAACTTAGGGCATATAATAACCCTAACTGGTGCCCGTTTCACATAACGGTAAGTTGGGCGCCTTATTGGGCGCGGGGAAAAAACCTCACTTAAAGTGAGTAAAAAGTGCCCGGCCGGTCCTAATACATTGGCCACTGCCCATAATAATGTCAGGACATTATTTCTAACACCTTTTTGACCTGTAGAGTAAATGCTTGTTCAGCACTTGTGTTCATATTCATGTTCTTCCTGATTTGCTCTTCTTGTAGCAAGAGAGCGACAAGTTCCTGATACTTAAGGGGTTCAATAGCATTCCTCATGCTGAGGTTCAAAGAGGTATGAAAAGCCAAGTAAGATCTTGGCAAAGAGTTCAAGATGGTGGACACAAGCTGTGTCTCAGGAATAATCTCATCCACATTGATGAGTTGCTCTCTCAAATCCTGCAGCTTGTTCAAGTGACTAGACATATCATCTCCTTCATGCATTTTCTGATTTTCCAGCTCAGATCCGAGCCTCATTACGAGCAGCATACATCTGCTCCAAAGTCACCCATGCATTCCGTGAAGAGCCAGCTGAACGAATATGAGGTATAATAGACCTCTGTACTGACAATGCAATAAGTGACAAGGCTTGTGCATCTCTGGCATCCCATGTCTTCTGAGCATTTGTTCTTTGAACAGGCAATGGCTGACCTGGTGTGTGTACCTGTTGTCCTCGTCCACGAGCACCCCCTCGGGGAGGAGTCTCTGGAGCCAATGGACCTGGACGTGGTTCATCACCACTAACAAAATCCCAAAGACCTTTTGCCACGAGCACATTTCTCAGCATAAAACTCCACAAGTAGTTCATGCCGTCCAACTTGTCTTCCTTAGACAAGTACGTGAATACATCACTCTGCTGTTGATTTGCCATTATGCCAATGCACAATGTTGTACCTGTGTATCAAAAAACCCAATAGCAACAACCTTGAAAGCAACTGTGCTCCACTGAATACAACTAACCCAAATATGCCTGCACTCTCAATCCTCTGAATGTGCAACACAATGCACCACTGACTGAGTAGAGCAGCAAAAATGGCTTACACAGTGCCAAATTGCCCAAAAATGTCCAAAGTTACTGCACCCAAAAACTTTGCAAAAAACTTGTAGAGATTTCTTTGCAAGAAAATTTGCCTGTATCTGCCAGAAAATTTTCACAGAGAAAATGCCCAAATTTCAGAACTTGTAAAGCTTACCACAAATGTGATTTTGCAGGTACAGGCGGCTGTAGACTGTACGGAACTAGTGTATGGTACAGTGCAGGTACAGGTCGACTGCACGCTGTACGGAACAGTTGTACGGAAGCTGGTCAGCTGTACGGCGACTGTACGGAGCAGGTACACGCAGCATGTATGTACAGAAACAGGTACTGTATGCAGTCGACAGGTACTGTACGGAGCTGGGCGAGCAGGTACACGGCAGCAGGTACTGTACGGAAAACAGGTGCTGTATGCAGTCGACTGGTACTGTACGGAGCTGGGCGAGCGGGTACACGGCAGCAGGTATTGTACGGGACTGTGCGTGCAACTGACGGGTACAGTACAGAACAGGCGAAGAGCCTGTACGTTTGGTGCAGCTGGTGGCGGGGACCAGTACGGACAGAGTACGGAGCAGAGTACGGGAAGGGCAATGTACGGAACAATGTACGGACTCTGATGGCATGGAACAGTACGGCGGGCCATGTGGAGCAGTACGGGCAGGGCAGGCCAACCTGGGAGCTCTGATACCAAATGAAGGAGCTCAGCTGTTAGGGTTAGGGTTTGGAAGGTACTTCAGCAAGAAACGTAAGAAGCAGAGAGAGGAACACGACTGCTCATGTATTCAGTAGTGATAAAATGAAGTACAATAGCCACATAAAGAAGTGACCTAAAAGATGTGTTCACATGGTCCGGCCATAAAGTGTGCCAGGTGGACCAAATCACTTATAAACTATTATAAGTGAAACTAAGCTAAAACTGGGGGGAAAAAACTCCACTAACTGAAGTAAAAAGTGCCCCAGTAACCTACTGATGATCACTAGCACTCCTCTGGGTGCATACACAGCATAAAACCCAACAAGAGAGTCGTGGGCTGCTGGTAGGTGGCACATTTACCTACGTGGTGCCACATGGGAGGCTACCCCTCACTTACTCAAGGTGTGGATCCCCACGTCAATGGCCTCAAAAGGGTTAGCAACACTTGGCCTTGGGCCCCGGGCACTAATAAATGGGCACCTTGGGTTTTTAATGGGAGTGTGAACCTGCAAAGGCTATAACACATTGCATTTGACCTTATAAAATAACACAAGGGTTTAGTCAATACTTACCACCTATTCACATGCCATAAACCAAGTCAGAAGACGGCATTCTCACGATCCTTGGGTACATCATAGCAGGCATTCACACGAAAACAATTCATGCGAAAACAGTTTTAGGCAAATGTAAGGAACGATTCACAGCAGGAATCGTTATCTCGGTCAAGGGTGGTGACTAGGAGTTTTGCAACTCATACGCAGGGTTTGATTGTCGTTGTTGCTCTTGTTTTTGGGGTGGGTGGGGCCTCCAGCCCTGGAGTGTCGCATGGGTGAAGTAGGTGGGGAAAGTTGCTAGTTGGAGGGGGGGCTTGCTGAAGTAGGGGCGGAAGGCTGCTAGTGGGGGGGCGCACTTTGCTGGTCACCGCTATTTGCCAGGCCTTTGGGATGTAGCGTGGGGGGGCGTATGCTGGTTGCCTTTTGCTCGAGCGGCGGCAAGGACGTGTGATGTGTGCAGATGAGGCAATGCCTAGGTAAGGCAAAGAGCTTGACTCGATTGAGAGCCATGCAAGCTGCGGGATCTGAGGTGCTGAGGGAGGTTCTCTAGAGATGCAATGAGCACTTGCACAGGGTAGGGAGGCCGTGTTGACAAAAGTGGTGCCAAAGTGTAGCACTAGGAGATTTCCACAAAATGGATAGACTGGAGATCCTCCATCTCCTCAAGGTTTTGGGGTTTGGATGGCTAGACCAATTTGTAGAAATCTCTAGTTAGGCACGCATTGGCGTGAACACAACTGGGAAGGGTGACCTATTGGAACTTGGTCCCTCACCCAATTTCCAACATGGTATCAGAGCCATGGGTTGAAGTGTAACCTCTGAGCCACTAGAGAAGCCAAGTTGAGCCAAGAAAACATGGACAAGTTCAACCTCTAAACATGGCCATGGGTGCGAGTTTGGTTTTGATGAATTTGCAGACACAAGGTTGTGGCCTCCAGGGAGGCCCCAGACGAGGAAAGGAGCTGGAGGTCCGCTTCAGAAAATCGGCAGCTGAGGGTGGCCTTGGTTGGGGAAGATGGAACGGTGGAAAGACAAAAATCTGAAGAACAATCATGAAGCTAAGAAGCAACATGGAAGAGAAGGACAAATGAAGGGGAAGGAAGGGAAAACATCTTTGGCTAGCTTGCTTCACAACACGTTTCCTGTGTTTCTTGGCTGCTCATGTGCCCTGCAAGTTGCCCACACTGCTATTTATCTCTTCCAAAGCAAGGAATCTTCTGCCCAACTCATCGACCTTGATGTCCCTGCGCCCGTCACTTGGTGTAACAAGCGTCCTGGACATCCGTACAACAATTCAACATCAAGTTACAAAACTGTGCGAGACTAAAAAAGGTTATGTTACATTAACAGGATCTGGAGATCCCCGTGAGCTAGTCCACCCCCCCAAACCCCCGATCCACCGCTGCAACCACCCCCTCTTCACTCCAATAGGCGCCCGTCATCGCTTACCAACTTCTATCCTACTCAGCATCCCATCCTCTCCACCCTCCTTTCAGCTCTCGCAGCAATTCTGTGCTGCAGACAGCTGCCCCCCCTTTTCCCTCTGTTTCTTGTTAATGCATTTGGGAAGCCTGATTTGGCAGGCACTAGGTCCGGGTGGCCATGTGTGTACACTTAACATTATTTAAAGGCTGATTAAGGTCCACGACCTGCCCACCAGCCCATGACCTGCATGACCAGCAAATCAGGGGGCAAATCACCCTTTTAAAAAGGTCCCTCCTCTTTCCCATTCAATCATCCAAGACAATTCAAGGCAAATCAGGAGTCTTCTTGAGCAAGGGAGCACAAGGAAGTCAACATTTTGCTTCAGCCCTGCAAAATAGGCATCCGTAAGTCCAACATTTACAAGGCAGCCTACTCGGGTCCAACTCCCGCCTGGATTAGCAAGTTTTGGCCTCTTGCTCAGCCCAGATTAACACTCAGCCCGGCAAGAAAGAGGTATTTTCACGTCAAGGATCAAATCTGCATTGTACTCATAGTGAAGCAAATACACTGAAAGGTCTGGGCATTTCACTGAGTTTTTGGGGTTCAATTGGGTGTCTGGTGTGCTCTCTCTCCTCTCTAGTCTTCAGTATTAACGTTAATGCACCAAAGAAGTTAATCACATGCCTTACCACACATCTTTCACTAGTCCATGTAACAGATGTACATGGATTTTGGTTTCATAGGCCTTTGTGATCTTTCTCAAAGGCTAATAAACCTCTCTCTCTCTCTCTCTCTCTCTCTCTCTCTCTCTCTCCCCCCCATTTTTTATAAGACTAGTTTTCTTGATTTAAAACATAACTCGCTACGTTTCTTGTTTTAGCAGTTACTCTATGAGTTGGACATGAATTTCAGAAATTTTTATTTTCACTTCATGTTCTTATATTCTTTGCAAATTCTAGTGTTTTCCTTGCTTGTATAAGTGCAGTTACTCTCTTCAATATATTCTGATATTATGAAATTATACTCTTGTTAATCAGTGATTAGAGAAAAGTCATTGTTTATATTCATGTAAAGACAAGATTTGTAGATTTAATGCTCTTTGTGAAGCATTTTTAAAATGTGCGTAGGTATTTTAACTATAGGGGTTAGCATTTTGGATGTGATTGTTCGAACCATCTTTGTCTTGTTCTTGATAGATTTCACATGAGGAATGTGGTTCAGTAGCATACTACAAAGTCTTTTGTCAAAAATCAAAGTGTAGTTATGAACATCCTTTTCTTATATATCGCTGATTACATTTGCTCCTTATTGTGACCTCACCCTGCCATATCCCCTTCCACGGCATGCAATACATGTGGAACTCCAAACTACCTCAACTTACTGCTCCCTACGTGGCTGTCTTTCCTTCTTCACAAGGCACTTATATAGGTGCATTGATAGCTCTAGCATGCCATGAAGAAGTGATGCCTGTGGTATTGCTTCCTCCTTATCTTTGAACAGGAGTGGGGATGGAGTTCTTGGTGCAGATCCACCATTTGATCGCAGGTGATGGTGCTAGATCTACTAAGCATTGAACTGCTTGTGAAGCTCTTGTGCGCTCAGAGGTTTCAGGCTGTGTAGAGGGCAAGGTCGCCTTCTATAATCCTCTCTCAACTGCTGCAATAGCAAGGGGGAGAGGGTTTTATTTATAGACCTCAAAAGTGGTAGGCCTACTTGCACATTCTTTGCATTCACATTTGTCACTTTGGTAGGTGGCACATTGAAGTTTCTTGTCTTAGTTGCAAACTCCCAAAATTGGGCTGCAAAATGAGCCAAGAGAGACCCTTTTTATACTGATAGGTGTTAATTGGAAAAAACTCATTTTTAGAGCCCCCTTTTCTTGGTATACTATACAAATCACATACGCTTGCTTCACTTTTCGTGGATTTTTAAAATTAGTTTCTGTATCACAGGCACTTGCATGCACATGTGTCCCTGCATAGTGCATGCCCACGAAATTGATGACGAAGAGAGAGATATGCATGGTGTTTGTGTGCTGTGAATGGCTCCGAGTGCTTTTGCATGAGTAACATTACCTTCTAAGCTAGTAATAGTTCATTTACATGATCATGTGACTTTGAATGCCTTGGTGGCAAAAGTTGATCAGATCTTCTGTTCAAATCTTACCCTGAGCATTTTCCTTGCAGTCTGAGGTGCATGTTCAGCAGTGCTCAATTCGAGAGTGCTTTGAGAGGTTTCCAAGCTCTTCTGTCAGAGGGTATGTTTGATTCATTAGAGTCTGGACTGAGCCCCAGAGTGTTGCAGCACTATCAACAACTTCTAACACTTCCAGACCTGACAACATCGGGCTGGATGGAACAGTGCTCCCAAATTTTGAACCGGGGCAGACGCAAGAGTTCAATGGACTATGCAAAGGTAATGGAACTTATGTTTTCTGCTCATTTTTTCACTTTCAAAACAGTACTTATGATGCTGTAAAGATCTCCAGGATAATGGGTAAGTTAGCCAATCTCGTAAACTGACATGGATGGAAGCATTCCTTGTGTTAATTTTAATGCTGAATTGTACATATCTTCAATAGAGCTCATAATTTTTGCACATGTTTCAGGTGGATTTCCTAACTCTTGTTGTTTGAGGGGGGGGAAATCAGATCATGCAAGGCAAGGAGTACTTGAAAGAAAAGCTGAAGGGCTTGGGTGCATCGGGGGCGGACGTGCTATCCTCTTTGGATGATGTTGTGGTCACCAAGAATCTGCCAGCTGGCTCTGTTACAGCTGGTATGATCTTGACGTGGACAGATCACCTTTTATTTCATCTTCAAGTGTGTGCGCGCATGCTTGGTTGGCTGAGGACAGATCTATGCTCAGCCCACACGATGTTGTGCATACGACAAATGCACCACACACAGATCTATCCTCAGCCAACCAGTTTAAAGAAAATGCATGGTGGGAACGATGCGGGTGCATACGACTAGTGCACGGGTTAGAAGTATCCTTGGCCCACTGCTGGCTGAGGATATATCTTCGCACGGTGCCATTTGCTGTAGGCACCATGTCACGTAGGTCCCACCATGCCCACACGCACTTTTCCGATTGCTGAAGTATCCTGGCTGAGTGTGTGCTACTTATGAGATGGTATTATGTTGCATTTAACTGAGTTACGTGACTGATGCAGAATTGGAAGAGACACCTATTCTATCGGTTCCAAGCACTAGTTGTAAAGCTCGTTCATGGTCCATGCTCTCAGATGTTACATTCCAGAAAGACCATCAGGGAGCTGAGCCTACCAGCAGACAAAGACGAAGCTGTGTCAAAAGCGATGGCATGGAAGGAGAAGGAAAAAGTCGTCCCCGTCCAAATGCCAAAAGTTTTTACCCTTCTAATCATTGCAAGTCCATGGAAGCACCTACTTATGGAGTGCCAGAGCACGACATTCTGCTTGATCTCCCCTCGACTCTTTCCTTTCAACAAGCAGAGCTACTGCAGCAGCCTGTATGGAGCAAGTTGTCACCAAGAGAAACAGTAAACGATGCAAATCAAACCAATAACAACGATGATACACACATGCAGAACATATGGCCTAGCGAGACGGACTTGGATTGGAGCAGACTTCTGTGGAACTCGCCCTCAACGGGATCGGTTAATGATACTTTGTAGGAAGTAAATACAGGGACACTGTCTCTCCGAGTTGCTGTAATGTGCATACGTCCCCATGATTTTGGATTTGCTCGGCTTTTGGTTTCATGTATCTCCTCCCTTCGTTTCTTGGAGGAATAGTTTGCTACAACTTGTTAGAGTGTACGATAGTGTATCCGGATCTGTTGTACAATGATCTGTTGACACAGTGGTAAACAACCTTTTTGAGAGTCGTGGATGACTAAACCCTGTCCCCACAGTAAATTTTTCGTATTGAAAAAATCCAATAATAGAGATATTTCTCTAGGTGCCTTTTGAGGCATTGGTGTGTGTGTGTGCAAGCTGTTTTATCATATCAGTTGATGATGAGACTGAAGATCCGTCGGGTCGCTTATATCCTTCTACCTTGTTTTTTGAGTAGGTGCAGCTCTTTGTAACTGTAAAAGTACAGAGAGCTAAAGACAAGCAAAGTTTATAATTTGACTGTAAAAGTTTCTTTAGTGTAACAAAGCTACCTTTTGGAGGGAAGGGTGCTACCATTGGGATAAACCACAAGAGGCAAGGAGGGGGGGGGGGGGGGGTGGGGGGAGGTTATCCATAGTTGATGTGAGGTTTTTTTTTTGGTTATGATCGTTGGTTGTTAGAGGGAGAATCTCAACAGTCAAAACAACACGCTTTCTTCCGCAGAATTTACTGCAGATTCTGAACACACAACAGCAGGTGTTGGACTTTTTGCTGCCAATGCTGATGTGCAGATCATCAGTCAAAGCTCTGAGTCACATCATGGCTGGAATTCTGACAAAGATATGTAAATAATTCATCAGAGTTTAGGTAGGTTTGTTAAGGATATGGCAGCTAGGATAGCTTAACAGTTTTTTTAAAGAAAAGAACAACGTTTGAAAGTTCTGGATTGTTAAATTCTGGAGAGTTGGCCAAATGACGTGTGGTTGCTATTACAAAAGGGGAAAAAAGCTGTCGTTTGGACATTTTTGTTTCACAAAGGGTCGGCAAAATCAAGATATGAAATTACCTTTTGGAATTTAGCATAGGTCACTTCCAAGAAAAGCCCCATAAAATAGTAGCATAATTTCACATGTTGCCATGATGGGCTAATGGGCACAGTATTTGTGCAGTATGTAACACGGCCAGGGTGTGTGTGTGTGTGTGTGTGGATGCCAAGGGTTGTGCTAGGGGGGAGCTGAGTTCAATTCAAACATGGGAAGGCTGCCATTCTAAAATATGGTAATGATCTTTTTGTGTTTGTGCATGATGTTTTTAATCCATTCTTTCTTTTCCACTATGGTGGTGGTGTTGATAGATGCTCGCGTACTCCCACATTTTGTAGGCTCTCTATGAAGGTGGGCAACTATCCTTTAATTGATGTTTGCTATTAGGAGTTTAGTCTAGTGCAATGCTAAGCGGCTATGAAAAGACTACTCATTGATAGGTGTGATTGCAAGATTCTACAACTCCATTCAAGAGATTCTATCAAAAAGCTTATTAAAATCTTTAATTTTTAACTATGTTTTGATTCCAAAATAGATCTTTGTTATGTTCATGTTTTATCTCCACGCTTATCTACTTATTTTATCCCTAATTTTTAACAAGGTCTTGCCAGTTCATATCCAATCTAAGGGCCTTGTTTTTGTTGGTGTTTTAGCATGCTAGTTAATCCATTTTGATGGTATAAAAATTGCAACGAGTCTGTTGATTTGTTTAAAATTTAAATACCAACACTTTATAAAAGGTAATTTTTAAATTGAGCATATTATTTGCAGCCATTTTCAACGTATTCATTGGCATGTGAAGACTTGGATCTAAATATGTTGGTTCATTGTAGATATTTTTGTTGATTGACTTTGCATGTCATTGGTTTAGTAGTGCACAAGGTCAACCCTAACCTTTGATTTCATGCATACGTATACACGTACATACAGACATGTATGCATATGTACATGCGTGCATATTTATATATACATGCATAACGTATTTATGTATGTTCGTGTATGAATGCATGCATGATGTTAGCATGGCTTCACCCGCTCAAGTCTTGACCTACCATAAGTTGCTTTGCCATCTTGCCTGTTCGAGAGACTTAGCCATCTTACCCGCTTGAACAAGTACTTATTTTTTGTAAGATAGCAGAGAAACATATAAAGTGGCCTTACCTTGAGCTTAATGTCAAATAGGGAAAGTCTAAGGACTTTGTGTATTTACTTGCTTAAGACTAGTAATAGAGATCGGAGCATTTTTAATTTTACCGTCAGCCTAGTATGAAAATTAGCCACTTATATATAAGAGTTATTTTTGACAATAAGCAATATATGATCATTCCCTTGCAATAGAATACTTGTGAGCTCTTCTCTTCTCCACTCTTGCATTCTTGTATACTATTGAATCTTGCTTGCTTGATAGATGCATGCTAGATAGGTTTGTTTATAGGTTTTTTTCTTGCATTAGCTTTCTTTTTTTCAACCTCCTTTTGTGAGAGAGAACCATCGCCAAGGACCATCTCCATTAGTAAGGGGCATTCCAGTGTCAAAAATGGAGTGGTGATGTGACAAGCTAGCACATCCACACATCCACACACGAAAGTTGTAATTACGACTCTAAGGCAAGGTCCAATGACACATACTTCGGTAAGGCTAAGGTAATCTCTTGACTTGAACATATTGGTGCTACTGTTGGGGACTTAGCTTGCCTAGGGCTTGCTCAGTTCATCCGTCCATTCCAAGCTATTGGTATTGTCAATGTTTGATTAGAAGGTCTCACTTCGAAAAACATATAGTTTTGGAGTTTTGTTTTGTAGCTTATTGTCTTTGGACATTCTATTTTCATTTCTTAGAAAGGGACAACCTTGGTTTCTTGGTGATTTGCATGATTTTGAAGCTCATAAGGCTTTGATCTTGTTGCATTGAGTCACTGAATAGCTTAGCATTCGTGATTAGGAGTGGAGTCCACTCCAAAAACATAAGCATTAAGCTCCATTAGGTGTGGATTAGAGTGGGATAGTTAATTTTTGTTCATGCATATCATAATTTTTCAAGCATTGTTAGAATCGATAGCTTAGTAGCATGTAAATTAATTAAAAAACAATTAAACACTTACATAACCACTATTAACTAGGATTAAGATCCTTAATCACCTTTGATCAAGTTTAAAAGATCTCAAAAAGCTCTTAAAATTAGATCAAATGAGCTCTCGGGTTAGGAGATGCAAGCCCACAGTCCCACGAAAAAAGGTGTGGGTTAAACATATGAGTTAATACACGTGAGCCTAGAGATGTGAGTTAAACACATGAGTCAACACACGTGAGCTTGGAGATGTGAGCCATGAACTTGGAGAGATAAGCTGTGAGGTTGGTGACGTGAGTCGTGAATCCAAAGACGTGAGTCAATCACAGACGTGAGTCGTGAATCCAAAGACGCGAGTCAATCACAGACACGTGAGTCTGGAGGTAGGTATACCTAATATTATACCACCCAATTATTATTTCCTTTAAGACTTGTAAGGATATAAGGATTTTCTTATCATATAATTTGCACCAACTATATTTTTCAAGGAAAATTCTTATCATTTGTAATTATTGGGACATTAAAGTATAATTATTTTTTTATAATGACATAATAAGGATTTTCTCATTATACAATTTGTACCAACTATAATTTTCAAAGAAAACTTTTGTTCTTTATAATTATTGGAACATTAAAATATAATTATTTTTCAATAATTACACACTAACCTTATCATAGCTCTAGTTCATAAAATTCAGTGTCCTAGATAGGCCTATTTCATTAAAATAAAGTATGCAAGCCTAGTTTATATAAAAAAGGTATGAGTGTACAGACGCGCGTCAATAGGACACGTGAGTCTAGAGACATGAGTCAATACACGTGAGAGCTTAGAGACGCGAGTCAACACATGTGACCCTAGAGATGTGAGTTTGGAGGTGCGAGTCAATAGATGTGAGTAAATGCACGTGAACCTAGAGACCTCAGTCAACACACGTGAACCTAGAGACCTGAGTCAGCACACGTGAACCTAGAGACATGAGTAGGAAAAAAAACAAAAAAATCTCAAAACTCAGAAAAAAATTATAGGAAAAAAAAACATGTCTTTGTACTAGAACAGACGTGTCTAAAATCAGTTTTTCAAACTTGCCCTAGGAAGCACTAGAGACCATTTCACTAGAGTGAAACCCTTGATGAAAAGCTGATATGGACTAATTGTCGAAAACAACAATACAATCAACTATAGTACATCAAACCACACTTCCTCAAACCCATCCAACACTCAACAGAGCACTCCCTAGTTGAGAAGGCAAAACTCCTTCGGATCCACCTCAAGCAAGGAGCTTTGGGATGAGATGATCCAACTAAACACAGACCTAAGTGGAGGAATAGCAAAACACTTAGAAAAACAAGGGCCGCCACGGTCCTCCGAGCCCCAGATTCACCAATTAGCTCTCTAAACATTGCCATAAACTTCATGAAAAGAGCATGGGTGAAGCTCCACTTCTTATGTTAAGCGAATAAGTTTGGGACGCCTCTCTTACTTCATCCGCGATTGCAGCTTACCATGCGTACACAAGTGATTCTGTACATGCGTATGAGTACATGACGCATTGCCAGGATATTTTTATTGTTATTGATATGGTTATTTTATATTTTCCAATTAATGTATTAATTGATAGCGTAGTTATTGTAAAGTGCACATTATTGAACAGGATAACAGAGGCGAGTTAGTTGAGGTCCAGAAATATATATTATGACTTGTTGACTATGGTTTGGGCGGCCATTATTTGATTTTTGAGCAACGTGCGCTACCTATTTCATTTTGGGCAATGTTTAAATTTTCTAGAGCATGTGAATGCTCTCTTATGATTTATTGCTTTTGGACACAATTGTAAGGTTATAGTTTCACTTTATTTTTGGTAGAAAGCTTGCACGCTCAAACAAAGTAAGCTAATTTTGTTGAAGTCGACATATTTGTAAGGGAAGCTATTTTGAGCCCCACTAGTGCTTTTTCTAAATATAATTGAAATACACCAAAAAGAAGCGTGGGCTCACTTTTGGTGGGGGTACATTTAACCCAATAGTGTGTCATGCAATCTCTTATGCTTTATTTTCAAGCTGAGTTTTTATGCAATTATTTTATGCTTGGGTTCTTTGAAGCTTTCAGAGCTTTGGATTAATTCTATTTTCTAAAGACTTGTGGACAAAGGGGTGAAATAGATAAAGGCAAAGGTGATTTTTAAATTTAATTTGAAGAAGAATACTTTTATGGTTATGTATGGCTGAAAGAAGGCTTGTTTTTGACCACTGGACAACAAATCTTCATGAATCTATTGTCCAAAGGGAAAATCAAGGTGGAAAACCATTAGTGGGTTTGTGAAAACTAAAAAACCACCTTTAATCTCACCAATCCTCTTCATAATCGGTGCGTACGGAGCATAGAGAGCCATAACAAGATTGCTAAGCCAGTGGAAGTGTTAGGAATCTATCATGGATGTCTATGAAAATCTCTCAAGTCAATTTGTTGATTTTTTTCCAAATAGTGCTTAACAGGAGGCAAACTTGATTAAGTATTTGATAAATTGGAGCAAGAAAATGTGGATTTGATGCAAATATAGCAAGGAAATTGTTTTTTTTCAACCTCTCCACCTCCCAATTGATGGGGTGACCACTTTCATGGTGAATTTCCTTCTATTTGCTGGTCGGCTGCTGTATTTCTAGCCCCATGGCTGTAGCTACAGCATAATCAAGCTTTTAAGCTTAATTATTAAGCTTTTAAAGCTTCCAAAAGGCTAGAAAATAGCCCAAAAATAGTTTCTTTGCTCCAAAAATTCTACAGAAATCCAATCAGCTGCAAATCAGGTCTCTACAGCACATATCAAATTTCCAAAAAATTTTAGATCTGTTTTGGTCCATAAATCTGATTTTTTGGGTTAAAATTGCTCTTTTTGAGATTCCGGAGCTCTAAAAATTTCTCGAAAATCCCAAAAATTGCTCGAAAAATTTGAATTTTTTTTAACAGCCTATACTACAGTTTGAGCAAGTTTCAAGCAACTTATACCTCTCTGGTCTAGCCTCTACAGTTCAAATCTATGGATCCGAGAGCTAATTTTGGTCTCGATTTCAACTATAATGCCACCGCCGACAACCCTATTAATGATGATTTTTTGAATTCTCCTCTTCCGCAACCCTAAATCGAAGAGAGCGACTTCGTTTACTTGAGCAACAATTACTTGACGAGATGAACGCCAATGACACTTTGATCTTGAAGCACGTTTTAATGGTAATGAGATTTCTCCTTCCGCTTCTGAAGATCGCCATATCACCAAGATTATCAAGGCCACTTTCAATGCACAAGCTACAAAGAAGGACAATAAGATTAGTTATCACACTTTTTCTTTTATTAAATCTAATGCAAAAACGATTCTCATCTTGTTCTCTCTTGATTGAGTTAGCTAGATGATTACTTTTCCGAAGAGTCTTTCTCCGAGAAAGACAAGATTAAGTGTGCGGCAAATCACATGGTTGATCTTGCCTCACTTTGGTGGAATGTACTCCGCAATAGTCTCGACAAACCTTCTACTTGGGAGGAATTTCAATACAAGGTGAAGGCTAGTTTCTTGCCACCGCAGTTCCATCTTAAGGCTCATCGTGCATGGGATACTTTGATTATGATAGATTGAGAGACTATACCACAATACATTGAAAAGGTTTGGCAAACTCTTCTACAACTTCGAATGCTTGAAGAGGTTCCCGAATCTTCTATTCAAACTAAGATATGAATCCGGTCTTGAGGAGTCTATTCATGCAGAAGTCAATATGCTGAAGCTATTTCCTTAGCACATGATGCCGAATGCAAATGGGGTTTGTGTAAGCCTCAACGTGAACTTAATTCTCCCTTACCAAATAATCGACAAACCTCAAGCTTCAACAACAATCGACAATCTTTTCCGCGTGCTTACAATGCTTCTAATGGTTTTCGTTCTTTTAATAGCTAATAGGAAGCCTTGGGTAGCACCTAGCAATGCACGCACTTATCCTCCTCAAAATGTAAAGACTAATAGTGAACAAAGCAATGCAATTCATCCTAATCCCATTAGTCACAACACTAATACCTCCAGGAAGCCTGGACCTACATTCTACAAGTGTAACAATCTAGGGCATTTTGCTAATCATTGTTGGGTGAAGAAGCTAGTTGCTCAACTTCACAACATTGAAGAGGTACCTCACGAAGATGGTGACTATGTCCCATATTGGTCCGAGGAAATGCTACAACAAGATGAGGATAATGACAACCAAAGTGATGTGCTAGGTAACCCTATTCTTTGCTGCTTAAGATGAAGTTAAAATTCATGATCGTGATGTTATTATCTTGCATGATGATGGTAGTACGCATGATTTTATTTTTGAACATGTTAGGAAGTTGCAATTAAAAAGACATCCTTCACTTTATAAGGTTAAATTTGCTTTTTTTCAAGGCACACGATATAATGGCACTTAAGAAACTAGACAATGAGAAATTGCCATAGGTCCTTATAAAGAGAAGAGAGATTTCTTTAATTGCACCCTTGCACACTAGTGATGTGATTCTAGGCATGCCTTTCCATCATCAATTTAATCCACATATAGATTATGCTACACACAAAATGCATCTTTGGCATAACAAAGAGAAATTAACTCTTCAAAGTGATATCACGCATGAATTATATCCATTGTTGTCTCATAATCAAGCTAAACGTGCATTAAGGAAACGTGACAAAACTTTTCTTGTTTATGTGCATGAGATTGAAGCAGCTAAGTCTAAGATTTCTTCTAATCATCAATCTTTCCTAGATGACTTACCCCCAAGACTACCTGCCTCTCATACATATGACCATACTATTGAGATTATCCTTGGTAGTCAACCGCCTCCTCATAGAGCCCCTTATAGACAAAATCACATTCAACAAAAGGAAATTCAAAGGCAAATAGAAGAACTTTTAGGCTGAGGTCTTATTCATCCTAGTAGTTCCCCTTTTGGAGGCCCAGTTCTCTTAGTGCAAAAAAAGAATAAGACTTACCATATGTGTATTGACTATAGAGCCCTGAATAAGATTACTGTTAAGAACAGGTATCCAACTCCCCATGTTGATGATTTTCTAGATAGACTTCGCATTTGTCTGATGTGTATAAAACTGCTTTTTGCACTCAGATAGTTCATTATGAATTCCTTGTCATGCCTTTTGGATTGACTAATGCACTTGCTACTTTTAGCCGCATAATGAATCACATTTTTTTGAAATATCAACACTGTCATTGTTTTTTATTTATGATATCCTTGTTTTTAGTAGAGATGAAGTAGAGCATAAAGAGCATTTAGCTATTGTTTTCAAAATCTTGAAAGAAAATAAATTGTATGCTAATTCTGAGAAGAGTTATTTCTTCTAGAAAGAGATTTAGTATTTAGGTCACATAGTTTCTGTCAAAGGTATTCGAGTTGACCCTAAGAAGATTCAGACCATTTAGACTTGGCCAATCCCTAACAATGTTAGTGAAGTCCTTCCTTCCTAGGCCTTTGCAATTACTATAAAAAAATTGTTCAAAATTTTTCTTTAATTGCAATGCCTTTGACCTTGCTTCTTCTTAAGCATACTGTTTTTCGTTGGGGTCAAAGCTAACAAAAGTCCTTCTATATGCTCAAGTATATTTTGACTTATACCCTAGCTCTTCAATTACCTGATTTTTTCCGTCCTTTCTTCCTTCAAGTTATATTGATGCCAGTGGATCAGGCATTGGTGCAGTTCTTATGCAAGATGGGCATCCCCTTGCATATGAGAGTCATAACCTCAAGCCCTCTGAGACTAAGTATAGCACATACGACAAAGAACTTCTTGCCATTGTTCACACACTTTGTATGTGGAAAACATTATCTTATGGGTTCTGAGTTTATGATTAAGACTGACCACCAATAGAGTATTAGACATTTACTTACCCAACCTTTGATTTTAGACCGTCATATTCAATGGGCTTCTTTTATTCAGAGTTTTCATCCTTTTATTCAGTAGTATCAACCTAGCAAAGAAAATGTTGTCGCACTGATGCATTAAGTAGACACCTCCATCAATTGCTAATATTTTTGTTCTTGGCTTTCATACTTTTGATGCTATGTGTGACACATATGATAATGATCCTAATTTCTCTACACCATGCTTGAAATTCAAAGCTAATAATTATATACCTATTGATAGCTATTCTTATAATGATGATTTTCTCTTTTTCAAAAAGCATTTGTGTGTTACTCTTCCTTTTAGACAAACTCTTTTAGAAGAAGTACACAATCCTCCTTATACGGGTCATCGATGTATACTTTCTACCTTGAAAACTCTCACTGATGATTTTTATTGGCCTACTCTCAAGAATGATGTTGCTACTTTTGTTTCTGAATGTCTTGTGTGCCAAAGAGTGAAGCGACATCATGGGAAGTAGCATGGCTTTCTTATGCCATTGCCTATTCCTAATCGCCCTTGGGAAGAAATTTCCATGGACTTTATTACTGGATTACTTGTTACTACTGCATGGAATGACATGCTTTGGACCATTGTAGATAGATTTAGTAAGCAAGCATATTTCATTGCATGTAAAAAAACATTGTCTACATATTAAGCTGCTCATCTTTTTATAAAGAATGTTTCCACACATCATGGATTGCCAAAGGTGATTGTTTCTGATAGAGATTCTAGATTTTGTAATCATTTTTGGATTGCCTTATTTTCTAACCTTGGTTCTAAAAGTGATTTTACTTCTGCTTTTCATCCTGAAAGTAATGGTTAAATTGAAGCTATAAATAGAACTATTTTAGATTTGCTTAATACTATGTCTAGACCAAGTACTTGGGATCAACACCTACATTTACTCCAGTTTGCTTATAACAACACACCACACTCAGCTATTGGAAAACATTCCTTTCAAATAGTGTATGGTACAAAATTACCAACACCATATTCTCTACTTTCACACAATGTTCCAGTGGCGGCCGATGACTTTATTAGAGACCATACTCACATTCTTAGAGAAGTGCGTGAGGCCATAGCTAAATCTCAAGAACAATATGAAAAACAAGCCAATAAGAGATGACAAAAAGTCACTTTCAACATAGGTGATTACGTTTGGCTTCACATAGAAAAGCGTAGACTCAAGAGTGTTGAGAAACACCCTGTAGTTAAACTCGCTCCTCGCAGTAGAGGAGTGGGAGTAGGATAAGGAACCTCAAGGTTTGCTCCTTAGGGAAGTGGTCAAACCATGTGGGAAGCTACAATGTTTTAGACATTTACTGTCAATCTTGAGCTAAGATTATCCCAAGTTGACCATGACCAACAAAGAGCTAGCAATCGGGATATATCGCTATTCTATACCATTAGAGGAAAGTGTTTCTTAAAACACACAACAACAAGCACACATAGTGCAAGCATGAGTCCCACTTTCCACAAGAGTCCATTATAGAAGCTTCTTCAACATGGAACCAAGTTTCGGCTCTTCTTTATTTAAACGAAGAACATGGAACATGAGGAAGGATAAAGAGCTAATGTTTGAGACTACTTCAAACCAAAGGGATCCACAAGGGCAATCACATGACATGTCCTCAGTCTCGCTCGAGCAATCCTGCAACGTTAAATCTAGGCCAACATAAGAGAAGGGCCATTAGAAACCAAATAACCCAATCCCATGGGACAAGAATCGCCATACCTTGAAACAAAGGATTACGTTCCACCACCACGTGAATATTCATAAGATATTCTTAGGATGTTATTTGAAATGGGAAGAGGGATTACCTTAAACATTATACCTAAAGGCTTAGAGTTGGGAAAAATAAACCTAATTCACATCTTAAGGATGCTAACCAAATGTTAACCACTCCATAGGTTGACATGGTTTCACCGCTTGACCTATTGTGTAAGACACTTTATCATCTTATCTGTACAAAAAGACTTTGTAACTATACTAGAACATATAACGTGGCCTTACTCTGTGCTTAATGTCAAATAGGAAAAGTCTACGGACTTAGTGCACATATACTTGCTTAAGACTAGTAATAGAGGCCAAACTATTTTTAAGTTTGGTCAGGCTAGAGTTGTAAGATTCCTCCCCAGCCTCTCAAAATATCCAGCATCTTCTCCTGTAATCAATACCCTCTTCAGAAATATAAAAGATCTTGTCTCTGCCTGTTTTGACTTAGAGAGAGAAAATATTCTAGAGAGAGAATATTCAGATTTTGAATATTTTTAGATAGAAAAATTTTTCATATTATTAAAATAAATTCCCCTGAAACAGAAATTCAGAAAGAACTTTCCAATGTGCAATTGGAATTAATTGGAAATGGGTATAAAGGACCTTAGCCTAAGGGTCTAGATTTTCAAAAATCTTGGATTATGGTCCAATTAAGGTTCTTATGGACCAATAAGATCAATTCATGTGTGGGGAGGAGATAAATCCAATTTTGTAAAAGAAGATACCCAAAAATGAGTAAATGCTCACATAAGGTGAAGAGTTGAATATGTACAAGGTTTATTAATAAGAAACTGAGTAATTTTAATAATATGAGATATTTTGGGTATAATGATTCCATTTTGACACATATGTAAGGAAGGGGAGTCCCTTCAATTTTCACATAAGATGAAGAGTTGAAACTATGAGCAATATTAAAAATATGAGATATTTTGGGTATAATGATTCCATTTTGACACATATGTAAGGAAGGGGAGTCCCTTCAATTCTCACATAAGATGAAGAGTTGAATATGTACAAGGTTTATTAGTAAGAAACTATGAGCAATATTAAAAATATGAGATATTTTGAGTATAATGATTCCATTTTTGACACATATGTAAGGAAGGGGAGGGTCTTCAATGAGGCGCCTACTTCACATGGGAAAATTGAGTTTTTTATCATCAAAAATTGAGATATTTCATCTCTCCTCTCTCCTCATTCAAGTCTAGTTCCAAAAAGTTAGCTTAACTGACCTAAAAATGGTCAAAAATTGACCAAACTGACTTGGAAAATTCTAGAATCAGTTTGTTTGGTTAGGAGCTCAATTTTTCCTATAAATAGAAGCCTCCCCCTTGTTGAAAATATATAGTGTTTAAGGCATTGTTACTCTATTTCACCCAAGCCAAGTCACCCAAGCCAAGAACTATGAAATTATTAATAATTAATTAGTTTTTGACATTTTCCTCTTCCAAAGATTGGTTGGCCACTCTTGTCCAAACAAGAGTTGAATCCTCAAACTATCAAGCCAAAGGAAAGCTTTCAAAGTCATTAGTAAGTTGGTGATTCTTCTTTTCACTTATTTTATGATTTTTATGGCTTTAATGGTTCTTATGTTTTATGTCTTCTCTAAAAATGTTATACCTCATGGTATTTCCCTCTCTTTTCTAACAAAACCAACCATTCTCTATCCTAGGTGAATAGTTAATTGATTAATGTCAAGTTTCTATAATAATTATTTTATTATAAAAGTGTTACTTTTAGCATAATTGAATTTCATGCATAGAGGTATGCATAAAAGATGAATATTTTATTATAAAAGTGTTACTTTTAGCATAATTGAATTTCATGCATAGATAAAAGATAAATATTTTATTATAAAAGTGTTACTTTTAGCATAATTGAATTTCATGCATAGAGGTATGCATAAAAGATGAATATTTTATTATAAAAGTGTTACTTTTAGCATAATTGAATTTCATGCATAGAGGTATGCATAAAAGATGAATATTTTATTATAAAAGTGTTACTTTTAGCATATTGAATTTCATGCATAGAGGTATAAAAAAATAATTATTTTATTGTAAAATTGTAAAGAAAAAAATGATTATTTTATTATAAAAATGTTACTTTTATCATATTGAATTTCGTGCATAGAGGTGAAAAAAATAAATTATTATTTTATTGTAAAAATGTTACAAAAAAATGATTATTTTATTGTAAAAGTGTTACTTTTATCACATTTGAATTTTATGCATAAGAAGATGCATAAAAGATTGATTTTAATTCAAAAGTGTCATTCTCATCTAAATTGAATTTATGCATAAGAAGATGCATAAAAGATTGATTTTAATTCAAAAGTGTCATTCTCATCTAAATTGAATTTATGCATAAGAAGATGCATAAAAGATTGATTTTAATTCAAAAGTGTCATTCTTATCTAAAGTGAATTTATGCATAGGAAGATCCATAAAAGATTGATTTTAATTCAAAAGTGTCATTCTCATCTAAATTGAATTTATGCATAAGAAGATGCATAAAAGATTGATTTTAATTCAAAAGTGTCATTCTTATCTAAATTGAATTTATGCATAAAAAGATGCATAAAAGATTGATTTTAATTCAAAAGTGTCATTCTGATCTAAATTGAATTTATGCATAGGAAGATGCATAAAAGATTGAATTTTAATTCAAAGTGTCATTCTCATTTAAAATGAATTTATGCATAGGAAGATGCATAAAAGATTGATTTTTATTTCGAAAGTGTTAGTCTCCTTAAATGGAATTTATGCATAATTAGATGCGTAAAGAAATCTTATATCAATATAAGAATTCTCTTATATTCTATAAATAGATATGGGAAGGGATAGGATGTCATAAGAGATATATGAGATGTGATAAGATGTGATAAGATGTATATGAGATGAGTTAGGATGTGACAAGATGAGTTAGGATGTGATAAGATGTATATAAGAAGAGTTAGGATGTGATAAGATGAGTTAGGATGTGATAAGAGGTGTATGAGATGTGATGAGATGTGATAAGATACTTATGGAATGAGATAGGATGTGATAAGAGGTGTATGAGATGTGATGAGATGTGATAAGATACTTATGGGATGAGTTACGATATGATAAGAGGTGTATGAGATGTGATGAGATGTGATAAGATACTTATGGGATGAGTTAGGATGTGATAAGATGAGTTAAGATGTGATAAGATACATATGGGATGAGTTAGGATGTGATAAGATGAGTTAAGATGTGATAAGATGTATATGAGATGAGTTAGGATGTGATAAGATGAGTTAGGATGTGATAAGAGGTGTATGAGATGTGATAAGAGGTGTATGAGATGTGATAAGATGTGATAAGATGCATATGAGATGAGTTAGGATGTGATAAGATGTGTATGAGATGAGATAAGAAGTGTATGTGATGAGATAAGATGTATATGGGTTGTGATAGGGCGAGAATGGATGTGATGTAAAAGAATAGATGTGAAGGCGTATGGGGCTATATGAATGGGAATGTGGAAATGGATGTATGTATGTGGATGTGTGGATGTGGAAATGGGAGTGTGGATGTATGAATGTGAAAACGGATGTATACATGTAGATGTAGATGTGAATGAGAATGTGGATGTGGATGTATGCATGGAGATGTTGATATGTGCATGGAGATGTGGATATATGTATGTAGATGTAGATGTATGGATGTGAATGTGATTATGGATGTGGATATATGCATAGAGATGTTGATGTATGCATGGAGATGTGGATGTATGCATAGAGATGTGGATGTACGCATGTAGATGTAGATGTATGGATGTGAATGTGATTATGGATGTGGATGTATACATGGAGATGTGGATGTATGGTTATGTATGTGGATGTGGATGTATGAATGAGGATGTGAAAATGGATGTATGCATGGATGTGTATGTAGAATAGTGAACGTGAATGCGTATGGAAAATAATGTGTCATCGATATGAGTAAATGGATAAAAATGAATACACATTGAATGGAATGTGGATCAAGTAATGTGGATTGAGGAGGGATAATGTGGAAAGACGAGAGTTCGATATAGAAACTGTATTTTGTGGCTATTTGTAAATGACTGTTTTATGTCAAGAATGCTGGGGAAGTATTTTGACCGTCTTGTGGATTAAGGTCATGGAGACCTAACTGATAAAGTTGCAACTGCTGACGGAGAGTCAATGGAGGACGTCTCGCGTAGCAGGGTCAACCGAGGCCTTGACCAGCCTCGGTTCGATTTAAATGGTGAGCTTTCGGTACGGTGGATGAGGGACCAAGGAAGCAGCCTATGAGTGAAGCTCCAGGTCACCTGCGAAGGATCCTAGAGGGTGCTGACCATACGGTGCTCGGGCTCGGGGTCGCCGAAGATACCCACACGTGCGTCATGGAAGATATTGGAACAAGAGTAAGAATTATTTTCTGAAACCGGGCATGGATCTGGTTGACTGACCTTGCTGGTCCTCAACGGATGAGTCCATGGCTCTTTTATATGGGTCTGTTGGTTGATCTTGCTGATCTTCAACGAGGATTCCATCTTGATTTTATATGTGAAAATATTGTCGGGTACTATGAGCTAGGAACTATTGAAAAGGCCCCTGAGTGAACAGGTGGTGAGCGTTCTGGTTGCCAATGATGCTATAAGTACCCCGATGAATGAATGACTGGAAATAAGGATTCAACCAGAGACTTTGAGGATTGTCATCAGTGACATAATGGTTTAATTAAAGGATTGTTTTAAAGTTAGCTGATGCTGAGAAAAAGGCAATTTCATATTGGGTGTGTAAGTGGTGTGACTAGTTTTATGTTTGCATGAACTTCCGGCTAGGGGGCCTTCGAACTCTTTTCCTTGGTACCCGGGACAAAACCTAACCAAATTCCTAATTGGATCGCATCACTATAGTGGTTGGGTGGTTGGCTAACCCATGGGACTGGATGGGGTTAGGCTGGACTGATGGATCCGTAAATCGAGACTCAATTTCTGTTATTACGATAGATGAAGTAAATCCCAGATAGTAATTGTTCTATGGATAGGAATCAACGGCTGTGCCTCTTGATGGGAAAAAAAGCGTTGATCCCAATGATCCAAGTGCAAGTTTCTTCCTTAATCTGACCGAGTACCTTTATAGGTGCAGTCGGATCAGTTTGATGAGTAATGGTCTTGACTACGTTAGAGTAAAGAGTTATCCTGGTGGAATCGCCCGTGCTTTTCGGGTAAAGGAAGTTTTTCCGGGTTCGGTTTTGGAGAAAGCGACGGATTAGTCTCTTGTCCGAATATCCGTGGGTGAGGCCCCGAATGTGGGACCCCTGTCCCACGCGAGAAGTGCTACTTCCGCTACTAGTACCCCGAATCCGTTGCTCGGTGGGAACAGGGATCTCACAAGAGTGTTGAAAACTAGTCATTTATGTATGTCATTTTTGACAATAAGCATAACATAATCATTCCCTTGCAATAGTTTTCTTGTGAGTTCTTCTTCTTTCCTCTTCTTGATTGCTTTCATGCTATTAGATTCTTACATGCTAGATAGATACTTATTTGAATAGGTTTGTTCTCCTCTTCCATTAGCTTCTTCCTCCCCTATATTTTGTGAGAGAGAACCAGTTGCCTCCTTTGGCAACAAGAGATCTCCCTTCTCCCCTTTGGTGGGAAAGGATCATTCTGGTGTGACAATGAAGTGAGGATGCGAGATGGACGAGCTAGTGCACGCAGAGCTAGTAAGGTAAGATCTTCACTTGAACATATTTGGTGCTAGTGTCCAAGACTAGTCTAGGGCTTAACTGTGGTTATCCATCCATTCCAAGATATTGAGATCACCCAATATTTCTCAATGTTGATTAGGAGGTCACACTTCGAAAAACATATGGAGTGTGACTTGAACATATTTGGTGCCAGTGCCGAGGACTAGCCTAGGGCTTCACTCCGTTTATCTGTCCATTCTAAACTAATATTGCTCGGTGTTGATTAGAAGGTCACACTCCAAAAAACATATGGAGTGTGTCATCCTAGGGCTTAGCTCCATTTATCCCTCCATTCTAAGCTATTGGGATCACCCAATATTTCCTAGTGCTGATTAGGAGGTTTCACTCCGAGAAAACATACGGTTTAGGTATAACGATTATTTATATTTTAGGGCATTCTAGTTTCATCTATAGGAAGAGTAAAACCTTGGCTTATTGGTGATTTGCATGAAATTAGGGCCCAAGAGGCTTATATTTCATTGCGTTGAGCAAAGAAATAGCTTAGCAATTGTGATTAGGAGTAGAATCCACTCCAAAAACATGAGCATTGAACTTCATTAGAGTGGGATTGTCAATTTTATTCATGTATTTCATAATGTTTTCATGCATTATAGAATTGGTAGCAGCTTAGATGCATGTAGATCCATTAAAAAACAATCAAATCGCATAACAACTATTTACTAGGATTAGGACTATTAATCAAATCCCATTAAGTCTAAAAATCTCAAAACCACAAAAAACTAGGCCAAACTAGCTTTTGTGTAGGGGAGGTGAGTCCCCAGTCCTCTTCAAGAAGATGAGAGCTTAGATAGGTGAGTCTATATATGTGAATGTGGAGATGTGAGTCTAGAAGTAGGTATATTTAACATTGTATGGACCAATCTTTACTGCTGTAAAGATTTGTATGGACATACGTGCTCATGTCTTTGGAATGACTTCTTATTATACAATTTATAACAGCTACAAATTTTAAGGAAAATTCTTATTTCTTGCAAATATTAGGAAATCAAAGTATATCCCATAAGTGCACACCAACCGTGTCATAGCCCAATTTCTAGATTTTTGTGCCCTAGGTAGGATTATTATATAAAAAGAAAGTATGTGAATTGAATTTCATATAAAAAAGACATGAGCATTCAGAGGTGAGCTTACACAGATGAGCCTAGAGATGTGAGTCTTGAACATGTATACATTAACTTGGATACGTGAACATGGACACATGAACTTCTAGACATGAGCCTAGAGGGATGAACCTAGCTAGATACGTGAACCTATAGACATGGGCCTAGAGGCGTGAACCTAGACACGTGAGCCTATAACCAGAGCCTAATATCAACAAAAATAATGAAACCATTCTCAGACATGCATCAAAAGCACTAAGAACCTTTGACACAATAGAGACAGCCCAGAAGATTCGATAGTGGGAAGGTTCACCGCCGTCGATAATCCAAAAAAGGTGATTATTGCATGGTAAGGGGCTTTGAGAATGTGGCCGGTGTGGCAGCAAGGGCGACATACATCATCGCGCATGCAAGGAAGTTGACGGTTCGCATGGTGGATTGGTTGTAAGGGATGGGGGACAGAGGGGAGTAAGCCCAAAGCTGGGGGCGATTGGGGCGCTGAAGACCTAGAGGAAATGAAGAGGATGCACAAAGAAGATGAAGAGTCCCACAAAAAGAAGAGGCTGCAAGCTGATTGGGTAGTATCGAGCAAGCTACATCCTTTGCTAGTGCAATAGATAGATCCCAACGTCTCAGCAAACTTGGTGAAGACGTAGGTTAATCTGATCTTCTACTGCAATATTAATATATTTTGCTTGGGTAGGCCCCCTTCCAAAGCTGAACTGGGAAAATGGTATGATGATGTGTTGCATGAAAAAGTGGTGGTACAAACCTTTTATTTGGGGAAAGATTTTTTTAATGTCCTATTCTCTAAAGGACAGGTTGTCTCTGATATTTTCTCTAAAGCGCATCTGTTTATGGGCCCCAAGCTAGTGCATGCAATCCCATTTGATCCCCTATTTGATGTGAATCATAGTCTGAAAAAGGCCTGCCTTGTGTGGATAGAACTGGTAGGTCTCCCTCCCTGGCTTTGACTGGCGCTAGGAGAACTAGGAAAATCTTTGGGTCCACCTCTGTTTATCCCCAAGGAAGATGAGTTTTAGGCCGTCAGGCAAACAACATATGTATCTAGCTTCAAAACTCTGAAAACTCTAGAAATAGATCTTGGGGATTTGGGAAAATTTGAATTAGCTCTCACATTCAGGCCTTTCCTGGAGCTTGCTTCAAATGTGGTAATCTAGGGCACATGGCTAGATTTTGTGATGCTCTCAGTACAAAATGGTTGAAAAACCTAGGAGCAAAAACAATCTTGGAGCAACTAAAGAAGAAGCTAGAAGACCCAGAAATAGGTATTCTGAAAAAGAGAAGGGTTTAGTTAACTCCCCCAAGATTCCTAGCCATGTGATTTACTCTAACCAGTTAACTCCCCCAAGATTCCTAGCCATGTGATTTACTCTAACCAGTTTAGTCCTCTAGGGGGAATGGATGGTGAGACCTCTTCCATTGGAGAATTCAATAGACACGTGGAAACTGATTAGTAGATGGCCTAGAATCTTGAGCCTGATGATGATAGTAGTTAAGAGGAGGAGATGGTCCCTGAGACAAATATTCAATGATTAACAAGGCTGAGATAAAGGGGGCTACATGGAATGTAAAGGGCATCAAGAATAAAAGGAAGAATGCATCTTTTTGGGGTCTGGTGAAAGAATGGAAGCTGTCTTTGCTGGCCATACAGGAACATAACCTTTTTGGTTGAAAGAAGGTTAGAAGGGAGAGATTTAAGGATTGGGTGGTGTATTATGGGGGCATTGATAAAGGGTACAATGGAGTTATGACTATTATAAAGGAATCCTTGAAGCCTTGCCTTATTGCTATAACCACCCCAATAGTAGATCCTTGGTGATAGAATTCTAGGTAGAGGGTGAGAGATTTACTCTTTTAGAATAACATAAAAATAAACTTTCTTTTCCACCAAATTAAAGAAAATTTTGCCATAACCTCCTTTGTATGGCTGACCATTTCTTATTTTTTAACATTCTATTTTCAATTTCAATTAGCCCCAATTAGATATAAAGGACTCTAATCTACACAATTAGATATAAAGGACTCTAATCTACACAATTTTCAATTTCCAAGAGAGTAAACAATAAGAAAAGTTTAATCAATCTATTTGTTAATCATTCTAGGATAAAGAAAGGCTGAATTGTAAAGAAGAGAAGGGGATGGCCTTTTCATCAAGGCATAGCATCAGAATTTAGTTTAATCAACTATAAAAAACAAGAAAATCAGAAAACCATAGATTTGAATTTAAAAAGTAAATTTTTTTAGCTTACATGGAGTTGTAAGCTTTCCTTTGGCTCGAGGGATTGAGAGTTCTACTCTTGTTTGAAGCAAGAGTGGCCACCAATTACTTTGGAGAGGATTAAGCCAAAAATAATTGAATTATCAAGAAAATTCAATGTAATTGGCTCTGGGTGTAGGAGTAGAGGAACAGTGCATAAACATTATTAACCTTTTACAAAGGGGGAGGCTTCTATTTATAGGAAAAAGTGAGCCTCTAACCAAGCAAACTGATTCTAGAATTTTGCAGATCAGTTTGGTCAATTTTTGACCATTTTTGGGTCAGTTTAGCTTACTTTTTGGATCTAGTTGAAATAGGAGAGAGGAGAGATGAAAATATCTCATTATTTTTTATTTTAAAACTCCTCCACACATGTGAAATAGGCACCTCCTTCATGAGGGGAGATCCCCACACTGAGGTGTCCAAAATGCATCATTTCCTCTAAATATCTCTTCTTTTTTAACTAATAAACCTTGTCCTTAGTCAACTCTTCATCTTATGTGAGCATTTACTCATTTTTGGGGGATTTTTTTAATTCTTCAATTTATCTCCGCCCTACATTTGGATTAATCTTATTGGTCCATAGAAACCTTAATTGGAGCATAATTCAAAAATTTCTAAAAATCTGGACCCTTAGGCTAAGGTCCTTTATACCTATTTTTAATTAATTTCAATTGCACATTGGAAAGTTCTTTTTGAATTTCTATTTGATGGGAAATCATTTTAGACACTAGGAGGATTTTTATATCCAAAAATATCTCAATTTTGAATTACCTCCCTCTAGACATTTTCTCTCTCCATGCCAAAATAGATAGAAATAAGATTTGTTATTATTCTGAAAAGGGGATTGATTATAGGGGGAGAAACTGGACATCATGAGGGGTTGGGGAGGTCCAAGGCAGTAACACTGGAAGTGATTGAAGAAGAAGAAGAAGATGAAAGAGATCATACTCCACCTGCGAGATGAGGACATCTCGCATTTTTTAAGTATAGTAGGATGTAAGATTCCTCCCCAGCCCCTCATGATATTCAATTTCTCCCTCTGTAATCAATCCCCTTTTCAGAATAATAAAAGATCTTGTTTCTATCTATTTTGGCCTAGAGAGAGAAAAATGTCTAGAGAGAGGTAATCAAAATTGAGATATTTTTGGATATAAAAATCCTCCTAGTGTCTAAAATGATTTCCCCTCAAATAGAGATTCAAAAAGAATTTCCAATGTGCAATTGGAATTAATTAAAAATAGGTATAAAGGACCTTTGCCTAAGGGTCCAGATTTTTAGAAATTTTTGAATTATGCTTCAATTAAGGTTCCTACGGACTAATAAGATTAATCCAAATTTAGGGAGGAGATAAATTGAAGAATAAAAAAAATCCCCCAAAAATGAGTAAATGCTCACATAAGATGAAGAGTTGGTTTATGAGTTAAAAAAGAAGAGATATTTAGAGAAAATGATGCATTTTTGACACCTCAATGTGGGGATCTCCCCTCATGAAGGAGGCACCTATTTCACATGTGTGGAGGAGTTTTAAACTAAAAAATAATGAGATATTTTTATCTCTCCTCTCTCCTGTTTCAACTAGATTCAAAAAGTAAGCTAAACTGACCCAAAAATGGTCAAAAAATGACCAAACTGATCTGGAAAATTTTAGAATCAGTTTGCTTCGTTGGAGGCTCACTTTTTCCTATAAATAGAAGCCTCCCCCTTTGTAAAAGTTTAATAGTGTTTATGCACTGTTACTTTACTCCTACCCAGAGCCATTGAATTTTCTTAATAATTCAATTGTTTTTGGCTTAATCCTCTCCAAAGTAAATGGTGGCCACTCTTGCTTCAAACAAGAGTAGAACCCTCAATCCCTGAAGCCAAAGGAAAGTTTACAACTCCATGTAAGCTAAAAATTTTTACTTTTTAAATTTAAATCTATGGTTTTCTGATTTTCTTGTTTTTTATAGTTGATTAAAGTAAATTCTGATGCTATGCCTTGATGAAAAGGCCATCCCCTTCTCTTCTATACAATTCACCCTTTCTTTATCCTAGAATGATTAACAAATAGATTGATTAAACTTTTCTTATTGTTTAGTCTCTTGGAAATTGAAAATTGTGTAGATTAGAGTCCTTTATATCTAATTGGGATTAATTTAAATTGAAAATAGAATGTTAAAAATTAAGAAATGGTCAGCCATACAAAGAAGGTTATGGCAAAATTTTCTTGAATTTGGTGGAAAAGAAAGTTTATTTTTATGTTTTTCTAAAGGAGTAATTCCCACCGTTTATGCATTCTAAAAGAAATATTCTAATTTACTCCATGTACATATTCACCTATGAATATGCATGGATATCACTGAAATGGAAATACTTTCATTATAAAAGTGTCGTTTTTATTGAATTTAATTTCTATGCATAGAAAGATGCATAATGGAAATATTTTTATTATAAAAGTGTTGTTTTCATTGAATTTAAATTCTATGCATAGAAAGATGCATAATGGAAATATTTTTATTATAAAAGTGTTTTTTTCCCTGAATTTAATTTCTATGCATAGAAAGATGCATAATGGAAATATTTTTATTATAAATGTGTTATTTTTATTAAATTTAAATTCTATGCATAGAAAGATGCATTATGGAAATACTTTTATTATAAAAGTGTTATTTTCATTAAATTTAAATTCTATGCATAGAAAGATGCATTATGGAAATATTTTTATTATAAAAGTGTTGTTTTCATTGAATTTAATTTCTATGCATAGAAAGATGCATAATGGAAATATTTTTATTATAAAAGTGTTGTTTTCATTGAATTTAAATTCTATGCATAGAAAGATGCATAATGAAAGTTTTTATTATAAAAGTGTTATTTTCAATGAATTTAATTTTTATGCATAAAATGATGCATAAAGGATTTATTTTTATTTCAAAAGTGTTATTCTCATTAAAATTGATTTTATGTATAGAAAGATGCCTAAAGGATTTATTTTTATTTCAAAAGTGTTATTCTCATTTAAATTGATTTTATGCATAGAAAGATGCCTAAAGGATTTATTTTTATTTCAAAAGTATTATTCTCATTAAAGTTAATTTTTATGTATAAATAGATGCATAAAGAATTTTTATATCAAAATTAGAATTCTCTTAAATTCTATGTTTAAATTCTATGAAATGATGTGAATGAAGGGATGGATAGATGGGATGTGAATATTGGTGATGAGATGTGAGGTGAATAGATGTGATGAGATGTGTGATGTGAATCAGATAGATGTGAATGAAGGGATGGATAGATGTGATGTGAATAGAGGTGATGAGATGTGAGGTGAATAGATGTGATGAGATGTGTGATGTGAATCAGATATATGTGAATGAAGGGATGGATAGATGTGATGTGAATAGAGGTGATGTGAATAGAGGTGATGTGAATGAAGGGATGGATAGATGTGATGTGAATAGAGGTGATGTGAATAGAGGTGATGAGATGTGAGGTAAATAGATGTGATGAGATGTGTGATGTGAATCAGATAGATGTGCATGAATGAAGGGATGGATAGATGTGATGTGAATAGAGATGATGTGAATAGAGGTGATGAGATGTGAGGTAAATAGATGTGATGAGATGTGTGATGTGAATAAGATAGATGTGAATGAAGGGATGGATAGATGTGATGTGAATAGAGGTGATGAGATGTGAGGTGAATAGATGTGTGATGTGAATCAGATAGATGTGCAATAGTCCCTCATCCACCGTACCGGAAGCTCACCATTTAAATCGAACCAAGGCTCGTCAAGACCTTGGTCGACCTTGCTACACGAGACATCCTCTGTTGACTCTCCGTCAGCTATTGCAACTTTATCAGATAGGTCTCCACAACCTCATTCACAAGACGGTCAAAATGCTTCCCCAACATTTTTGACATAAAACAATCATTTAAAAACAGGTCATAAATACAGTTTCTACGAACTCTCGTCTTTCCACATTGTTCTACATCAATCCTCATTTATTTCATATGTATTCCCATTCTCATTACATCGGTTTCCATCAGGGATTTTATATTCACGTGATCACAAAATTTTTTTTGTTAATAACATGTGTGAACATGTTATTAACATGTTCACAAAAAAGCCGGTGGCAAGCGACCTGGTAACCGGGAAAAATCCCGCCGGGCTTTTGCTATACCCCGACGGGCCCGCCGGGCTTTTGCTTTGCCCGGCGGGTCCCGGAGGGGTCGTCACATATCCCGGCGGGGTACATTTTTCTATATATATGGGCCCGGGGGGCCCTTTGGGATTTCATTGCTGACAGCATACACAGGTAATAAAAACTTGTGTGTGTGTGTGTGTGTGTGTATGTGGGTGTGTTCGTGCGGGCAGCCGCCCACTGTCGCAATGCGCGGCAGGATGTGGGTGGTCCGCCACACGAGGGATGTGTGTGTGGGTGAGTTCGTGCGGGCAGCCACCCATTGTCGCAATGCGCGGCAGGATTTGGGTGGCCCGCCACACGACTGGTGTGTGTGTGTAAGGCCATTCTTCGGAATGGTGCTTACCCTGGGGCACTTAGTCGGTAACGCGGCTAGTCTGTGTCCTATGGTAAGTATGGCATGCCGTAGCGGTACTAGTCGGTAACGCGGC
Organism: Cibotium barometz; assembly: GCF_041138505.1. Lineage (NCBI taxonomy): Eukaryota > Viridiplantae > Streptophyta > Polypodiopsida > Cyatheales > Cibotiaceae > Cibotium > Cibotium barometz. Next base: position 34,703,387 of record NC_141102.1, on the reverse strand, counting down.
AAGCATAGTATCGTTATGGCGATGTCACCTTCCCTTCCCTTCCCTTTGTCAAATGTGCGGACATATGGTCGGTAACGCGGCCAATGTATGTTCGTATCTTATTGGTATTCCCATAGAATCGGGCGGCATTTTGTCGTTAACACGGCAAGTTGGTGTCGTCCGCTAGTGCATAAAATGTTTTTGCATATTAACGCGGTCGAAAAAGTGTCGTAAATTTGCTTGCGTATTTCGGCATATGATCGTTAACGCGGTCGAATAAATGTCGTAAATTTGTTTGATTTGACTTGTATTGTTTTTATTGTGTTTGATCCATGCGATACTTGGTTGCTAACGCGGCATTAGTATTTCAAGGATCAAAGTTTACATCATATTGTCTAAACGTTTTATTTTATAATATCGTGATTCGTAACTCGAAAAATATGAATCTCTCTCTTCTTACCCCCCTCTCTCTCTCATGATACACTTCACAACTCTTTCTCTATCTCTCTCATGATTCACTTCACAACACGATAGATGTGTAGATAATGATTTTTTTTTATTTCTCTTAAAATATACATAATTTTTAATAATTTCTTTTTTCTCCCTCTATTTACTTAAAAATTAAAACAATACATTATTTTTCTCTTTAGGAACTCACAAAAACATTAAAAATGTCATTTAATGTTTCTTCTCTCTATCTGTCACAACTCTCTCTTCCTCTCCTCTCTCTCTCTCTCTCTCTCTCATGATACACTTCACAATTCTCTCTCTCTCTCTCTCGCAATGATACACTTCACAACTCTTTCTCTCTGTCTCTCATGATACACTTCACATCTCTCTCTATCACGATAGGTATGTAGATGAGGAGTGCTTTAGGATTACAAAACATTATTTTTCTCTCTTTAGGAACTCACAAAACTATAAAAAATGTCATTTAATTTTTCCTCTCTCTATCTGTCACACCTCTCTCTCTTCCTCCCCCCCTCTCTCTCTCTCTCATTCGATAATGTATACACTTCGTAAGTAATAATGCGCTTGTTGCGGTTGTCTCACGTTCGATAATGTATTGCATGATGTTGAGTTCAGTAATGTTGTTTGATATATTCTGTTTTTGATTGATCATTGATAAGTAATGATACACTTATTGCTGTTTTCTCACGTTTGATGATGTATTGGATGATGTTGAGTTCATTAAAATTATTTGATATTCCGTTTTTGTATGAACATTCACGATATTAATATACTTGTTGCTGTTCTCTCACGTTTGCTTGATGTTTATTTCAGTAATGTTTGATATTCTGTTTTTTTGTGTTTAGTGACATTTGCTAGATTTACGAAGACGATCAACATGATTTCTCCCGAAGAGCGCAAAATTGTTCTGCGAGCAATTCGCGTTGAAGCGGTCATCACGGTATCACAATGTACTGATGATGTCGTCAAAAAGATCAACGAGTCTGAGATACTCATGCGAGATCTCATAGACCAAATATGGGAAAATGCACAGCGTCGGCTTCGAAGCGGAGGCAACGCTGAGCTGCTAGATAGACAGAAGATAGCAGATTTCAACCATCAGCACATAACACGAACCATTTTGGGGAGCATGCGAGTAGCGTGCAGTGATCTTAGAGATGCTGCCCCGCCTGAAGCCAACATGCAACGTCTACAGTTATGGGACGTTGTATGGAGCGAGCAAAGGGCCAAGAGTAAGCGCATGAAGGCGTTGGATGCAGAGTCCCTCCCCAAAAGAGTGCGAATTGCCCAGGACGTCGCTGCAACGTCTAGTCAGGCAGATGCAAGTGGTACAGGTGTCATTAATCGTACCATCTACAATTCTATGTGCACACATCTTATTGGCATCCCGCACGAAGCTCTTCACGAAGGACGAACAATTGGCTCCGGTGTGTTTAGAACAGTAAAAGAGTATGCAATTAAAGGTATATCATTTTTACCGGAGCACATCACTTTTTGCGGAAAGCACTACAAAGGAGAAGGCAGCGCGAAGTTCGAGAGCTTCCAAGCAGAGCAGGGTATGCAAGTGCTACATCCATCGATTGTCCGATGCATTGCCTTTACAAAAGAGGCTCCTTGGATCACAATTTTCCCGTACTATAATGGCGGCGCTCTTGGTGATACTCTTCTGAAGGTTCCCTTCAGATTCAGTGAGTTCACCAGAGCCATTTTTCGTTTGGATCGAGGATGGAGACAACCCCCGCCTGATAATATCCCTTTAGGTCATCTAGAACTTTCAAAAATAAAAGAGGTAGTAATAAATATGCCACATATTATGCATGCCCTGTGGAAGGTGTAGCGGCAGCACATATGGCAGGTATTGTACATACCGACCTACATCCTTTTAATGTAGTGTTGGATTATACAAAAGAGCTAAAGCCACGCATAGGTATTATCGATTGGGGATTGCTGCTGAGAGCGCCCAAAAAACGGGTGTCTCTCAATTTTATTTTTGAAGCAGACAAGAACCCGGAGAAGGTGGCACAGGCAGTCTCCTATGCAGACAGAGAGCGAAATAAACGGCCGTGGATAGCCCCAGAGCTTTATGATCCATTTTTGGCAGATGCATACACTCCTGCATCTGACGTTTTTGCCTTGGGATATTTATTACAAACTTTATATGACTTCTGGAAGAAAGTGCAAGAGTTGTGGATGGATAATAGTTCCCATGACAAAGTTACCATGGATACTATTATTCATAGAGTCAAAAATTGGATGTTCCTGCCTAATCGCGATGAGCGAAAATCAATTTTGCAAGTAGTTGAATTTTTTAGATCACTAAATACTGACCCTACGAGGGCACAACGTCCTCTTGTAGAGCTATCGGTGGCATTCACCCCAACTTTGTAATAATACAGTACCAAGGGATTAAGTTTCAGGAATGGCATTTTGTTTCTCTCTTCAAAATTTGATGTGTCCAATGTTTCAAAATTTTGTTTCTCTCTTCATTGAGTCTTTGCAACATCTCTCTCCTCCTGTGGTGTTTAAGTTTATGTTTTCTCTTCAAAATTCGATGTGCGAGCATTGTTTGAAGTGTTTTTGGAGTCAAGTGGATATTTCTCATCGAGTCTTTGCAATACATATCTCCTCTCGTGGTGTTTGACTTCAAGATTTTGAGAGTAATGGTCAATTTATCTTACGTTGATCTTTACAGTTCATTAAAATCCTAAAGTCATTTACGTTCATGCAGATATGGAGCAGGCGCAAGCGAACGAGCATCAAGAGTTAGCCAAGAAGGCATACGAGCGAATGAAGGCCCTATCACATGGCCTGACAGCCCGCGAAGCGACAAGAACAGCATGCAGGTTATCGAAATGGACAAATCCAACTTATGCCCAGTGGAAAGACATAAACAAACGCGTAACCACAGAGATGATAAAGGAAATATGGCCACGTCCAGATGGCGAAATTAAGAAGGGAAGATGGAAGATTTCTCGGTGCACCCACAACGATATCAAAACTAATGCCGAGCGCATTTTCTTGGAGGTGTACGGACGTCCTCTCCATAACGCTGACGCTCCACTGTATTTTGCTAAAATGTTATATGCTCAATTTATCTTACAAACTCCAGTGGACTTCGCCTCCAGAGAGGCCACTGTCAACACCCACGACATTCGTGAAGAGACAGTGACATTTACAAGAGAAGAACTTGCACTCATGGTGGAGGGCACTGGACTGGAGTTAAACCAGGTTAAAGAAAGCTTAGGGGCCCAGTTAGCAGAGAAGGAGAAAGAAGCTGACCGATTAACTCAAGCGTCAACTCCTCCCCCGGCCAATAGAGGGATTCAAGAGCAGCTAACAAAGATCAGCCAAGATGTACAGAGCATCTCTTCACGTATTGCTCCTGTGCACCAAGGAAACCACATCTCTCATTTTTTGATACATCCTGATCTTGTGGGAGTTTCTGCTGAGGCTACAAGTTCCTCCACCCCCCAATGTCCTGTATGTTACAAAGTATTCGATGGGTGGAGCGGCCAGTATATACTACCATGTGGACACTACTACCACTTAATATGTTTAGTGAGACAAATGCAAAATACTTCTACATGTGCATTGTGCAATGTCCCAATAAATCAAGGTATTTATACAGTGTTCGGCATGGCTAGCGAATATAAACCACCAGGACCTTTAGATGCAACTCCGAGTGCAATTCGTAATTTATTTCAAGATGAGAGTTAAGAAAAACAAATCCTACTTTTGTATTGATAATTTCTTCAAATATGATCATTTGTACAAGTACTTTTTATTAAATTAATGAAGTGACTTCTTCCTCTATGTCGATATCTTGCTCCAAAATTCTTTCACCGTTTACTCTCTCGTCTGCTAAATTAAGCTCATCTAAGTCAATGTCTAAATTGTCTTCTATCTCAAGGGTGGTGCACAACGTACGTCCAACTTCAAAGTTCTCGTCTACTACATCATCACAATTGTACATCCATCTGGGCATATCTTCTTCATACTCTTCGCTTTCAATGTCTCGCAAGATCTTTTCATTGCAGTACATGTAAACAAGTTTATCTGCTCGATCTGCAAGAAGTCGATTGCGAATAGTACTATGAATATATTTATACATGCTCCAGTTCCTTTCTGAGCCTGAGTTTGAAGAGCACTGACTTAGAACCTTCATCGCAAGGTTGCGCAATAAAGCATAATGCTCACCACCATTCATCATCCACCACTTCCATGCAGGTTGCTCTTTAGCCATTTGTTGAACAAGGGAGTTGGAAAATAAACCTTCTTTCAACCGAAATGAGGTCATCTCCTTTATGCACTGTACACGATCATCATCATTATTATAGAAAGTGTTTACCACTTTATAAAAATCTTGCACCACCTCAACGTTGGACATCAAATCCATATTCCAATATTCAGGATCTAACATGTAAGCAGCACTGTGCAGTGGCGAGTGCGCTCCAATCCATCTAGCATGAAAGTACTTCAACAGAACTTTTCTTTGTCTACTGGAGAATGGTACACGCCATTGCTTTTCCACCACTGAATGCTCTAATTTCTCAGGACACTCCAAACTCCGCTGGACAGTCCACCATTGCATCCATGCTTTTCCGAGATTAGGCGCTCTTTGATCAAGACTTCGTACAGCATACATAACAGGCATCATTACATGGTATGCATCCATCACACTGTTCCACCAACTTCTTCTCGTAAGCGCTCCCTTCAAGACTTTGATTTTCTCTTTCACTTTTTCAAGTTGAGTGTTCTCCCAGTCATGAAATGCCATGCATGTAAATGTTTCACAAACTGCATCTTTATTTCTAAGAAGAGACTCAAAAGTGTAAAAGTGAGTGCAAAACCTAGTCTCCGCTGGAAGCTTTAACATAACTGACATGCGAGGTCGAAACATATCTAAAACTCTCTGTCTCTTGAGCATGAATTTCACAAGCTGGCGAGCAGTGTCGACGATCGAGGCAAACCATTTGGTATCATCAGATTTATACCAATCTTTTAATACAAGATTCAAACTATGAGTATTACATCCTACCGGAAAAATATGTGGATATTGTCGCTGTAGGATTCTGGATGCATTTTTACAATTTTTTGCATTGTCCATGACGACTTGGACTTTCTTGGCACCCACTTCCTCTATCACAGAGCTAATGACTTGAGCAATGTAAGCCCCAGTTTTGATTGAACCAGCTGAATCCACGGCACAGATGAAAGTCTCACCTCTAGGTGAAATAACCATTACATTAATTAATGGTTTTCTTTGCACATTAGACCATCCATCACTTACTATACTACATCCAGAAAGCTCTATATTGCTAAGAATTATTCTTTATACACGTTCTTTTACTAACGCATAACATTTCTCTAATAGATCATTTCGCATAGCATGGTACGTAGGCGGTGAAAACCCTGGTCCAAACTCACCAATTTTCTTCCATGCTCTCTTCCAATGGTCACTGTCCACCATCATCATAGCACTCCCAGAAAAGTAAATCGCTTCAGCGAGGACGAGTTGTGCATCATCGAGTCGACCTTGACGTAGGCTTTCTTGCAATGAAGTTTGACGCATGGGTATATTTCCTACGTTAAAGTTTCGCTTGCAAGAAGATGCACTGGGTAGATTACTTTCTGGTTGCACATTGCCGTTCGGGGTACAAGTAGGCGATGTAGCGGGAGTTTGATGATTAGAACAACAGTGTTCTTGCTGCCTTGATACATTAACAGTAGGAGTGTCATGTTTTCTTGAATCTTTCTTTTGAATTTCTTCTCTTATGCGTTTGGCCACTATAGGTGCAGAGGGGTGGGTACATGACTTTTTCTTCGGTCCGCCTAAAAAGTGTTCTCTTAGTCGAGGAGCCCCACCTGATTTTACTGCATGGCATAGCTTACACTCCCAATCTATGAATCGATCACCAACGTTAATTGCATATTGCCACTCTATCCCAGGTGCCTTTTTTTTCCTGCTATTTGAAATTTGGACTCTATTGGAGGTATCACTGGATCCAACATTGTCCTCCATCTCAACAGATAACCTATTCAACCAAGCGTATAACAATGAATACACAAATGAAAAAACAACAAATCACTCACGTATAACAAAACATACATTAGCAAACAAATTACTTCGAAACTATCTTGACAAATACAAAAGATCATCACATAACACAAAACTACTTCAAACTATCTTGCAAGGTCTTACTACAAAACTACTTCGAAACTATCATGCACATTGCACTCCCAATGAAGGATGCCTTTTGTACCCAATTAAGGATACTTTACACAATCAAAGATCTATACTTGCCCAATACTCTAGTATAGGACAATAGACCTTCTTTAACATTCACAAAAAAAATCAAAGATCTATGCTTGCCCAATACTCTAGTATAGGACAATAGACCCTTGTCTACTCTAAACTATATCAAGTATCAAGAACCAATACAAGCCCCTAAGCAGGACTCTTGGCTCCATCAAACCATTCATAAAGCAGAATGAGGTAGATTACGTACGTGGCTCAAATGCAAAGCTGAATGACTCCAAATTTGTCCCTAAATCTCCGCAAGTATTAGCTACGAACCACACCCTGCCCCCAGTTCAAAGAACTAAGGACGAGTGGCTCAATAGCCTTAGGAGTGCCTACAAGGAAAGACGACAGCCCCTAAAATAAGGACGTTCTTCCCAAGAGGACACTTCTAGCAACTCGAGAGCTCTACAAGTACTTTGAGGAGAGATATCACGCCCCCAAAACAAGGACTATCTTCCCAAAAGTTGTACGATGGGTGTCGGGCAGTGTTTATATACAGAATAGTACCCCGCCGGCTTTTCTTGTTTTCCCCGGCGGGCCCGCCGGGCTTTTATCTTTCCCGGCGGGCCCGCCGGGAAAACTAGATATCTCGGCGGGCCCGCCGGGAAAGATAAAAGCCCGGAGGTGTTACTGGAGTAGTGGGTTCCGGCAGGTCATTTCTCAGGTCATGTGAATATACATTGTGATCACAAGTTTTAATATGTTAACACTAGGTTTTGTTAACGTGATCACAAAATTGTGAAGACGTTAATGAAATCCCTGGTTTCCATCTCATCACATCTTTTCTCATTTATCCACATCAGATCTCATCCACTCGATCGACCCATATCCACATCTCCTCACATCATATTCATTCACATCACATATCACATCTATCCCAATTTACATCATCTCATTCACTCATATCCCGATTCACATGACATCACATCTCATTCATTCACATCTCGATTCACATCACATCACATCTATTCGCGTCCATCACATTCGTTTACATCACATCTATTTACATCCATCACATCACATTCATTCATATCCATCACATTTATTCTCATAACCATCCCATCACATGCATTCTATCCACATTATATCATATCACTTCTATCCACATCATATCTCATTCATACACATCTCATTTCAATCATCCACATCCATCCACCAATCGTTCACATGTACATCTATCCATACATTCATATCAATCACTTCACATCCACATATATTCATGTCACATCACATTCTTTCACATACACATCCACATCCATTCTTTCACATACATTCACATCCATTCTTTCACATACTCATCCACATCCATTCTTCACATACACATCCACATCCATTCTTTACATACACATCCATATCCATTCTTTACATACACATTCACATCCATTCTTCACATACACATTCACATCCATTCTTCACATACATTCAGAAATTTTTGAATTATGCTTCAATTAAGGTTAATCCAAATTTAGGGAGGAGATAAATTGAAGAATAAAAATAATCCCCCAAAAATGAGTAAATGCTCACATAAGATGAAGAGTTGACTAAGGACAAGGTTTATTAGTTAAAAAAGAAGAGATATTTAGAGGAAATGATGCATTTTTGACACCTCAATGTGGGGATCTCCCCTCATGAAGGAGGCACCTATTTCACATGTGTGGAGGAGTTTTAAACTAAAAAATAATGAGATATTTTCATCTCTCCTCTCTCCTGTTTCAACTAGATTCAAAAAGTAAGCTAAACTGACCCAAAAATGGTCAAAAAATGACCAAACTGATCTGGAAAATTTTAGAATCAGTTTGCTTGGTTAGAGGCTCACTTTTTCCTATAAATAGAAGCCTCCCCCTTTGTAAAAGTTTAATAGGGTTTTTGCCTGTATGCATAGAAAGATGCATAATGAAAATATTTTTATCATAAAAGTGTTGTTTTCATTAAATTTAAATTCTATGCATATAGAAAGATGCATTATGGGCATATTTTTATTATAAAAGTGTTGTTTTCGTTGAATTTAAATTCTATGCATAGAAAGATGCATAATGGAGATATTTTTATTATAAAAGTGTTGTTTTCATTGAATTTAAATTCTATGCATAGAAAGATGCATAATGTAAATTTTTATATAAAAGTGTTGTTTTCATTGAATTTCATTTTTATGCATATAGAAAGATGCATAATGGAAATATTTTTATTATAAAAGTGTTGTTTTCATTGAATTTCCATTATGTATCTTTCTATGCATAGAAATCAAATTCAGTGAAAAAAATACTTTTATAATAAAAATATTTCCATTATGCATCTTTCTATGCATAGAATTTAAATTCAATGAAAACAACACTTTTATAATAAAAATATTTCCATTATGCATCTTTCTATGCATAGAAATTAAATTCAATAAAAACGACACTTTTATAATGAAAGTATTTCGATTATGCATCTTTCTATGCATAGAAATTAAACTCAATGAAAACAATACTTTTATAATGAAAATATTTCCATTATGCATCTGATGTGGATGCAACTTTGCCTGTGGTGGGTCCATGGGGCTGCCACCCCTCCACTTGCAAAGTTCACCACTATCAGGTGCCAAATGGGTGGCACCATGTGTTGCCACCCACTATTTTTGCATAGTGCCCAAGGGGTCCCCTATGCAAAAAATAGATGGTTTTGAGGGGGCATCGTGCTTGTATGATGTCTGATGCAGGTGAAACTTTGCGAGTGGTTCCATGGGACTTCCACTCCACTCACAAAGTTTCACCACCATCGAATGCCAGATGGGTGGGACCATGTATTTGCATCACTATTTTTTGCATAGTGTCCAAGGGGTCCCTTATGCAAAAATAACGGGTCTAGGTGGGGCATCATTATCATACGGCATCCGATGATGTAGGTGAAACTTTGCGAGTGCATCCATGGGACTGCTACCCCTCCACTCACAAAGTTTACCCACCATCAGACACTGGATGTGTGGGACAGTGTGTTGTCACCTGCTATTTTTTGCATAGTGCCTAAGGGGTCCCCTATGTAAAAACTAGTGGATTTGGGTGGGGCATCAATATCATACGGCGCCCGATGCGGGTGAAAATTTTCAAGTGGGTCCATGCGGCTTCTACCCCTCCACTCGCAAAATTTCACCCACCATCGGCGGATGTTGGATGGGTGGGACAGTGTGTTGCAACACACTATTTTTTGCATAGTTCCTAAGGGGTCCCCTATGCAAAAAATAACGGGTATGAGTGGGGCATTATCATCATACGGTGTCCGATCCAAGTGAAACTTTTCAAGTGGGTCCATGCTGCTGCTACCCCTCCACTCACTGATTAGCAAATTAATCCTCTATTTTGTGTGCAAAAAACAGAGTATGCGGGGAGCCCATATCTGAGGCCTTAGAATTCAAATGAGCTCAAATCCTTTCAAGGCCATCAATAGCAATTAGTCTAGTAGAGGATTAAGCCAAGAAACACAAGATTTGACCAAACATTGAATGCTTAATCTCTATTTTACCAAAGTCACCTGCAGATTTGATGAAGAGCTTGGATCTCACTGTAGACAAGTTTGATCAAATCAAATTCTGAATTCACCAGCTTCTTGTAGAGCACCCTTAAAACCCCTAGGGCTAAGAGGAATTAGAGCCATTGCATCTGTGGAAGACAAGATCTCCAGTTTCTACAGAAAAAGAAGTGTTGGAAAATTCACGATTTTCTCCTGATTGCGCCGGCAGTTTGATGAAATTCTTGAATGGGCTGGAGCCCAATGGGTTTGGCTAGCTTCGGCTGAAAGCTTTCAAGCTAATGTTGAGCCTACAGGGAGAGGGAACTCCTCCACTAGTGGCTGGGGGTACAGTGGGCTAGTTGAAAATAGCTTAAAAAAGTGATTATTTCTTAATTATCTACTAATCCTAATGAGTTAGATAATGGGCTCATAAACTTGATGGATTCCAGGCTAGGCTCTGATACCATGTTAAAATTACAGCAATGTGATGAGCTATGGTGGATCAAATGCCAGAATCAACATCATTAACAAAGAGATTAGATGATAATTAAGACATGATTAGTGAGCAATTAATTGATAGCTTAATGTAGGCATGGATAATCAAAAACCAGCAAATTCTCATTATGCCAATGCCTCAATTTATAGAGTTTACATCCAAGCATCTAATCCCACTAATTTCTCCTTGATTCACTCCACCTCTTTTGCTTGATCCTCAACCTCTCCTAGAATATCTCCACACCTCCTAAATCTCCTCATGCTACCCTTTATTCTCTCCCAGTAGATTCTTCTAACCTTTTCACAGGTTAGAAGATTCTTCTAACCTTTTCACAGGTTAGTAGATTCTTCTAACCTTTTCCCAGTAGATTCTTCTAACCTTTTCACAGGTTCTCTCACATTTACAGATTCTCTTTTAGAGCCTCTAGCCAAGGGCTTATTCCCGCACACACCCTATTCACTTGTATATTTCAACAAATACTAGATAATCATGCATTTTGTTATCTCTTAGACTCCTCTCTGGAAGCAGGGCAATGACTGATCACATGAGTTAGCCTCTTCCATATAGTTTACATCTTGAATTCAAGTGATTTGGCTCAGAAACATAGTCTCGCATAGACTCATTTTCTTCTTTCTATTTTCTTTCTATTTGATGTGATACAGCTATGCCACAGAACTCCATCTATCATCACTTTGGGAAAAGCTTGGCACAAACACATTCTTGAGCTGAGTGAAATTGATCTTATCTTCTAGCTTGAGGGTTCAAAACCATTGATGAGCCTTTCCTTCTAAGGTTAGTGAGAAGGCATCAATTATAGACATCACTTATTGGCCCTTAGGTTTCACATGTGGACTCAAAGATCTCAACATGTTGGATCGGGCTCCCTTGTGCAAAAATCCCTCACGTACATCACATAGTTTCTTAGTACCCTAGACCTTAAAATGCCTAAACTGTGGTCAACGGAAGAGGATGATAGGGTAGTTGGAATAGTGCAAAGGAATTAATGAAGATTTTTATTTAATTTTTAAGAGAAAATATAGTTAAATTTATCTTTTTGTATAGATAAATTTTTATGATGAAAGAGGGAGGAATTCCCACCATATTGGAATCTAATTAATTAAATGAAGAAAGTGTAATTCCTATCGCAAAGTAATTAATGGAGATTTTTATTTAAATTTTAAGAGAAAATTTTAATTAAATTTATCTTTTTGCATAGATAAGTTTAAACGATAAAAGAGGAATTCCTACTATATTGGAATTAAAATGTTTAGATGAGAAAAGTGGAATTTTTAGCTTAAAGGAATTAACGGTTATTTTTATGTAATTTTTAAGAAGAATTTTAATAGATTTAATTTAGGGAAAAGAGGAATTCCCATGATAATTGGATTGCACTCATTGAAATGAGAAAAAGAAGGATTTCAAGTTTATTCAAAAAAAAATAGGTATTGATATTTTAGTTAAAAGATGAATTTCCATGATAATTGAGAAAAGATGGATTTGAATTAAATTCTAATGTCAAAAGATGAATTTCCATCATAATTCTACCTAAAGAATTAAGGTTGAGAATTTATGTGGGGAAAAGAAAATCTTGGATAATTGAATTGGTAAAATCACTAAATGGATATTTGCCCAAAAACTAGATGTTTAGTTGAAAGTAATCCTGGTAGTACTAAACTGAATGAATTTAGTTAGACTACGTGAGGTCGGACAGTAAACCTAATTGTCCTCTCGAACTAAATCAGACAAAAAACTTCGTGACCAATTCCAGTTACTAAATCCAAAGAATAGACTACCGGAACTAATCTAGTTTTTCCTTGACCAATCTCACCAAGAATCTAGTTGGGTAAATGGATAAAATGACGGGTAGATTACCCTCATGAGAGATCAAGGATCCTCATGATTGAAACTGGAAATTATTGGAAAAAGGGTCTTTGGAACCGATCTCAAACTGGAATCTCACTTGCATTGGAAACTGTTTTTCATTCAATCCACCTCCAAAGAGACACCAAGGTCCTAACCAGAATGTGGAGACGGGAAGCTTCAGAAATGAAGGAAGACCTTTTCCCCGAAGTACATTCTCAGGAACTCCGGCTCTCTTCATAATGCAAAGGGAAGACCTTCAAAGCAAGAACAGATGCTTCAGATGTCAAGGACTTGGGCACCAGCTTAAGGATTTTCCATCTCTTTCTGTGGGACAAGGAAGCCAGGGTCCCAGAGTTTCGAGACAGACTCCTTTATATCAATCCAATCAGGGTCCCCAGCACTAAAATCAGGGTAACCCCAGAAGAGTGCCAGCTCAGCCTCCTATAGCCTCCATGCAAAGCAGTCTCCATGCAAAGTAGCCTCCATGCAAAGCAGTCTCTGAACTCCCTCTCAGAATTGGAATAACCAAAGAGAGAGAGTTCCACCTCTCAGACTACAGCAGCCAGAGCAGTCACCATAGTTGAGGAAGTGGAGGAAGAGAAAGGACAGATCTATGCAACAATTGAGCATCAGGGGATTAACCGTCAATTCTCAGTCCTCCCAGACTCCAGCAGAGTACCAGAGTAAGAAATTCAAGCTTTTGATTGATTCAGGCAGTACTCATTCTTTTATTTCCCCACGATGTCTGCGTAAATTAGTCCTTATATCAAAAATCAGGGAAACCTATACAAGTGGAATTAGCCAGCAGGAAGATTCTTTTCACTCACCTTGAGACTGACCTTATTCAGTTTAGCTTAGATGGGAACGTAACAGAGTGCCAGTTCAGAGTCCTACCCCTGGGAATATATGACGAAATCCTTGGAATGGATTGGCTCCAAAAGAATCAAGTTGACATTCATTGTCACAAGGGAATCATCTCTTTCCTAGACCTTCACGGGAATAAAGTTCAATGAATTGGAATTTTCGGATCCCCAGTGCTGCAATTAGTCAAGGCTTCCAAATTATTAAAAGGGCTCAGAAAAAGGCAAGCTGTGTATGTTGTTAAAATGAATACGGTAGACATAAAATGCAAGGCTAAAGAACCAGAGTGGTTAAGTGAGTATGCAGATGTATTTCCTGATGAAGAGCTGATTGAGATGCCTCCGTCTCGTGAAGTGGATCATGAGATCGAATTAACCCCGGTAGCCCAGCGTGCATACAAAATGCTAGTCCTTGAACCCATAGAACTTAAGGAGCAGTTAAGACAACTGTTAGAGTAGGGATTTATTAGACCCAGTGTCTCACCTTGGGGTGCACCCGTTCTCTTTCAAAAGAAGAAAGATGGAACGTTAAGACTCTATATTGACTACAGAGGACTGAATCAATTAACAATTAAGAATAAGTATCCTATTACTAGGATTGATGAAGTGGTACCCAAATGTTTACAAAGATAGATCTCAAATCCAGGTACTACCAGATCAGAATCAAGGAGCAAGACATCCCAAAGACAGCATTCAATACTCGCTATATGGGCATTATGAGTTCACAGTCATGCCATTTGGATTAACTAATGTCCCGACGACATTCAATCGTCTTATGCAAGATATTCTCAGAGAATACTTGGATGATTTTGTTCTTGTCTTCTTTGATGATATCTTAGTATACTCGAAGAATGCTGCAGACCATGAAGATCATGTGCGCAAAGTCCTGGAAATCCTAAGGAAACACCAACTCTTTGCAAAGAAGAGAAAGTGTTCCTTCTCTGTTCAGGTGGAATACTTGGGATTCATAGTGTCAAAGGATGGGATTTCTCCTGACCCCGCAAAGATCCAAACAGTAGTTGAATGGCCAGAACCCAAGTCAGTAAAGGAAGTCAGAGGATTCCTAGGGTTAACCGGATGGTATAGGATCTTTATACCTAGGTATGCTCAAATAGCATCCCCTTTAACTAACCTTCTCAAGAAAAGTATACTTTTTCAGTGGACACTACAATGTGTCAGAGTGCCTTCGACAAGCTGAAGACAACCTTAGTAACCAACCTTGTCCTTAAATTGCCAGATTTTACCAAACCCTATGAGGTAGTTACTCATGCCAGTGGATTTGCCTAAGGCGGTGCTCTAATGCAGGAAGGTCATGCAGTGGCCTATGAATCCAAAAACTCAGAACACATGAGAGGAATTATGCCGTCCATGACTTGCAGTTATTCTCAGTAGTGTATGCTCTGAAGTTGTGGAGACATTATCTTTTGGGACAAAGATTCACCTTGATGACAGATCATCAAAGTCTGAAGTGGATCTTCACCCAAAGGGATCTCAACATTCGTCACAAAGGAGATGGATGCAGACCTTGCAAGAATTTGATTTTGAAATAAAGTATCGACTGGGGAAAGAAAATGTGGTTGCAGATGCGCTCAGTAGAAAAGCCTCCTTGCTTGCAATTACAGTGGTGTCAAATCCGTTGATCAATGAAGCAAAGGAGAAAATCATGTAGGACAAATTCTTTGTCCCTACTGCTACCCTTCTCATGCAGGAAAGTAAGACTCCTCAAGAAATGAGTTGAGTTCTTGGATACAAACTAGATGAAGGATGCATGTATTATAATAATCAGCTATGTATCCCAATGATGCGAGAATGGAAAGGATTCTGAGAGAAGCCCATGATAGCCTGATAGCTGGACATCCAGGGTTTATAAAAACCTATATGTCTGTGAAGAAAAGCTTCTTCTGGCCAGGACTCAAAAAGGATGTACTTGATCATGTAAGGAAATGCTTAATGTGCCAAAGAGTCAAGGCAGAGAGAGTCCACAGATGCCAGGGAAACTGCAGCCTCTAGACATTCCATAGATGAAGTGGGAATGCATCAGTATGGACTTTATCATTGGATTACCTTCAATGCAATCAGGTTACAACTCCATTTTTGTGGTAGTTGACAAGCTAACCAAAGTTTCCCATCTGATTCCAGTGAAAGAAACATATTCTGCAGTGGATGTTGCCAGAGTTTTCCTTAAGGAGATCTTCAGATTGCATGGTTTACCCAGGAGGATAGTAAGTGACCGAGATCCCAAATTCACATCGAAATTTTGGACTGCATTCTTTGAAGCAGTAGGAACTTTCTTGGATCTCAGCACAGCCTACCACCCCGAAACAGATGGCCAGACGGAAAGGGTGAATCAAGTAATTGAAGATATCCTTCGGTCATGCTGCAGCAGGGAACCCAAGAAGTGGTTGTCATTTGCATCTGGTCGAATTTGCTTACAATGCTTCTTATCATCGGAGCATTGGGATGAGTCCTTTCAAAGCATTGTATGGACAAGATTGCCTTACACCGTTGACTTGGTCTGACCCATTGATCAGAGTCGAAATGTCCAGACAAATGCTTGATAACATGGACCAGCAGATGCAATCAATCCGTAAAGATACAAAGGCAGCCGAAGACAGGCAAAAGCAGTATGCAGATAAAAAGAGATCTGAGAGAGAGTTTGAAGAATCAGATATGTTCTTCATTCGAGTACGACCAAAAAGAAGTTCCTTATCCTTAGGGAAGTACAAGAAGCTCTCTCCCAGATACTGTGGGTTGTATGCTGTCATAAAGAAAGTGGGCGATCTAGCCTACAAACTTCTTCTGCCTCCCCATCTCAAGGTACATGATGTATTCCATGTCAGTTTGCTTAAGAAGTATGTATCTAGTCTAAATCATGTGCTTGGTGATGAGCAATTGATCTCTCTGACTCAAGGCCAGCAGATGGTACTCCAACCTGAGGAAATCCTTGACGTTCGGGAGAAGATTCTTAGGAGCAGAGTCCTCAGAGAATTCTTAGTAAAGTGGAAGTTCTTCCCTCTAGAAGACGCCACCTGGGAGAATTCTTAGTAAAGTGAAAGTTCTTCTCTCTAGAAGACGCCACCTGGGAGAAAGAAGAAGAGTTGGCGAAGGATTACCCTCACTTTGCTGCGAGATGAGGACATCTCGCATTTTTCAAGTGGGAGAGGATGTAAGATTCCTCCTCAGCCTGAATATCAAATAAGCCTCTACTTCAATCCCTGTGTAATCATTCTATAATTTTGAATACAAGAAAATATCATTTTTCATTGTTTTGCCTAGTGGATAAATAAATTCTTCAAATCTCAAAAAAATGTTTCCCTGAAATAGAAAATCAAAATAGATTTTCCAAGGTGCAATTGGAATTGATTAAAATCGATTCAGAAGACCTTAGGCTAAGGGTCGAGATTTTTGAATTTTTTTTATTATGGTCCAATTAAGGTTCCTATGGACCAATAAGATTAATCCAAGTGTTGGGACAAGATAAATCCAAAGAACAAAAGAAAATACCCAAAAATGAGTAAATGCCCACATAAGATGAAGAGTTGACCAAGTACTACGTTTATTAGTTAAAAATTATGGTGTATTAATAAAAAAATGAGATATTTTGGAGTAATCATTCATTTTGGACACATGTGTAAGGAAAAGGAAGACCTTCAAGGAGGCGCCTATTTCACATGCTTGGATGAGTTTAAAACTCAAAAATAATAGGATATTTTTATCTCTCCTATCTCCTAAATCAAACCAAATCAAAAAGGGAGCCAAACTGGTCCAAAACTTCTCCAAATTCAGCCAAACTGAAGCTGAAGCTAGAAAATTCTAGAAAATAGCTTAAAAAAGTGATTATTTCTTAATTATCTACTAATAATAATTAGTTAGATAATGGGCTCATAAACTTGATGGATTCTAGGCTAGGCTTTGATACCATGTTAAAATTACAGCACTGTGATGAGCTATGGTGGATCAAATGCTAGAATCAACATCATTAACACAGAGATTAGATGATAATTAAGATGTGATTAGTGAGCAATTAACTGATAGTTTACTGAAGCCATGGATAATAAAAAACTAGCAAATTCTCATTATGCCAATGCCTCAATTTATAGAGTTTACATCCAAACATCTAACCCCACTAATTTCTCCTTGATTCACTCCACCTCTTTTGCTTGATTCTCTCCACCTCTCCTAGAATATCTCCACACCTCCCAAATCTCCTCATGCTACCCTTTATTCTCTCCCAGTATCTCACCTTTTCAAAGGTTAGCTCACGTTTACAGATTCTCTTTTACAGCCTCTAGACAAGGGCTTATTCCCGCACACACCCTATTCACTTGTATATTTCAACAAATACACTCCATCTATCGTCACTTTGGGAAAAACTTGGCACAAACACATTCTTGAGCTGAGTGAAATTGATCTTATCTTCTAGCTTGAGGGTTCAAAACCATTGATGAGCCTTTCCTTCTAAGGTTAGTGAGAAGGCATCAATCATAGTCACATCGCTTATACTGGCCCTTAGGTTTCACATGTGGACTCAAAGATCTCAACATGTTGGATCGGGTCCCCTTGTGCAAAAATCCCTCACGTACATCACATAGTTTCTTAGTACCCTGGACCTTAAAATGCCTAAACTGTGGTCAACGGAAGAGGATTATGGATCCCTAAAATGAGACTCAATTCTGTTATGGTACGATAGATGAAGTAAATCCCAGATAAAAATTGTTCTATGGAAAAGAATCAACGACTGTGCCTCTCAATGAGGAAAAAAGCGTTGGTCTCTATGATCCAAGTACAAGTCTTTTCCTTGATCTGGCTATGTTACTTACGGGCTCAGTCAGATCAGTTCAGTTAGTTAAGGCTCTTGACTACGTTAGAGTAAAAATATCTTGGAGGAATCGCCCGTTCTTTTCGGGCAAGGGAAGTTTTTTCAGGTTCGATTTTGGGAGAACCGAGGGATTAGTCTCTTGTCTGGATATCCATGGGCGAGGCCCCGAGTGAGAGACCCTGCTCTGCACAAGAAGTGCTACTTCCGCTATGCTAGCATCCCCTGAATTCGTTGCGCGGAGGGGACAGGGATCTTTCAGCTAGTATCAGAGCGAATTAGCTAAAGTGGATCAACTGAGAAGCCAAAAATGTCAAAAATTTATGAAGTAACAGTAAAAAGTTAGAAATGTGTGATGAAATTCATACAAATTGATATTCAGACTGAAATTCATAAATTAGTGATTAGGTCTTCAGATGGAAGTACTGCAATTGCATGGAATCCCTAACTTGCTTGAGGCCCAGACATGATGGTATTTGCCTTATAATTCCAAGGACCGTGACTACCGGTATATACCGAGGGTATTACTGCAGCTCTTTATTGGCACTATATACGAGTAAATCTAAGACCTTGAAATTATAAGCAAAATGGCTATCTAGATGATGAATTCGAATGTGGTTGATATGATTTTAAAAATCTGTTTGAGAATTGATGAGTTGAATTGGATTCTGATTGAAAAATGATGATTCCTGAATTTTGGTTGAAAAGCGATAAGCTGAGCAAAACCACAATGAGGATGAATGGGACGAGTCCTTGTGATGATGTTCGTAACTAGAATGACGATAACAACTTTAGCAAATCACTATGAGATTAGTGGATTGTGGTGACTGATTGCTACTGTTAACACTTGATCGAGTGAATCAAGTTAAGGGATGACAAATTAAAAATCTGTATAATTGAAATTCCCTTGGAGGAATGTTCAAATGGAAATTTCAGTCTGATAGACCATTATTGTGTTAAGGATATGAATGATATGATCTGAATAAACTGTTATCTGATGATGAGTTCTATATAAGGGGTCTTTATCCCAGGATTTTGTTGGGTTGACCAGACTATAAGGAACACCAGAATCAGTTGGATCTTAAGGGAAAGAGTTGTCCTCTAGTTTGCGAGATGAGGACATCTCTCATTTTTTAAGTGGGGTAGGATGTAAGATTCCTCCCTCCAGCTTTTGAGGTGTGCAGGTGTGAGAACCTCCCCTTCTGATCTTATAATTATTCCCCCTCTCTGAAATAAAGGAAAGATCCTCTTTTACCCTATTTTGGCCTGGAGAGAGAAAATGTTCAAAATTGAGATATTTTTGGATATAAAAATCCTCCTAGTGTCTAAAATGGTTTCTCCTAGAACAGAAACTCAAAAAGAACTTTCCAATGTACAATTAGAATTAATAATTGAAAATAGGTATAAAGGACCTTAGCCTAAGGGTCCATATTTTCAGAAATTTTTGGATTATGGTCCAATTAAGGTCCCTATGGACCAATAAGATTAATCCAAATATAGGGTGGAGATAAATTGAAGAATAAAAGAAACCCCCTCCCCCCCAAAAAAAGAATAAATGCTCACACAAGATGAAGAGTGGACTAAGGACCAAAGAAAACAATAAAAAAACTGAATTTTGACACCTCAATGTGAGGATCTCCCTTAATGAAGTAGGCACCTTTTTCTCATTATTACCCCTAGTTTTCAATCAATAAAATGAGATATTTTCATCTCTCCTCTCCCCTATCTCAAAACTAGATCCAAAAAGTAAGCTGAACTGACCCAAAAATAGTCAAAAATTGACTAAACTAATCTGGAAAATTCTAGAATCAGTTTGCTTGGTTAGAGGCTCACTTTTTCCTATAAATAGAACCCTCCCCCTTTTTAAAAGCTTAATGGTTAATATGCACTCTTACTATGCTCCTGTCCTGAGCCATCTACATTGAATTTTTTAATAATCCAAATTTTTTTTTTTGGCCTAATTCTCTCCAAAGTGAATTGGTGGCCACTCTTGCTTCAAACACAAGAGTAGAACCCTCAATCCCTCAAGCCAAAGGAGAGCTTACAAGATCCATGTAAGCTAATTTTCTTACTTTTTTAATGAAGAATCTATGGTTTTCTTAATTTTTATGTTTTGCAGATGTTGAATTAAATTCAAATGCTATGCCTTTGATAAAAAGGCCACCCCCTTCTCCTCTTTACATTCCAACCCTAGAAAGATTAACTAAAGGATTAATTAAACTCTTTTTATTGTTTACTCTCTTGAATTTAGAAAATTGTGTAGATTAGAGTTCTATAAATCTAATTTGGGTTAATTTAAGTTAAATAAAGAATGATAAAAAATGAGAAATGGTCAGCCATACAAAGGAAGTTATGGCAAAATTTTCCAGAATTTTGTGGAAAAGAAAGTTTGTTTTTATGTTATTCCAAAAGAGTAATTCCCACCATTTTTGCATCTAAAAGAAATATTCTAATTACTCCATGTACATATTCACCTAACTCCATCTCATGTACACCAAGCGAAGCCCTGAATCTATGGAGCTTCTCTGTACCCAATGCTTTGTGAAGATGTCAGCGACCTAATCCTGTGTGCTTGTTGAAATATCAAGCTCGTATACAGCTGGAGGATAGCACATGGGTGCTGACAGAGTGACAATATGGTAGATAGATATCGTGTGGTGTGTTTATGACCGCGTCCAGCTGGTCATGTGTGGTGTGGACATAACACTATGTTGTGTTCTCCTTTGTGTGAGTGAGAGAGATGGTGACTATGGCTTCTCTCCTTCTTTATGGTTGATGGTTATGGATTAGGGTTTGCTTCTCTTGTGTGTGTTACATCCTGCTCCTGTTTTTTATCATGGTATCAGAGCCAAGAGCTCATTAGCTGTGTTGTGAGAGTGAGTGAGAGAAGAGGGAAGAAGAAGAAAAAGCTGTGAAGGAAGCCATTGGAGCTTGGAGCAAAGGAGAAGCTGTGGAGCACACATCGGCATCAGATCTGAGAGCTAAGGACCATTGGTGAGTGTAGCAAGACCCCCTCTGCGGATTGCAGGTATCAAAGAGCAAGTTCAGTGAAGATTGAAGTGCATAAAGCAAGCAGAAAATTTCTGGTTTTGAAGCTTTCATGGAAAGCTTGTGAAGGAATGTATTTTGTCAAAAGTATTGGTGCAAATACAAAGGAAACACAGAGGTTCTCATGTATTGTGAAAGGGCACATGTATTAGCAACACTGGAGCAAACCATTGCATGAAAATTGATGCATTACAGGCAATTTGTGAAGAAAAAAATTCTGGTTTTTTGGACTCTACCAAAACAGAGAACATATGCCCGGTGGAGGATCAATTGTGGCAATTCTACTCAAAATTGAGTCAAACCCTTCATACCCATGATAGATTAGGTCATTTCTAAGAGACCTATCCACTCATTAGTGATTACCCCTCTCTCCTAGAGCTCCAAGAGAAGGCGGCGCTTTTTGGAAGAGTTTCTTGAAAAGTTTGCAATGAATTTGGTCTAATTCACTCATTTGGACACCAAATTGAATGCTTTAAAGCTTGGAGAGTTTAGCAAAGACATTGCTAAGGCCTTGTGATGCTTGGTTGCAGCTCATTTCATGTATTTGGAGCTCATTGAAGTGATTTATCAAAGGTGTGCAGGTTTGCAGAAATTCTGTCCAGAAACAGAGCATTTTTAATCAAGGCATTAATCTTTGTCTATATCAAATTGGCCTAATTCCTTTGGTACAAGTAAATTCCTATGAGTTGCTAAACTTTTGAATCAAAAAGTTTTGGATTTGGAGAAGATTTGAAGGAGATAGAGCAATTTTAGTGAGAGGTGGTACCTGACAGGTGCAGAAAAATTCAAACCAGAGGTTACAAAAATTGGTGGTTCTCATTCCCCTTGAAGAATTGGATCAAACCCTTCTAGGATATGTTGGAGCAATGTGTTGGGAAGCTAATTCAAGTTGAATCATTGAATTTGGACAAGATTTGAAGGATTTAGAGCATAATCTTGACTGGTTACTGGCGAGAAAAAAACCAGAAACTGTTTTGTGAAGGAGTTTCATTTGATTTCAACTTTGATCGAGTGTACATTGTTGGTGAACCATTGTGGGATGTTAATGCACACAATTTGCAAGCATTTGATGTGATTTGGAGAGATTTGGAGCATTACAGGTACTTCATACATTGCATCGAAAGGGTACATCTACTTTATTTTTTTGCAACAATGGGAGATGGTCCGATACAGATTGTTGGCGAGAAGCTTGATCGCACTAACTTTCAAGTGTGGAAGTTTCGAATGAAGAGTTTTTTGAAAGGCAAAGGTTTATGGAGTCTTGTCTCGGAGGAAGATCCGGAGCCATACTTACCTCCTCAACCAAATAATGCTCAGTTACTGGCTCACAAGCAATGGGTAGAGCGATCTTCGAAGGTGTTGCATTATTTCTCAATATGTGTAACAGATGCCTTGCTCATTCACATCCAAGATGCAGATACACCGAAAGAAGCATGGGGTATATTGTGCCGAATGTATGAGACAGACACTGGTGCAAGGAAGATACAACTGAAGCAACAGATTCATAGTGTAACACGAAGGAATAGGAGCATACATGAGTATGTTCAGGAAATCAAGGGTTATGCAGATTCCTTGTCATCGATCCATGCCCCGATGGATGATGATGATTTGGTTGCTCTCACATTGCGTGGTTTAGGCAAAGAATACAAATCTTTTGACACTTCCATCTCAGTAAGATTGGGAGGAATGCCAGACTTTAATGAGCTTGTATCATTGCTAATTGTGGAAGAATTGAAGCTTGGCCTTGGTGGTATGAGTGTTACAGGTGGTGCATCCTCGTCAAGCAATGATGAACATGCAAGAAATCAGGCTTTTTACTCATCTAGAGGCTCTCGAGGCAGGGGGAGATTTACCCCTCGAGGCCGTGGAGGACGTGGTTGGAATGACAGGTCTACTCAACCACAATCAAATCAGAATTTTCAGAATTCACAGTCCTCATTTGGATCACGTGGAGGTCGTGGATTTCAATCCCATAGGGGGAGATTTGGAACAGGTGCTCGTGGTAGAGGACGATGGCAAGGTCCTCAACAAAATTTGAATGGGATTGAATGTTACTATTGTGGCAAACTTGGACATTTGGCAAAAGATTGTTACAAAAAGCAGAATGATGTGAGGAATGGAAGACCACAACATGGAAATTATGCATCTACCAGTAACAATGATGGGAGTTCGAATCATCTTTTTGCAATGAAGCATGTTATGGGGACAATGGATTCTCAGAATGCTGGAGATGAGTCATGGTATATGGATTCAGGTGCCTCAAACCACATGACATGTCATGGTGAGTGGTTTGAGAAGATGCAACCATTGGATACAAATGGTTATGTGGTCACAGGAGATGATACTCAGCATCTTATAACACATGTTGGCAGTGTGCCTTTGAAGATGCATGATGGAAATGTGAAAAATATGTCAGAAGTGTTATATGTACCATCCATCACAAAGAGTTTGGCATCAGTAGGACAAATGGTTGAGCAGGGACTACAAGTCAGATTCAATGAGAAAGGCTGTTTTGTGGAAGATTTTAAGCATGGCTGTAGATTGGTTGCCAAGGGCAAGAAGGAAGGAAGGTTGTTCAAATTGGATGCAGGCATACCAGAATTGAGCTCAGCCATGTTTTCAAAGAGCAATGGGATTGTGCAGGACATTGACATGTGGCACAAGCGGATTGGACATGTCAATATACAGAGATTAAAGAACATGCAAACAAGAGGCATTGTCAGTGGATTGCCTCGATTTAAATATGATGGACATATGCATGTTTGTGAAGCCTGTCAGTTTGGGAAGCAGGCAAGGTTGAGGTTTCCTAGAGAAGGAAACATGAGTAATAGACCACTTGAAATAGTGCACAGTGATGTATGGGGCCCAGCACAAAACCCATCTATCAAAGGAAGTCTATACTATGTGACATTTATAGATGATTTCAGCAGGATGACATGGATATATTTTTTGAGAGAGAAGAGTGAAGTGCTGGAAAAATTCATGGATTTCAAGGCTCTTATAGAAAAACAATATGGCTGTTGGATTAAGTGTCTGAGAACAGATGGAGGTGGTGAATACACCTCAAAAGCATTTGAGCATTTCTTGCGGAAGCATGGGATAAGGAGACAGTTGACATGCAGGTATACACCTCAGCAGAATGGTGTGGCTGAGAGAAAGAATCGAGTCATATGTGAAGTGGCAAGGGCAATGCTCAATGAAAAGAGCATGCCAGATTACTATTGGGCAGAAGCATGTGCTACTGCAGTGTATATCCTGAATAAATCACCTACAGCAGCCATTCATGGAAGCACGCCTGAGATGCGGCTTACAGGTTACAGGCCAGATATTGGACATCTGAAAGTCTTTGGATGTGTAGCTTATGTTCATGTGCCTGATGAAAGAAGACGGAAGTTGGATCCTAAGGCAGAGAAATGTGTCTTTGTTGGATATGCACAGGATCGAAAGGCTTACAAATGTTATAACCCTCAAACTAGACAAGTAGTCATCTCACGAGATGTTGTATTCGATGAGCTTGCTAGTTGGTATAAAGCCAAAGATGAGGGAGTCATTGACACACTTGAGGCGAATGTGCCTATGAACTTGCCATCACAAGCAAGTTCTAGTTCTACTACTATGTCTGGGCCAGCAGCAGAAGCTGAGTAGTAGCAGTGTACGTCCATGGTCAGGACGACTGAGACATGAGAGTGTGAGCACTGGGAGTAGTGCTATGGATAAAGGCAAGAAAAAAGTCGAAGGAATTGGGATCACAGGTTATGAGTCCTCTAGTTCTGAGAGTTTGGATGAGGAGCTCGGGATACCTGTTGTACGCACACTTGGTGTTAGGCAGGACAGATATGTGCCACCACATGCTCGTGTTACAGGTGTACAGAGTGACCCGCATGCATTGCGGAGATCCCAGAGAGTCAGATATCCAGTGGAAAGATTGACATATAGAGATTTTGCTATGCACTATGCATACATGACATCTATGGTAAAGCATGTGGAACCTACATGCTATACAGAGGCTATTGGAGAGCATGTATGGCAGAAAGCCATGGATGAAGAGATGGATGCTTTGGACAAAAATGATACATGGGAATTGGCTGAGTTACCTAAAGGAAAGAATGCAATTGGATGCAAATGGGTGTATAAGGTAAAGTGCAAGTCAGATGGCAGCCTAGAGAGACATAAGGCAAGGCTGGTCGCTAAAGGATATGCACAAACTTATGGTCTTGATTATGATGAAACTTTCAGCCCTGTGGCTAAAATGGCTACAGTGAGGTCTATCATTGCATTAGCAGCACAAAAAGGTTGGGCTTTACATCAAATGGATGTAAAAAATGCTTTCTTGAATGGTGATCTACAAGAAAAGGTGTACATGGAACAACCAGAAGGTTATGTACATCCAAAATATCCGACTTTTGTTTGCAGGTTAAAGAAAGCACTCTATGGTTTGAAACAAGCACCTCGTGCTTGGAGTGACAAGATCAGCAGATATCTTGTCAGTATTGGATTTGTGGTTGGAAATGCAGACTCTTCACTTTATGTGAAGAGGACACATGATGGTATCGTGATGATAGTCATATATGTTGATGATTTGATTATCACAGGTGATTGTGGGAAAGGAATTGATGAGGTTAAGGCCTCTTTATGCAAAGAGTTTGATATGAAAGACCTTGGTGATTTAAGGTTCTTTCTTGGCATTGAGGTGATAAGAACAAACACAGGTATATGGTTGGTGCAAAGGCAATATGCACTTGACATGCTGGCAAAGTATGGTATGACAGCATGCAAACCAATGTTGACACCATTAGAGCAAAACATGAAGCTTGGGGCTGATTTGGGTGATGAGCTTGATGATATCACCATGTACAGGAAAATGGTTGGTAGCCTTATCTACATGACCATTACGAGGCCAGATATCAGTTATGCAGTTGGTTTGGTGAGTCAGTTTATGCAGAGTCCTCGTAAACCTCACTTGGATGCTGTGAGACGGATTCTGAGATACGTCAAAACTACCGCGCATTATGGTCTTTTCTATGAGGCAGGAAAAGACATGCATGTCTATGGATATACAGATGCAGATTGGGCCGGTAGTGCATATGACAGGAGATCTACCAGTGGCTATGTTTTCAGCCTTGGTAGTGGAGCTGTGAGTTGGAGCAGTAAAAAGCAACCTACAGTTGCTTTATCTACCACAGAGGCAGAGTATCGTGGAGCAGCCATAGCTGCATGTGAGGCTATGTGGTTGAAGAAGTTGCTAGATGATGTCAGGCTACAAAGTGATATGAGCGTTGTCATTCATTGTGACAACATGAGTAGTATTCAGCTTGCTAGCAACCCAGTTTATCATGCCAGGACCAAACATATTGAGGTCCATTATCATTTCATCAGAGAGAAGGTGCTCGATGGGCATGTTGATTTGACATATGTGCAGACAGATGAGCAGGTTGCAGATATCTTTACCAAAGCACTTGGTAAGGATAAGTTCGAGTATTTTCGTACTCGATTGGGAGTCCTAGAGATGGACATGTCGAGCTTGAGGGGGAGTGTTGAAATATCAAGCTCGTATACAGCTGGAGGATAGCACATGGGTGCTGACAGAGTGACAGTATGGTAGATAGATATCGTGTGGTGTGTTTATGACCGCGTCCAGCTGGTCATGTGTGGTGTGGACATTACACTAGGTTTACTTTGTAGTGTGGACATAACACTATGTTGTGTTCTCCTTTGTGTGAGTGAGAGAGATGGTGACTATGGCTTCTCTCCTTCTTTATGGTTGATGGTTATGGATTAGGGTTTGCTTCTCTTGTGTGTGTTACATCCTGCTCCTGTTTTTTATCAGTGCTGACATAAACAAGGTCAACGTCTTCTGCCAAAACCTTCTCTCTGACAAAATGATAGTGGACCTCTATATGCTTCGTGTGAGCATGAAAAACTAGGCTCCTGGCCAACTGTATACTGGTAATGTTGTCATAGAAAATGATAACTTGTCTATCCACTGATATACCCAAATCTGCAAGTAGCTTTCACAACCAAGCTACCTCACATGCTGCCATAGCAGCACCTCTACACTCGGCCTTTGTACTGGATAGAGCAATCGTAGGTTGCTTCTTGCTGCTCCAAGTCACAGTAGCACTCCCCAAAGAGAACATGAAGCCACTAGTAGATCTTCTAATCTGTGATACTACCAGCCCAATCAGTATCTGTGTACCCATGTACACATATCTCTGTCCCAGTTTCATAAAATAGTCCATAATGTAAAGTAGATCTAACATACCTCAGTATGCGTCTCAATGCATCCAAATGTGGCTTCCGAGGAACCTGCATAAATTGACTCACCAACCCAACAGCATAGCTCAAATCTAGCCAGGTGATCGTCATGTAGATCAATCTTCCTATTATGCGCCTATACATAGTAGGATCCTCCAAAATCTCTCCTGAATCTGCACTCAACTTGCCATTCTGATCTAATGGCTCTGAGATAGGCTTATATCCTATCATACCATACTTGGACAACATGTCCAAGCCATACTGTCTCTGTAGTAATCCAATACCATGTGGTGACCTGATCATCTCAATGCCCAAGAAATATCTGAGCTCCCCCAGATCCTTCATCTCAAACTCCTGTCTAAGCAAGATCTTTATATTAAAGATCTCTGCATCACCATAATGATCAGGTCATCTACATAGATGACAACAAGCACAACCCCTCTATCACTCTGTCTCACATACAACGAGAAATCTGCATTGGCTACATGAAAGCCAATAGTGACAAGATATTCAAAAATCTTGTCAGACCATGCTCTTGGTGCTTGTTTTAAGCTATACAAGCTTTCTTCAACCTGCAAACATGCTCGGGGTGACTCACATCCTCATAACCAGGTGGCTACAACATATACACCTCTTCCTGCAAATCCCCATGCAAGAATGCATTCTTTACATCCATCTGATGTACAAACCATTGCTTTGACGTAGCCACTGCTATCACAACTCTCATTGTTGCCATCTTGGTAACTGGGCTGAAAGTTTTCTCATAATCAATGCCATATGTCTGTGCATATCCTTTGGCTACCAATCAAGCCTTGTACCTGCTTATGCTTCCATCACTGTTATGTTTTACTTTGTACACGCACTTGCATCCAATGGCTTTCTTGCCTTTAGGCAATTGCACTAAATCCCAAGTCTCATTTCCATATAGTGTATCCATCTCCTCATCCATAGCTTTCTCCCAACACACATTTCCAACAGCCTCATCAATGCATGTGGGCTCTACAACCTGCAAAACTTTTGCCATGTATGCATAGTGATGTGCCACATAACCATCATAGGTAAACCTTTGCACAGGATTCTTCACTCTCCCAGATGTTCGCACCTTTGTATTCATGGCTTCCATAGCCTTCTTTACACCAGGTGTTCTCATAGCTGGTATCCCAAGATCCTCATCAAGGCTCATCTCTAAGCCACTAGACTCTCCATCAACATGAGAATGCCTTGCAAAAATGTCAGGCATACTAAGGGGCTCAACCACTTTCTCTTTGCCTCTATGTGATGTACTAATCACATTTGCAGGACTGGTATTATGACGTAGCCTGCCACTCCATGGTCTATCAAAATTCAAACACTAGATTAGGACTCTCTTGGTCCACTCAAAGAGTGTGATTACTGACTTGCATTCTGTGCAACCACATTTCCACTCACATTAGCCCCAACAACTTCTTTTGCAACAGCATACCAGTTCCCATCTCATAAAAAACAACATCCCTGCTGACCCTCAACTCATGTGTAGCAGGGTTATAACACCTGTATCTCTTTTGCTCAAGGGAATACCCAATAAACACACATTTTTGAGCGTTTGGATCCAGCTTAGTTCTCAGCTCATCTGGCACATGCACATATGCAATGCATCCAAAGACTTTCAGATGAGACAAATCAGGTTTTCTGCCAGTAAACCTCTCCTCTGGAGTTACATCATGTATGGCTGCAATTGGAGTCCTGTTCATGATGTAAACTACTATAGAAGAAGCCTCAGTCCAATATCTATGCGGCATATTCTTCTCTCCCATCAATGCTCATGCAATCTCAGCAATGTGCCTGTTTTTTCATTCAGCAACTCCATTTTGCTGCGGAGTGTATCTGCATGTAAACTATCTCCGAATACCATTCTTCTTTAAAAAATCAGAGAACTCATTGGAGAAGTACTCTCCCCCTCCATCTGACCTTAGGCACTTTACATATTTCCTTGTTTGCTTTTCAATCATAACTCTGAAATTCTAAAAATGAGTGAACACCTCACCCTTCTCCTTCATGAAGTATACCCACACTTTCCTTGTGTGGTCATCAATAAATGTCACATAATACCTGTAGCCTCCCCCACAGACATGGTCTTCATAGGACCCCGTACATATGAATGCACAACATCTAGTGCATTTTTACTCACATTTCTGTCACGTGGAAATACATGCTTTGTTTGCTTTCCAAATTGGCATGCTTCACATATTCTCTGCATACCTTCTACTTTAAACTTTGGCAGTCCTGTCACAATTCCTTTAATCTGCATAGACATCATTCTCTGTAGCACATTCACATGTCCAATTCTTTTATGCCAAATGTCTATGTCTGCAACAATTCTTGAACCATTTGCAAACATCACAGCACTCACTTCAGGCATGTTTACATTCATTGTAAACATTTCGCCCACTCTATTGTCTTTTACAACCAGCTTGCACTTGTATTTAAAGTCTTCAACAGAACAACCATCAGGGTTAAACCGAACCTGCAAACCCTACTCAATCATTTGGCTAACTGAAACTAGATTCTTTATTATGTTCAGAACATGAAGTACATCTCCAAGGTACTTCACTTTGCCATCCTACGTAGACAATGGCACATCTCCAACATGGGCAATTGAATGAGCAGTGTCATCCCCTGTTTCCACAAAACCTGGTCTTTCAAGGTCTTTCATCTCCTTGAACCACTCCCCATGACTTGTCATGTGGTTTGAAGCACCTGAATCAATGTACTATACATCATCTTTATGTGCTGCTTTAACATTTTCAAACATGGCATTAACGACATGCTGCATAACAAACAACCTTTCATTATCCTCATTGTTTCTGCTCGAGGATGCATAGTTGTTTTGCTGCAATTTTCCATTTTGCATGTCAGCATGCTTCTTATAAAAATCTGCCTGCACATGTCTAGGCTTACCACAATAAAAGCATCCACGTGTATCATTATACTGCCTTTGCCAATTTCCACAACCTCTTTGACTCCCCTTGCCTTTGAATTGGCCTCTTCCACTTGCGTGTTGTTGTTGTTGTGAATTCTGGACTATTGTTGTTGCTGCTGGCCATAATTCTGATTACCTGTTCGGCCACCTCCTTGGCCACATCCACGGCATCCTCTACCTCGTCCTCTGATTACTTGTTTGGCCACCTCCTTGGCCACATCCACGACATCCTCTACCTCGTCCTCTTCCTGAACTTGTGTAGAAGGCCTGTTGCTCTGAACTATTTTTGTTTTGTGAAGACTGTTGGTCTTCACCCAAGCTCTTCTCTTCTATAATCAACATAGACACCAAATCTGTGAAATTGGGAATGTTCTCCCGAGTCTGAATAGACGTCTTGAACGCCATGTATTGTGGCCCGAGACCACGTAGATAGACTTCCACCTTATCATCATTATCTACTGAAACTGAAACACGAATAGATGTAAGGGATTCCACAATACCCTTGATCTTCAATGCATAGTCATTCACAACATACTCTTTTTCTCCACAGTATGAAGTTCATTCTTCAACTGTATCTTTTGTGCCTTGGTATTCGTTTCATAGAGTTTTACCAAGGTGTCCCACGTTTCCTTGGGGGACTTGGCATCCTGTATGTGCCCAATCATGGTGTCTTGTATACTGATAGAGAGCCAATACATAACTTTTCTGGCTCCTTGGTTCCAATCCTTGAACTCTTTCACATTTGCAGCAGTTGGATTGATCTCCGGTATCTCCGGTGCCTCTTCATGCTCACCTTCTATGTAGTCCTAGTAGTAACCCTTTCTCATCACGAAATTTGTCAACCTGAACCTCCAAGCATGGAAGTTGTTCTTGTCAAGCTTCTCATCAGTAACAATCTGGTTTATTCCATCATTTGACATCTTGCCAGACACACAAATTTACAAAAAATAGCACTCTAGTTTGTCCTGCACAAACTGCTGTATTTTCTGCAGTAGAGTACTGTACTAGACTCAAATGTCACAACCAGTGACATTAATGTGCATACATACACCCAATGGCAACTGTTGACCTCCTTGCAGCACACACAATGTCTGCACAGCCAATCTATCTTCCTATAGTTCTTAAAACAAAGTTCTGCAGTGAATCGATGACCTACTTGCAGTGCTCAAAATCGCTTGCTTTCCAAAACACGGAGGTCCTAACGCACCCGAAATGCATTTTTGGCCCAAAAATAGTGTCCAATAGGACATAATAGTTTCCCTATAGCTTCACTCCTGTGCAAAGAAAGCTCCTCAATCAGAGATTGTTTGCCGGTGCCTCCCGTAGAGCTCCCGACAAGGGTGTAGTTGCCAACACAAATAGGGAAGAGTAGTTGAAGCTCTGGCCCTCGTACCGCTTACAGTTCTTCTCTTGCTTGTAGCTCAGCCCTTAGCATGAACCAGGCTCTGATACCATGAAAAGATGTAGGGGAGAAGGGAGCTTGAGCTCAAGCACACACACACTCACAAAACCCTAAAGGAGAACACACAAGGTGAGAGGCTGAAAATCTTCTTCTCCTTCACACAACACTCAACACACCATATACAAAGATAAGAGTACACACAATGAAAAGGTACTCAACCAAATACATACTAAGGTTCTCTATAGTGTGAACCCAACTAAATGAGCCGGCGCTATAACTATGCCAGTCTCTAGAATGGCTGTCACACAGCCTATCATCCCACTGGCCGCATATCACGCCGCATATCACCTATCATCCCATTGGCCGCATATCACCCATGATCCCACTAGCCGCATATCACCCATGATCTCACCAACCATGCCAATGGTGTAAGTGTGGGGTCTATCCCCTAGGCGGGTCATCAGTGTCCACCACCTCACTAGATGAGCTTGATATCTTAACAATGTCATGTGAATCGGGATTGGAGTGAATGTGATGATGTAAATTGGGATAGATGTGATATGTGATGTGAATGAATATGATGTGAGGAGATGTGGATATGGGTAGATGCGATGAGATCTGATGATGCGGATAAATGAGAAAAGATGTGATGAGATGGAAATTGATGTAATGAGAATGGGAATACATCTGAAATAAATGAGGATTGATGTAGAACAATGTGGAAAGATGAGAGCTCGTTATAAAAACTGTATTTATGACTTGTTTTTAAATGACTGTTTTATGTCAAAAATGCTGGGGAAGCATTTTGACCATCTTGTGAATGAGGTCGTGTGGAGACCTATCTGATAGAGTTGCAATAGCTGACGGAGAGATAACGGAGGATGTCCCATGTAGTAAGGTCGACCGAGGTCTTGACCAACCTCGGTTTGATTTAAATGGTGAGCTTCCGGTACGGTGTATGAGAGACTAAGGAAGCAGCCTATGAGTGAAGCGCTAGGTGACCTGCGAAGGATCCTAGAGGGTGCTGACCATATGGTGCTCGAGCTCTGCATCGCCAAAGATACCCACACGTACGTCGTGGGAAGATATTGGAACAAGGAGTAAGAGTTGTTTTCTGAATTCGGGCATGGATTTGGTTGATTGATCTTGCTAGTCCTCAACGAATGGGTCCATGGCTCTTTTATATGGATTTGTTGGTTGATCTTGCTGATCTTCGACGGAGATTCCATTGTGATTTTTATAAGTGAATATAT
Organism: Cibotium barometz; assembly: GCF_041138505.1. NCBI lineage: Eukaryota > Viridiplantae > Streptophyta > Polypodiopsida > Cyatheales > Cibotiaceae > Cibotium > Cibotium barometz. The sequence goes on along the minus strand of NC_141102.1, from coordinate 34,670,195 downwards.
TACCGGGTACTATGTGCTAGGAACTATTGAAAAGGCCCCTGAGTGGACAGGTGGTGAGCGTTCTGGTTGCCAATGATGTCATAAGTACACCGATGAAGGAAAACATTAGAAATTAGGATTCAACCAGATTAATATTGGAGGATTATGATCAGTGATTCTATAGTTTCATTACATGATTCTTTTAAAGACACCTGAATCTATGAAAAAGGCAATTTCATATTGGGTGTGTAAGTGGTGTGACTAGTTTTAAGTTTGCATGAATATCCAACTAAGGGGCCTGGGAACTCTTTTCCCTGGTACCCGGGACAAAACCTAACCAAATTCCCTAAATAGATCCCATCACTACAGGGGTTGGGCGGTTGGCTAACCCACGGTACTGGATGGGGTTAAGTTGGACTAATGGATTCCTAAAATGAGACTCAATTCTGTTATGTTCTATGGAAAAGAATCAACGGCTGTGTCTCTCAATGAGAAAAAAAGCGTTGGTCTCTATATGATCCAAGTGCAATTCTTTTCCTTGTTCTGACTATGTTACTTACGGGTTTGGTCAGATCAGTTCAATTAGTTAAGGCTCTTGACTACGTTAGAGTGAAAATATCCTAGAGGAATCGCTCGTGCTTTTCGGGCGAGGAAAGTTTTTGCGGGTTCGATTTTGGAAGAACTGAGGGATTAGTCTCTTGTCCGGATATCCATGGGCGAGGCCCCAAGTGAGGGACCCTGCCCCGCGCAAGAAGTGCTACTTCCACTGCTAGCACCCCTGAATTCATTGCGCGGAGGGGACAGGGATCTTTCAGCTACTGGTATCAGAGTGAATTGGCTAAAGTGGATCAACTGAGAAGCCAAAAATGTCAAAAATTTATGAAGTAACAGTAAAAAGTTAGAAATGTGTGATGAAATTCATACAAATTGATATTCAGACTGAAATTCATAAATTAGTAATTGGGTCTTCAGATGGAAGTGCCGTAATTGCATGGAATCCTTGACTTGCTTGAGGTCCAAACATGATGGTATTTACCTTATAATTCTAAGGATCGTGACTACCCGTATATACCGAGGGTATAACTACAGCTCTTTACTGGCAGTATATATGAGTAAATCTAAGACCTTGAAATTATAAGCAAAATGGCTATCCAGATGATGAATTCGAATGTGTTTGATATGATTTTAAAAATCTGGTCGAGAATTGATGAGTTGAATTGGATTGTGATTGAAAAATGATGATTCCTGAATTTTGGTTGAAAAGCGATAAGTTGAGCAAAACCACAATGAGGATGAATGGGACGAGTCCCTGTGATGATGTTCGTAACTCGAATGACGATAATGACTTCAGCAAATCCTTATGAGATTAGTGGATTGTGCTGGCTGATTGTTACTACTGTTAACACTTGACCGAGTGAATCAAGTTAAGGGATGACAAATTAAAAATCTGTATAGTTGAAATTCCCATGGAGGAATGTTCAGATGGAAATCTCGGTCTGATAGACCATTATTGTGTTAAGGATATGAATGATATGATCTGAATGAATTGCTATCTGATGCTGAGTTCTATATAAGGGATCTTTATCCCAGGATTTTGTTGGGTTGATCAAACTATAAGGAACCCCAGAATCAATTGGATCTTAAGGGAAAGAGTTGTCCTCTAGTTTGCGAGATGAGGACATCTTGCATTTTTTAAGTGGGATAGGATGTAAGATTCCTCCCTCCAATTTTTGAGGTGTGTAGGTATAAGAACCTCCCCTTCTGATCTTATAATTATTCCCCCTCTCTGAAATAAAAGAAAGATCATGTTTTACCCTGTTTTGGCCTTGACAGAGAAAATGTCTAGAGGGAGGTAATTTAAAATTGAGATATTTTCGGATATAAAGATCCTCATAGTGTCTAAAATGGTTTCCCCTGAAATAAAAATTCAAAAAGAATTTTCCAATGTGCAATCGAAATTAATTGAAAATAGGTATAAAGGACCTTAGCCTAAGGGTCCAGATTTTTAAAATTTTTTGGACTATGGTCCAATTAAGGTTCCTATGGACCAATAAGATTAATCCAAATGTAGAGAGGAGATAAATTGAAGAATAAAAGACCCCCCAAAAAAAAACAATTGAGTAAATGCTCACATAAGATGAAGAGTGGACTAAGGACCAAAGAAAACAATAAAAAAACTAAAATTTGACACCTGAGTGTGGGGATCTCCCCTCATGAAGTAGGCACCTTTTTCTCATCATCACCCCCAATTTTTAATCAATAAAATGAGATATTTTCATCTCTCCTCTCTCCTATTTCAAAACTAGATCCAAAAAGTAAGCTGAACTGACCCAAAAATGGTCAAAAATTAACCAAACTGATCTAGAAAATTCTAGAATCAGTTTGCTTGGTTAGAGGCTCACTTTTTCCTATAAATAGAAACTCCCCCTTTGTAAAAGCTTAATGGTGTTTATGCACTCTTACTCTGCTCCTGTCCTGAGCCATCTACATTGAATTTTTTAATAATTCAATTAATTTTTAGCCTAATCCTTTCCAAATTGAATTGGTGGCTACTCTTGCTTCAAACAAGAGTAGAACACTCAATCCCTCAAGCCAAAGGAGACCTTACAAGCTCCATGTAAGCTAATTTTCTTACTTGTTTAATGAAGAATCTATGGTTTTCCTAATTTTTATGTTTTGCAGATGTTGAATTAAATTCAAATGCTATGCCTTTGATAAAAAGGCCGTGACCCCCTTCTCCTCTTTACATTCCAACCCTTCTCAATTCTATAAAGATTAACTAAAGAATTAATTGAACTCTTTTTATTGTTTACTATCTTGAATTTAGAAAATTGGTAGATTAGAGTTCTATAAATCTAATTTGGGTTAATCTAAGTTAAATAAAGAATGATAAAAATGAGAAATGAACAACGGAAAAGAAAGTTTATTTTTATGTTATTCCAAAAGATTAATTTCCACCATTTTTGTATCTAAAAGAAATATTCTAATTACTCCATGTACATATTCACCTATGAATATGCATGGATATCACTGATATTAATTATTAAATTGATTTTTATGCATAGAAAGATGCATAAAGGATTTTTTTTATTACAAAAGTGTTATTCTCATTAAATTTGATTTTTATGCATAGAAAGATGCATAAAGGTTTTTTTTAATTACAAAAGTGTTATTCTCATTAAATTTGATTTTTGTGCATAGAAAGATGCATAAATGAATTTTTTAATTACAAAAGTGTTATTCTCATTAAATTTGATTTTTATGCATAGAAAGATGCATAAAGGAATTTTTTAATCACAAAAGTGTTATTTTCATTAAATTTGATTTTTATGCATAGAAAGATGCATAAAGGAGTTTTCTTTTTACAAAAGTATTATTCTCATTAAATTTGATTTTTATGCATAGAAAGATGCATAAAGTATTTTTTTTTAAATTACAAAAGTGTTATTCTCATTAAATTTGATTTTTATGCATGAATAGATGCATAAAGAAATTCTTTTTATTTTAAAAGATTATTCTTATTAAATTTGATTTTATGCATAAATAGATGCATAAAAGGATTTTTTTAAATAAAAGAGTTATTCCCATTGAAGTTGATCTTTATGCATAAATAGATGCATAAAGAATTGTTATATCAAAATTAGAATTCTCTTACATTCTATATTTAAATTCTATGAGTATTTGATAAATGAATAATTAAATACTCTAAGAGAATTCAAGAAATCTATCGAGATTTAAATATTCAGATAAATGATTAATCTATTCCTCATTGGAATTCTTAACTAATTTAGAAATCAATTAAGTGAATATTCAAAGAAAGAAATTCAGTAAAATAGTAACTCAGCTGTTAAACTTTTCGAGAAAGATAGATCAGGAAAAATCTTATCTGACTGGAACCTTTAATCAAACTATGACCAAGACCAAACTCTTTCATCAGTTTTGAGGACAGAAGGTGTGACCAGTTTAGAAAAATACACTCAAAACTCCTCCCAAATCTGAAACTAAGTTTGAGACCCTTTGAATTGATATGTGGATCAAGGTTATAGAATTCGAGGAATTTTGGTATGAAATTCAAAATTTTGATCAAGAAGTTTTGGTGATAGTGATTCAAGAAATAATCCCTGTATTCAAAAGAAAATCAAACAGAAAACTTGCATAGAAATGAGATGTCATGTGAATCAGACAGATGTGAATGAATGGATGGATGAGATGTGATGTGAATAGATGTGATGAGATGTCATGTGAATCAGATAGATGTGAATGAATGGATGGATGGGATGTGATGTGAATAGATGTGATGAGATGTCATGTGAATCAGATAGATGTGAATGAATGGATGGATGGGATGTGATGTGAATAGATGTGATGGGATGCGATGTGAATCAGATAGATGTGAATGAATGGATGGATGTGAATGTGTATGTGAAGAATGGATGTGGATGTGTATGTGAAGAATGGATGTGGATGTGTATGTGAAGAATGGATGTGGATGTGTATGTAAAGAATAGATGTGGATGAGTATGTGAAAGAATGGATGTGGATGTATGTGAAAGAATGGATGTGGATGTGTATGTGAAAGAATGTGATGTGACATGAATATATGTGGATGTGAAGTGATAGTGGGTGCAACACACCGTGCAACCCATTTGGCATTCGATGCTGGTGAAACTTTGCGAGTGAAAGTGTAGCAGCTTTAGGACTCACTCAAGACGTTTAACCCACATCAGATTCCATATGACACTGATGCCCCAGCCAAATCCGCTATTTTTTGTATAAGGGACCCCTTGGACACTATGCACCCACATTGGATGCCGTACAAGTGGCATGTCCCAACCAAACCGGCTATTTCTTGTATAGGGGACTCCTTAGGCACTATGAAACTTTGCGAGTGAAAGTGTAGCAGCTTTAAGGACCCACTCAAAACGTTTAACCCACATCGGATTCCATATAACACTGATGTCCCATCCAAATCCACCATTTTTTGCATAAGGGACCCCTTGGACACTGCAAAAAATAGCGGGTGGCAACACACCCTCCCACCTATCCGATGGTGGTGAAACTTTGCCAGTAGAAGGATAGAAGCCCCATGGACCCACTCGCAAAGTTTCACCCACATCGGACTCCGTATGATATAATGATGCCCAGCCCAAACCTGTTATTTTTTGCATAGCGGACCCCTTGGGCACTATGCAAAAAATAGTGGGTGGCAACACACCATCCCACCCACGACGTCCGATGGTGGTGAAACTTTGCAAGTGGAGGGTTGGAAGACCCTGGACCCACTCGCAAAGTTTCACCCACATCAAACATCGTACGAGCGGCATGCCCCAAACTAGCTATTTCTTGCATATGGGACTCCTTAGGCACTATGCAAAAAATAGGGGGTGGCAACACACCGTCCAACCCAACTGGCATTTGATGCAAGTGAAACTGTGCGAGTGGAGGTGTAGTAGCTCCACGGATCCACTCGAAAAGTTTCACCCTCATTCGATTCCTTATGATATTGATGCCCCACCCAAATGCGTTATTTTTTGCACAGGGGACCCCTTGGGCACTTTGCAAAAAATATCAAGTGGCAACACACCCTCCCACCTATTTGGCATCCGATGGTGGTGAAACATTGCAGGCAAAAGGGAAGTAGCCCCATGGACCCACTTGTTGAGATATCGAGCTCTAGTGAGGTGGTGGACACTGATGACCCGCCTGGGGGATAGGCCCCACACTTACACCACTGGCATGGTTGGTGAGATCTTGGGTGATATGCGGCCAGTGGGATGACAGGCTGTGTGACAGCCATTCTAGAGACTGGCATAGTTATAGCGCCAGCTCATTTAGTCGGGTTCACACTATAGAGAACCCGTGTATGTATTGGTTGAGTACCTTTCATATTATTGTGTACTCTTATCTTTGTATAATGTGTGTTGAGTGTTGAGTAGAGAAGAAGAAGATTTTCAGCCTCTCACCTTGTGTGTTCTCTATTAGGGTTTTGTGAGTGTGTGTGTGTGCTTGCAAGAGCTCAAGCTCTCTTCCCCCCTACATCTTTTCATGGTATCAGAGCCTGGTTCGTGCGAAGGGCTGAGCTGCAAGCAAGAGAACCACAGGAAGCGGTACGAGGGTAAGAGCTTCAACTACTCTTCCCTATTGTGTTGGTGACTACACCCTTGTCGGGAGCTCTACGGGAGGCACCGGCAACGATCTCTGATTGAGGAGCTTTTTTCGTGGGAGTAAAGCTATAGGGCAACTATACAGTCCTACGGACTAACATTTTCGGGCCGAAAACGCGTTTCGGGCGCGTCTGGACCTCCGTTTTTCAGAAAGCAGGCGATTTCAAGCACTGCGGGTAAGTCATCGATTCTCTGCAGAACTCTGTTTTAAGAACTGCAGGAAGACAGATTGACTGTGCAGACACTGTGGGTGCTGCAAGAGGTCTACAGTTGCCATTGGGTGTATGTATGTGCATTGAAGTCACTGGTTTTGACATTTGAGAGTACTACAGTACCGCTGCAGAAAATACAGCATTTGTGCAGGAAAAACCAGAGTGCAGTTTCTGGTGAAATTGTGTGTTTGGCAAGATGTCTAATGATGGCATAACACAGATTGTGGCTGAGAAGCTGGATAAGAATAACTTCCGTGCTTGGAGGTTCAGGTTGACGAATTTCCTGATGGGAAAAGGCTATTGGGACTACATAGAAGGTGAGCATGAAGAGGCACCGGAGATACCGGATATAAATCCGACTGCTGCAGATGTGAAAGAGTTTAAAGACTGGAACCAAGGAGCCAGGAAGGTTATGTATTGGCTTTCCATTAGTATACAGGACACCATGATTGGGCACATTCAGGATGCCAAGTCCCCCAAGGAGGCGTGGGACACCTTGGTAAAGCTGTATGAAACAAATACCAAGGCACGTAAGATACAGTTGAAGAATGAACTTCATACTGTGGAGAAAAAGAGCATGTCTGTGAATAACTATGCGTTGAAGATAAAGGGTATTGTGGAATCCCTTGCATCTATTGGTGTGTCAGTAGATGATGATGACAAGGTGGAAGTCTGTCTACGTGGTCTCGGGCCACAATACAAGGCGTTCAAGACGTCTATTCAGACTCGGGAAAACATTCCCAACTTTACAGATTTGGTGTCTATGCTGATTATCGAAGAGAAGAGCTTGGGTGAAGACCAACAGACTTCACAAAGCAAAAACAGTTCAGAGCAACAGGCCTTCTACACGAGTTCAGGAAGAGGACGAGGTAGAGGAGGCCGTGGACGCGGTCAAGGAGGTGGCCGAACAGGTAATCAGAATTATGGTCAGCAGCAGCAGCAACAACAACAGTCCCAGAATCAACAACAACAACAACACGCAGGTGGAAGAGGCAAATTCAGAGGCAGGGGGAGTCAAAGAGGCCGTGGAAATTGGCAAAGGCAATATAATGATGCACGTGAATGCTATTATTGTGGTAAGCCTGGACATGTGCAGGCAGAATGTTATAAGAAGCAGGCTGACATGCAAAATGGGAAAGTGCAGCAAAACAACTATGCATCCTCAAGCAGAAACAATGAGGATAATGAAAGGTTGTTTGTTATGCAGCATGTCGTGAATGCCATGTCTGAAAATGTTGATGCAGCACAAAAAGATAATGTATGGTATGTGGATTCAGGCGCTTCGAACCACATGACAAGTCATGGGGAGTGGTTCAAGGCGATGAAAAACCCGGAAAGACCAGGTTTTGTGGAAACAGGGGATGACACGGCTCATCCAATTGCCCACGTTGGAGATGTACCATTGTCTATGCAGGATGGCAAAGTGAAGTACCTTGCAGATGTACTTCATGTACCGAACATAACAAAGAATCTGGTTTCAGTTGGCCAGATGATTGAGCAGGGTTTGTAGGTTAGGTTTAACCCTGATGGGTGTTATGTCGAAGACTTTAAAGACAAGTGCAGGTTGGTTGCAAAAGGCAACAGAGTGGGCAGAATGTTTACGTTGGATGTAGACATGCCTGAAATGAGTGCTGCGATGTTTGCAAATGGTTCAGGAATTGTTGCAGACACAGACATATGGCATAAAAGAATTGGACATGTGAATGTGCAGAGATTGAAGTCTATGCAGACAAAAGGAATTGTGACAGGGTTGCCAAAATTTAAAGTGGAAGGTATGCATAAAATCTGTGAAGCATGCCAATTTGGGAAGCAAACAAAGCATGTGTTTCCACGTAACAGATATGTGAGCAGAAATGCACTAGATGTTGTGCATTCAGATGTATGGGGTCCTACGAAGACCGTGTCTATGGGAGGCTGCAGGTACTATGTCACTTTCATTGATGACCACACAAGGAAAGTGTGGGTATATTTCATGAAGGAGAAGAGTGAGGTGTTCACTCACTTTCAGAATTTCAGAGTTTTGGTTGAAAAGCAAACAGGGAAATATGTAAAGTGCCTAAGGTCAGATGGAGGGGGAGAGTACTTCTCCAATGAGTTCTCTGAATTCTTGAAGAAGAATGGTATTCGGAGACAGTTCACATGCAGATATACTCCGCAGCAAAATGGAGTTGCTGAGCGGAAAAACAGGCACATTGCTGAGATTGCACGAGCATTGATGGAAGAGAAGAATATGCCGCATTGCTATTGGGCTGAGACTGTTTCTACAGCAGTATACATCATGAACAGGACTCCAACTGCAGCCATACATGATGTAACTCCAGAGGAGAGGTTTACTGGCAGAAAACCTGATTTGTCTCATCTGAAAGTCTTTGGATGCATTGCATATGTGCATGTGCCAGATGAGCTGAGAACTAAGCTGGATCCGAAAGCTGAAAAATGTGTGTTTATTGGATATTCCCTTGAGCAAAAGGGATACAGGTATTATAACCCTGCTACACGTGAGTTGAGGGTAAGCAGGGATGTTGTCTTTGATGAGATGAGCAGCAGCTGGTATGCTGCTGAAAAAGAAGCTGTTAGGGCTGATTTGAGTGGAAGTGTGGTTGCACAGAATGCTGGTCAGCAATCACAGTCTTTGAGTGGACCAGGAGAGTCCTCATCTAGTGGGTCTGTTGATAGACCATGGAGTGGCAGGCTGCATCACAATACCAGCCCTGCAAATGTGATTAGTACATCACGTAAAGGAAAAGAGAAAGTGGTTGAGCCCCTTGGTATGCCTGACATTTCTGCAGGGCATTCTCATGTTGATGGAGAGTCTAGTGGCTCAGATATGAGTCTTGATGAGGAGCTTGGGATCCCAGCTGTGAGAACACCTGGTGTAAAGAAGGCTATGGAAGCCATGAATGAAAAGCTGCGAAGATCAGGGAGAGTGAAGAACCCTGTGCAGAGATTTACATATGATGGTTATGTGGCACATCACTATGCATATATGGCAAAGGTTGTGCAGGTTGTTGAGCCCACATGCATTGATGAGGCTGTTGGAAATGTGCATTGGGAGAAAGCTATGGACGAGGAGATAGATGCACTATATGGAAATGAAACTTGGGATTTAATGCAATTGCCTGAAGGCAAGAAAGCCATTGGATGCAAGTGGGTGTACAAAGTTAAACATAACAGTGATGGAAGCATAAACAGGTACAAGGCTAGATTGGTAGCCAAAGGATATGCGCAGACATATGGGATTGATTATGAGGAAACTTTCAGCCCAGTTGCCAAGATGGCAACGGTGAGAGTTGTGATAGCAGTGGCTGTGTCAAATCAATGGTCTTTACATCAGATGGATGTAAATAATGCATTCTTGCATGGGGATTTGCAAGAAGAGGTGTATATGTTGCAGCCACCTGGATATGAGGATGTGGGTCACCCCGAGCATGTTTGCAGGTTGAAGAAAGCCTTGTATGGCTTAAAGCAAGCACCAAGAGCATGGTCTGACAAGATTTCTGAATATCTTGTCACTATTGGCTTTCATGTAGCCAATGCAGATTTCTCATTGTATGTGAGACATGGTGATAGAGGAGTTGTGCTTGTTGTCATCTATGTAGATGACTTGATCATTACGGGGGACCATGATGCAGAGATCTTTGATGTAAAGATATTGCTTGGACAGAAGTTCGAGATGAAGGATCTCGGGGAGCTCAGATATTTCTTGGGCATTGAGGTGATTAGGTCACCACATGGTATTGGATTACTGCAGAGACAGTATGGCTTGGACATGTTGTCCAAGTATGGTATGACAGGCTGTAAGCCTATTTCTGTGCCATTGGATCAGAATGGCAAGTTGAGTGCAGATTCAGGAGAGATCTTGGAGGATCCTACTATGTATAGAAGCATAGTAGGAAGCTTGATCTACATGACGATCACCAGACCAGATTTGAGCTATGCTGTTGGGTTGGTGAGTCAGTTTATGCAGGTTCCACGGAAACCGCATTTGGATGCAGTGAGACGCATACTGAGGTATGTGAGGTCTACTTTGCATTGTGGACTATTCTATGAGACTGGGACAGAGATATGTGTACATGGGTACATAGATGCTGATTGGGATGGTAGTATCTCAGATAGAAGATCTACCAGTGGATTCATGTTTTCTTTGGGGAGTGCTGCTATGACTTGGAGCAGCAAGAAGCAGCCTACGGTTGCTCTATCGATTACAGAGGCCGAGTACAGAGGAGCTACTATGGCAGCATGTGAGGTAGCTTGGTTGAGAAAGCTACTTGCAGATTTGGGTCTATCAGTGGATAGACAAGTTGTCATTTTCTGTGACAACATTAGCAGTATACAGTTGGCCAGGAACCCAGTCTTTCATGCTCGTACGAAGCACATAGAGGTTCACTACCATTTCGTCAAAGAGAAGGTCTTGGCAGGAGACCTTGACCTTGTTTATGTCAGCACAGAGGATCAGGTAGCTGACATCTTCACCAAAGCATTGGGTATAGAGAAGCTCTGCAAATTCAGGGCTTCACTTGTTGGTGTACATGAGATGGAGTTGAGCTCGAGGGGGAGTGTTGAGATATCGAGCTCTAGTGAGGCGGTGGACACTGATGACCCGCCTGGGGGATAGGCCCCACACTTACACCACTGGCATGGTTGGTGAGATCTTGGGTGATATGCGGCCACCAGTGGGATGACAGGCTGTGTGACAGCCATTCTAGAGACTGGCATAGTTATAGCGCCAGCTCATTTAGTCGGGTTCACACTATAGAGAACCCGTGTATGTATTGGTTGAGTACCTTTCATATTATTGTGTACTCTTATCTTTGTATAATGTGTGTTGAGTGTTGAGTAGAGAAGAAGAAGATTTTCAGCCTCTCACCTTGTGTGTTCTCTATTAGGGTTTTGTGAGTGTGTGTGTGTGCTTGCAAGAGCTCAAGCTCTCTTCCCCCCTGCATCTTTTCACCACTCGCAAAGTTTCACTCACATCGGACGTCATATGATAATGATGCCCCACCCAAACCCGTTATTTTTTGCATAGGGGACCCCTTGGACACTGCAAAAAATAGTGGGTAGCAACACACCGTCCCACCTATCTTGGATGGTGGTAAAACTTTGCAAGTAGAAGGGTAGAAGCCCCATGGACCCACTCGCAAAGTTTCACCCACATCAGACGCTATATGATAATGATGCCCCACCCAAACCAATTATTTTTTGCATAGGGGACCCCTTGGGCACTATGCAAAAAATAGCATGTGGCAACACACCATTCTGCCCATCCGACATACGATGGTGATGAATTGCACGTGGAGGGGTAGTAGTAGCAGCTGTATAAGTCTCACTCGCATCATCTGATGCCACATGAGCATGATGCCCCACCTAAATCCCCTATTTTTTACATAGGGACCCCTTGGGCACACTATACAGAAAATAGTGGGTGGCAACACACCATCCCATCCATCCGGCATCCATTGGTAGTGAGAGGTTACGAGTGGAGAGAGGTAAGAGCCCCATGGATGCACTCGCAAAGTAACGAGTGGAGAGAGGTAAGAGCCCCATGGATGCACCCATGGGGATGCACTCGCAAAGTAAAGAGTGGAGAGAGGTAATAGCCCCATGGATGCACCCATGGATGCCCCATGGATGCACTTGCAAAGTTTCACCGGCATAGGATGTCGTATGAGTGTGATGCCCCTCCCAAACCCACTATTTTTTGCATAGGGGACCCCTTGGGAATTATGTAAAAAATAGCGTGTGGAGGGGTAGCAATGCCCCATGGACCCACTCCAAAAGTTTCACCTGCATAAGATGCCTTAAGATAATGATGCTCCACCCAAACCCACCATTTTTTTTGCATAGGGGACCCCTTATGCACTAAATTGCGGGTAGCAACACACCCTCCCACCTATCCGGCATCTAATGGTGGTCAAACTTTGCGAGTGGAAGGGTAGCAACCCCATGGACCCACTCGCAAAGTTTCACTCACATTAGACATTGTATGATAATGATGCCCCACCCAAACCCGTTATTTTTTACATAGGGGACCCCTTGGCAATAGCGTGCGGCATCACACCATCCCACCCATCCGGTTTCCGATGGTGGTGAAACTTTGGGAGTTGAGGGGTGGTATCCCATGGACCCACTCAGAAAGTTTCACCCACATTGGATTCTATATGAGTGGCATGTCCCACCGAGGGACTCCTTAGGCACTATGAAAAAAAGGGAGTGCAACACACCATACAACCCATTTGGCATTTGATGCTGGTGAAACTTTGCGAGTGGAAGTGTAGCAGCTCTAAGGACCCATTCAAAAAGTTTCACCCACATCGGACTCCATATGACACTGATGTCCCACCCAAACCCGTTATTTTTTGCACAGGGGACCCCTTGGACACTTTGCGAAAAATAGCGGGTGGCAATACACCCTCCCACCTATTCGGCATCCGTGAAACATTGCACGTTGAAGGGAAGTAGCCCCATGGACCCACTCACGAAGTTTCACTCACATCGGACATCGTATGATAATGATGTCCCACCCAAACCCGTTATTTTTTGCATAGGGGACCCCTTGGACACCATGCAAAAAATAGTGGGTGGCAACACACTGTCCCGCCCATCCAGTTTCCGATGGTGGTGAAACTTTGCAAGTGGAGGGGTGCCAGCCCATGGACCCACTCGTAAAGTTTCACCCAAATCACACGTCGTATGAGTGGCATGTCCCATCCAAACCAGCTATTTCTTGCATAGGGGACTCCTTAGGCACTTTGCAAAAAATGGGGGGTGGCAACACATTGTCCAACCCTTCCGGCATTCGATGTTTGGCGAAACTTTGTGTGCAGTCGTAGCATCTCCACAAACCCACTTGAAAAGTTTCACCCGCATTCCTTATGATACTGATGTCGCACCCAAACCCATCATTTTTTCACAGGGGACCCCTTGGGCACTATGCAAAAAATAGCAGGTGGCAACACAACCTCCCACCTATCCAACATCTCATGGTGGTTAAACTTTGTGAGTGGAAGGTTAGCAGCCCCATAGAAAGTTTCACTCACATCGGACACCGTATGATAATGATATGGCACTATGCATGCGGCAACACACCGTCCCACTCATCCGGTGTTCGATGGCGGTGAAACTTTGCGAGTGGAGGGGTGGCAACTTATGGACCCAATGGAAAAGTTTCACCCACATTCAATGCTGTACGAGCGGCATGTCCCACCCAAACTAGCTATTTCTTTCATAGGGGACTCCTTAGGCACTATGCAAAAAAAAGCGGGTGGCAACACACCGTCCAACCCATCCGGCATTTGATGCTGGTGAAAAATTGCAAGTGGAGGTGTAGCTGCTCCACGGATCCACTCGAAAAGTTGGACCTGCATTGGATTCATATGATATTGATGCCCCACCCAAACCCATTATTGTTTGCACACAAGAGACCCCTTGGACACTATGCAAAAAATAGCGGGTGTGGCAACACACCCTCCCACCGATCCGGCACGATGGTGGTGAAACTTTACGAGTGGAAGTGTAGAGCAGCCCCATGGACCCAATCGCAAAGTTTCACCCACATTAGATGCCGTATGATAATGATGCCCACCCAAACCTATTATTTTTTGCATAGGGGACCCCTTGGAAACTATGCAAAAAATAGTGGGTGGCAACACACCGTCCTGCTTATTCGGCGTCTGATGGTGGTGAAACTTTGTGACTGGATGGGAGGCAGCCCATGGACTCACTCGCAAACTTTCACCGACATCGGACGTCGTACGAGTGGCATGTCCCACCCAAACGAACTATTTCTTGCATAGGGGACTTCTTAGGCAGTATGCAAAAAATAGGGGGTGGCAACACACTGTCGACCCATCTAGCATTCCATATTGGTAAAACTTTACGAGTGGAGGGATAGCAGCTCCATAGACCCACTCGCAAAGTTTCACCCACATCGGATTCCTTATGATACTGATGCCCCACCCAAACGCGCTAATTTTTGCATAGGGGACCCCTTGGGCGCTATGAAAAAAATAGCGGGTGGCAACACACCCTCCTACCTATCGGGTATTCGATCATGGTGAAACTTTGTGAGTGGAAGGGTACATCCCCATGGACCCACTCTCAAAGTTTCACCCACATTGGACGTCGTATGATAATGATGTCCCACCCAAACCCATTATTTTTTGCATAGGGGACCCTTTGGGGACTATGCAAAAAATAGCAGGTTGGGCCCAGCCGGTTTCCAATGGTAGTGAAACTTTGCGAGTGGAGGGGTGCCAACCCATGGACCCACTTGCAAAGTTTCACCCACATCAGATGTCGTACGAGTGGCATGTCCCACCCAAACTAGCTATTTCTTGCATAGGGGACTCCTTAGGCACTATGCCAAAAATAGGGGGTGGCAACACACCGTCCAGCCCATCTGACATTCCATGCTAGAGAAACTTTGCAAAGTGGAGGCGTAGCAGCTCCACAGACCCACTTGTAAAGTTTCGCCCACATCACATTCCTTATGATACGAATGCCTCACCCAAACTCGTTATTTTTTTGCACAAGTGACTCCTTGGGCACTGTGCAAAAAATAGCACGTGTCAACACACCCTCCCACGTATCCGGCATCCGAGTGGTGAAAATTTACAAGTGGAAGGGTAGTAGCCCCATGGACCAACTCGCAAAGTTTCACCCACATCAGACACCATATGATAATGATGCCCCACCCAATCCCGTTATTTTTTGCATAGGGGACCCCTTGGGCACTATGCAAAAAATAGCGCGTGGCAACAAACCGTCCCACCCATCCGGTGTCAATTGGTGGTGAAACTTTGCGAGTGGAGGGTTGGAAGCCCCTGGACCCACTCGCAAAGTTTCACCCACATTGAACGTCGTACGAACGGCATGCCCCAATCCAGCTATTTCTTGCATAGGGGACTCCTTAGGCACTATGCAAAAATGGGGGTGGTAACACACCGTGTAACCTATCCGACATTCGATGCTAGTGAAACTTTGCGAGTGGAGGCGTAGTAGCTCCACGGACCCACTTGAAAAGTTTCACCCGCATCTGATTCCTTATGATATTGATGCCCCACGCAAACCCATTATTTTTTGTATAGGGGACCCCTTGGGCACGATGCAAAAAATAGTGGGTGGCAAGACACTGTCTCACCCATCTGGTATCTGATGGGGGTGAAACTTTGCAAGTGGAGAAGTAGCAGCCGCATGGATCCACTTGCCAAGTTGTAGCCGCATTGGATGCCGTATGATAATGATGCCCCACCTAGACCCGTTATTTTTTGCATAGGGGACCCCTTGGGCACTATGCAAAAATAGTGGGTGGCAACACATTATCCCACCTATTCGACGCTTGATAGTGGTGAAACTTTGTGAGTGGAGGAGGGGAAACAAATTGTCCCACCCAAACTAGCTATTTCTTGCATAGGGGACCCCTTGGGCACTATGCGAAAGATAGGGGGTGGCAACACACCATCCAACCCAATCGTCGTTAGATTTTGGTGTAACTTTGTGAGTGGAGATGTAGCAGCTCCACGGACCCACCTGCATCGGATGCCATATGATACTGGTGCCCCAACCAAACCCATTATGTTTTGCATAGGAGGAGACCCCTTGGGCACTATGCAAAAATAGTCGGTGGTAAGACATTGTCCCACCGATTTGGCTTCCAATGGTGGTGAAACCTTGCGAGTGGAGGGGTAGTAGCCACATGGACCCACTTGCAAGGTTTCACCCACATCAGATGCCATATGATAGTGAATCTACTTGCAAATTATCATCCGCATATCAGACACCCTACGAGCGTGATTCCCCACCCAAACCAGCTATTGTTTTGCATAGGGGACCCCTTGGGCACTATGCAAAAAAGAGCGAGTGGCAACACACCATCCTGCCCATCTAGCGTTTAATGATTATTAAACTCTGTGAGTGGAGGGACAAAAGCCCCATATACCCACTTCTAAAGTTTTAATTACATCGGATGTCGTACGATAACAATGCCCCACCCAAACAAACTATCTTTACATAAGGGACCCCTTGGGCACTATGAAAAAAATAGCGGTGGCAACACAATGCCACCCATTTGGCATTCAATGGTTATGAGACTTTGTGAGTGGAGGGGTAGTAGCCCATGGACCAAATCACAAAGTTTCACCTGCACAACATCGGACACCATACGAGCATGATGCCCCACCCAAACCCGCTATTTTTTGCATAGGGGATCCCTTGGGCACTATTAGGAAAATAGTGGGTGGCAACACACTGTCCCGCCCATCTAGCATCATCCAATGGTGGTAAAAATTTGAGAGTAGAGGGATAAAATCCCCCCATGGACCCACTCACAAAGTTTCACTCTCCTCGGACGTCATATAATGGGCGCCACCTAAACACGTTATTTTTTGCATAGGGGACCACTTGGGCACTATGCAAAAAATAGTGGGTGCAACAGACCGTCCCACCCATCTGACATGTGATAGTGGGGTGAAACTTTGTGAGTGGAGGGATAGCAACCCCATGGACCCCCCACTCGCAAGGTTTCACCTGCATCCAACACACCGTACAATAATGATGCCCCATCAAGTTATTTTTTGCATAGGGGACTCCTTGGGCACTATGCAAAAAATAGCGGGTGGCGACACATTCTCCCATCCATTTGGCATCCGATGCTAATGAAACTTTGTGAGTGGAGGTGTAGTAGCCCCATGGACCCACATTAGACACCGTATGATAATGATGCCTCACCCACATTAGACGCCGTATGATAAAGTCTCACCCACATTAGACGCCGTATGACCCGAATCCATTATGATTTGCTAGCGGGTGGCAACCCACCATCCAATATATCAGGCATTCGATAGTTGTGAAAATTTTCAAATGGAGGGGGGATAGCAGCCCCATGTACCCACTCACAAAGTTTCATCTACATCGGATGTCATACATGATACTAATGCCCCACCCAAACCCATTATGTTTTCCATAGGGGAACCTCTAGGCACTATGTAAAATATAGTGGGTGGCATCACACTGTCCCACCCATCTGGCATCTGATGGTGGTGAAAATTTACAAGTGGAGGTGTAGCACCTGCACTGACCCACTTGCAATGTTTTACTCGGATCAGACACCGTATGATAATGATGCCCCACCCAAATCCGCTATTTTTTGCATAGGGGACCCCTTGGGCATTATGCAAAAATATCAGTTGGCAACACACCGTCCCACCCATCTGCCAATGGTGGTGAAACTTTGCAAGTGGAGGGGTAGCATCCCCATGGATGCACTCGCAAAGTTTCACCTGAATCGGATGCCGTATGATAATGCTACCCCACCCAAACCTTTTTTTTTGCATAGGAGACCCCTTGGTCACCTTGGCCGGTGATGGATCTATGTGCCATGCACACTTGGGCACTATGCAAAAAATAAGAATCCCAACACATGGTCTCACCCATCCGGCGTCCAAATATGGTGGTGAAACTTTGCAACTAGAGGGGTGGAAGTCCCATGGACGCACTCACAAACCCGCCGCATCAGACATCGTGCGAGCGTGATGCCCGACCCCAACCACCTATTTTTTGCATAGAGGACCCCTTTGACACTATGCAAAAAATAGCGGCGGGTGGCAGCACACCGTCTTGCCCATATGGCATCCGATAGTGGTTAAACTTTAAGAGTGGAGGGGTAGCAGCCCCATATACCCACTCACAAGGTTTCAACCGCATAGAACATTCTACGATAATGATGCCTCAACCAAACGTGCTATTTTTTGCATAGGAGACCCCTTGGGCACTATGCAAAAAATAGTCAGTGGGGAAACACACCGTTCCACCCATCTGGCAACCAATGGAGGGTGAAACTTTGCGAGTGGAGAGGTAGTAGTGCCGCATAGACCCAGTTGCAAAGTTTCACCTACATCGGATGTCATATGATAACAATGTCCCACCCAAATTGACTATTTTTTGCATAGGGGATTCCTTGGGCACTATGTAAAAAGTAGCGAGTGTAAACACACTGTCTTGCCCATTCGATGTATGATGGTTAAACTTTGCAAGTGGAGGGGTGGCAGCCCATGGACCCACTTGCTAAGTTTCACCCTCATCGCACGTCGTATGATAGTGATGCCCCACCCAAACCCACTATGTTTTGCATAGGGGGCCCCTATGTTTTGCATAGGGGGCCGCTTGGGCACTATGTAAAAAATAGCGGGTGGCAATACACCTTCCCACCCATCCGGTGTATGATGGTGGTTAAATGTTACGTGTGGAGTGATAGCAGCCCCATATACCCACTTGCAAAGTTTCACTGACATCGAATGCCATACGGTAATGATGCCCCACCCAAACCTGCTATATTTTGTAGAGGAGACAGTGGGTGGCAATACACCATCCCACCCATGGTGGTGAGACTTTGCAAGTGGAGGGGTAGTAGCCCCATGGACCCACTCCCAAAGTTTCACCGGCATCGGACACCGTACGAGTGTGATGCTCCACCCAAACCCACTAATTTTTTGCATAGGGGTTCCCTTGGGCACTATGCAGGCAGAAAATAGTGGGTGGCAACACACCGTCCTGCCCATCCCTAGCATCGATGGTAGTGAAACTCTGAGAGTAGAGGGGTAGTAGCCCCATGGACCCAGTTGCAAAGTTTTGCCCTCATCGAATGCCGTATAATGATGCGCCACCCAAACTCGTTATTTTTTGCATTAGGGACCCCTTGGGCACTATGCAAAAAATAGCAGGTGGCAACATACCATCCACCCATCTGGCTTCCAATGGTGGTGAAACTTTGTGAGTGGAGGGGTTTCTACTATCCTAATATGGGATTGATCATGGTGATTAGACACAAGATTAAGCATAATATTAAGGTGGGTTATACTACACTAAAAACTCCATGACTAGAGAGGGATAGAGATTGCATACTCAACACAAGATTTCTATTGCATTCACAATGAACCATACAATGCTATAGGCCTTCTAGCCTTATTCCACTTTACATGTCGTCATCCATGTGGCACTCCCTTTTCCACTCTTTTGGTCAACACTCACACACCATACAATATCACATGTGGTGCTTCTTATCTTACCACAATATCTTGCACCTCAAGGGTTCTTTCCCACATACACACAACACCACGATTATCTCTCTCAACACCCCCTCTTAATCGAGGTGTTCCACAACTCACCCATCATGGATATCAATGTAGCATTGCACAACCGCACTCTCTATCTCTCAACACTCCCCTTCAGTGACACATTGGAGTGCTAGCCAACGAACATGTGTGTGCATGTCTACCATCTTAGATACCGAATCCATTTTGAGCCCACTTGCTCCAGCAGAACCATTGAGTCGAATTTGAACATAGAAGTTCGGGTGGGAACCAACCCATGCGCATGCACCTCACACGTGCATCGGTCATGCACACATCACGATAACTATTTTGAGCTTCTCAGTGAGCTCGGGCAAGGCAACCCTCATACCATGGGTGAAGTTTTACAAAGCCATTTTGACTGTAGTCGGGCAGGGGACCCATGTGTGTGTAAACTCTTTGGGCAATCACAACTTAGATTTTTACATTATGTCACAAGCATGTGAACAATCATCAAAGATAGAGACAAATTTTGTAACATTGTGTGTGTGTGAAACAATTTCTTGTCAAAGGTTTTAACTCATGCTTTATAAGCATATAAAAAAATGTCTTGCATTTGGTGTGTAAATGCACCCAAACCAAACAACTCTCCTCACGTCTGCCAGATCTATGTGCATTGAAAAACTACCCACTGGAGACACAATTAGCATTACGCGACCTGCAATCTTATCTCCATCATAACTTCTCGGTGAGTCGGCAGTCTGTCCCTCTTGCCTACACTCCACATGCTAGCGCCCACAGCACACTTCGAGTGTGGGACCTACCCTAGCTTATCTTCTACAACCGCTTCTCCATATTCTCTTGTGTCCACCATAGCCATAAAATCTCTGCTTCGTAAGTCTTGCCTTTTTGCAAGTTTAGGACCCGTTTTCTGCAGGTCTTCTTTTTTTACATGCTTGATGTTGCTTACGGACCACTGTAGCTCTACGAGCTTCAATGCTAGTCTTCTTGCATACGCCGTTGCGATTCTATCACCATGAAGCTTTCTCATTAGCTTCTCCATAGGGATCTTCCCATTCCTTTTAAAAGTTTCACCTAGATTGCAAGTGGTGAAACTTTTAAAATGATATGTTAATGATTCCCCACCCAAACCCATAATTTTTTGCATTCGGGACCCCTTAGGCACTATGCAAAAAATAGTGTATGGTAACACACCATCCCACCCATCCGACGTCCGATGGTTGTGAAACTTTGCGAGTGAAGGGGTGGCAGCCCCATGGATCCACTCACAAAGTTTCACCTGCATTGGACACCATATGCGCATGATGCCCCACCCAAACCATCTATTTTTTCCATAGGGGACCCCTAGGGCACTACGTAAAAAATAGCGGGTGGCAACACACCGTTCCCACCCATGGAGTTCGATGGTGGTTAGACTTTGGGAGTGGAGGGGTATTAGCTCCATATACCCACTCGCAAAGTTTCACCCGCATCGGACGCCGTACGATTATGATGCCCCACCCAAACTCGCTATTTTTTGCATAGGGAACCCCTAGGGCACTATGAAAAAAATAGCAGGTGACAACACACCATCCCACCCGTTTGGCATTCAATGGTGGTGAGACTTTACAAGTCAAGGGACCTAGTCAC
Organism: Cibotium barometz; assembly: GCF_041138505.1. Classification (NCBI taxonomy): domain Eukaryota; kingdom Viridiplantae; phylum Streptophyta; class Polypodiopsida; order Cyatheales; family Cibotiaceae; genus Cibotium; species Cibotium barometz. The sequence continues at coordinate 34,649,126 of NC_141102.1, read as the reverse complement.
AAAGTTTCACCCGCATTGGACGCCTTGGGGGGTTCACTATATGTAAACCCTCTATGTCACGTGCGTTCAAGGCCTATTAAAAAAACTACTTATCTGTAAATTTTCATGAATAAAACACACCCTTTTCTTATTCAATCTTTGAATACCCCCATTAAATGGCACCCTTCTGTATGTAAAAAATGTGTAAAATAAGGATTTTAAAAATCCCTTCTTTTGAACCCACATACTACGGTTACATATTTATGAGCGACCCCCCGAGTCGAACGCTGTATGAGTGGGATGCCCCACCCAAACCTGCTATTTTTTGAATAGGGGACCGCTTGGGTACTATGCAAAAAATAGCGGGTGGCAACACATCGTCCCACACCCATTCGGCATATAATGGTGGTGAAATTTTATGCGACTGGAGGGATAAGAGCCCCATGGACCCACTCACAACGTTTCACCCGCACATCGGACGTTGTACGATAATGATGCCCCACCCAAACCCATTATTTTTTACATAGGGGACTCCTTGGGCACTATGCATTCAAGACTTCTTGAATGTTTGTTTCTACACCCAAGATCTCTAGAGAACTCTTAAACCACTTGACAATCCTACCAACTACATTGACTAATTTGATTGCATCTAAATTTGGGAATGGTAGTGCAATGTCATGGTCGACTAATTTGCTTGCATCTAAAGTTGGAAATGCTCATGGTTGAAGCATTTATCCTTGCTCACAGAGACGTGCTCTTTCCCAAGTGTTTCTCCATGGTTGGAAATGCTCATGGTTGAAGCATTTATCAATGCTCACAGAGACGTGCTCTTTCCCAAGTGTTTCTCCATGGCACATATCTTCTCCCTATTGCCACCATCACATTATTGATTGATCAACTTGACACATTCATGAGAAAATTGAGATGACATTTTTCCTACATATAAAAAATACATTATTTCAATTCTCTAAATTAGATCAAGTATCCAAATTCAGTTAGTAGAATATACATTATAATCTATCATTAGTATCATCTTCTTTTAATTACCACTTGATAGAATTGGCCAATTGTCCAAATCTACATACAATATGAATATTTTTGAGATCACAGGTGGCAAAATCCTGTAACTCCACCGAATACAAGGACTACTCCTTTTTTTAGCATTATTACACAAATATTTGTACATATCTTATTCCCGCTTCCAAATGCCACAACTCTCTAAAGGAATGTTCATGTGTCCAAATCTATCTCTTATAATTCTATCACATCCTAGTTTTATGAACCTAGCCATTTATATGTATATATCCCCTCACTCAATCTACATTTGGCCAACTATCCAAATATATATATATATAGTATGAATTGTCTCATAAACATCTCATATGAACTAGCCAATTATACAAACCCTCTTCCATCCAATGCTACTTCTTTAGTATTTACCTAGGTGTCTAAATCTATATCTGAGTGGACACACATCATACCCTACTTTTAAGGATCTAACCATCCATATATACATCCCCCTCTAATGCTAATTCTTTTCAAAATTTGTACAAATCTGCTAGGGCCTTACTTTTGGATAAGTGTCCAAATTCACGTCAAAATTTGATTTCTGTCACCTCCTAGTTTTATAGACCTAACCATTATTAAGGTCACCCTAGTTTTGATCAAGTGTCCAAATCTACCTCTAACATGGATTTCTAACAAGCCCCTAGTTTTAACTAAGTGTCCAAATCAATGGGGCTAATCTTAATTTCTAACAAGGCTCTAGTTTTGGCCAAGTTTCCAAATCAATGGTTAACATGGATTTCTAACAAGACCCTAGTTTTGGCCAAGTGTCCAAATCAACTTGTATCATGAAATTCTAGAAAGGCCCTAGTTTTGTGAATAAGTGTGTCAAAATCAACCTCTAACAGGGGTTTCTAAGAAGGCCATGTATGTCAACCTCTAAGATGAATTTGTAACAAGGCCCTAGTTTTGGCCAAGTCTCCAAATCTACCACTAACATTGATTTCTTGCAAGGCCCTAGTTTTGACCAAGTATCCAAGTCTACCTTTAACATGGATTTTTAATAAGAAGGCCCTAGTTTTGGCCAAGTGTCCAAATAAACCTCTAAAATAAAATTCTAACAAGGCCCTACTTTTGACCAAGTATCCAAATTAGTCTCTAACATGAAATTCTAACAAGGCCCTAGTTTTGGCCAATTGTCCTCATTACACCTTTAGCTATATCTATATATATATACAAATATATAGTATATATATGTATATGTATATGTATATGTATATGTATATGTATATGTATGTGTGTGTGTGTGTGTGTGTGTGTGTGTATAAACATACATACATACATACAAATAAAATATTATCTATTTGTGAGTGTATGTGTTTAAACATATATACATATGTATATTTACATATATATATATACATACATACATATAGAAAAATAAAAATATTTATATATCTATTTGTGAGTGTATGTGTTTAAACATATATGTATATGTATGTGTGTGTGTGTGTGTGTGATTTTATATGTATATGCGTATATATATGTGTGTATGTGTTTATATATACATACATATATATATGTATATATAATACACACACACACACATATATATATATATATGTATGTATGTATGTATTATATACATATATACATTCACAAGATCATACCCTTATCTTGCAACCACCCACAACAATCAATGACAAAGCATATATATCATCAAGAGAATAGGTGAGAATACGCTTAGTCTTTATCTATTACCATACCATAAAAAGAATTATGGGTAGATTTAAGCACATGATGACCAATGATAAAGTTGTGTGAGTGCTACACCTGAATTGTACATCCTTTATTTTGTAAAATGTTAACCCAAAATTTATGCTACATAGCTAATTCTCTTATTGATTAAGAGATTGTCAAAACCATATGCGGCCTATATGAGATCCCAACAAGGAACCTTAAATGTTCAATATGTAAGCATTCTAATTTGATAACACCAATCATTAAAGTAAATTGCACCTTTGCCTAAGTTGTAGTGTAGTGGGAGAGCTAGATGAACTAGACACCAACATGGGTCACTTATTTGAAAGGTTTTCACTATGAGATGAAGTGAACACATCTCACAAAACACATGAAAAAACAAGTACTTCTAAGTAGAAAGAGAGGGTGTTTTGATAATTTATTTATCTTTAAAAATTTGTTAACATAAATTGTTTTTACATCTCGTTATAGATCATCTTTGTAACAAAGAAAATCAAGAATTCCAAAACAAAATCATGTAGTTCTTGAATGTCATATAAGCATGATACATAGTATTATTAGAAATTATAATATGCACGATTCTATTTTATTTAGTGCACATGATATTAGTAATACTAGAAATTATACACAATGTGATATTATTAGGAGACACTATTGCTTTGTTATATATAAAAATACCATAAATGATTTTTGAACATTGTTTTGCATAAAAGTTATAACGTGACTAAATTAGGAAAAGGAAGATAGTATATCCATGCAAGTCCATGTTGACAAATGCATAAATAAGTAACGATGTAGCTGCTTCAGATTTTCACCACAATTATAGAGCATTATTAGCTCACTCAGTGCATGGGTCACATTGATCGGGGCATCCATATACAGTCTTCAATCTGATTTAAAAAATCATAATATAAAGCATGAAGTCTAATGTGTTGGAGATCATAATCAATATTAATATGGGAGAACATGATCAATATTAATGTAGTAGAAGGACACTTGGCATTTGTACTACCAAAGAAAGTCAAGTAAAAAAGCCTAGGTAGTTTAGTGCTATATAGTACAATGTTGAATAATATGAACAACTAAGAAGATCAAGTAAAAAAGCCTAGGTAGTTGAATAATGTGTGTTGTGTGGGAGAACCTCATCAATATTAATGTGGTAGAAACAGGGTTAGCATGTGTACTACCAAGAAAGTGAAGTGAAGAACCCTAGGTAGAGTTTTATAATGCTACATAGTACAATGTTGAACATTGTGTGTTGTGATGGTCCCTTGGAGTCCACATGCAAGCAAAGAAAAGGAATCAATTATCAATCTCTGTCTATCTCTCTCTCTCTCTATTAATGTGGTAGAAACGGGGTTGGCATGTGTACTACCAAGAAAGTGAAGTGAAGAAACCTAGGTAGAGTTTTATAATGCTACAATGTTGAACATTGTGTGTTGTGATGGTCCCTTGGAGTCCACATCAAAGAAAAGGAATCAATTATCAATCTCTCTCTCTCTCTCTCTCTCTATATATTAATGTGGTAGAAACGGGGTTGGCATGTGTACTACCAAGAAAGTGAAGTGAAGAAACCTAGGTAGAGTTTTATAATGCTACATAGTACAATGTTGAATAGTGTGTGTTGTGATGGTCCCTTGGAGTCCACATGCAAGCAAAGAAAAGGAATCAATTATCAATCTCTCTCTCTCTCTCTCTCTCTCTATATATATATATATATATATATATATATATATATATATATGATTGATTCTTTCCTTGCTTTCTTTTCTATATATATATAGAAAAGAAAGCAAAGAAAGAAGAATCAATCATCCAAGGAAAGAATCAATCATCAATCTTTATATTTGGAGTCCGCATGCAAGCAAAGAAAAGGAATCAATTATCAATCTCTCTCTCTCTCTCTCTCTCTCTCTCTCTCTATATATATATATATATATATATATATATATATATATATGATTGATTCTTTCCTTGCTTTCTTTTCTATATATATATATAGAAAAGAAAGCAAAGAAAGAAGAATCAATCATCAATCTCTCTCTCTCTATATATATATATCATCCAAGGAAAGAATCAATCATCAATCTCTCTCTCTCTCTATATATATATATAGAGAGAGAGAGATAGAGATTGTTAGGACGTAGCAGAGTGCAAAGAATCAATCATCAATCTCTCTCTCTATTTATATATAGTCCTCTCTCTCTCTCTCTCTATATATATATGTACATAAGAAACTTTTGTTTTATGATTATATGATGCACCATTTGCAAAACAAGTACTTCTTACGATGATGAACTGAGCTACCTTGTTATAAGAATTTTAAAAACTTTTAAAATTTTTAAGTACCAATTTTTTTTTTAAAATGGTATGCGAAAGCAAGAACGTATCCTTCCATCGCAAGGTCATTTCTAATTTACTAGTGGCTCAAGCCACAGATGCTTGTGTGACCAACCTTACACTATCACAAAAAAATAAAACTTGCACAAGACAATTGAAAAACCTTAATAAGACAGTGAGGCAAAAAAATTAAAATTGTATTTACTTCAATTCAAGATTACATATCCAATTATTTGATAGCTACACAGCCAGGGAAAGTAATTTCTCTACAAAGAAAAGATCATTCCTGCCTTTTGCGCACTACTCTACCATTGATTATAAAAGCAAAATCACCACTCAGTGAGAATCGAAGAACTAAGTAGTCGCGTAAGTTGGCAAAAGGGACCAGTCATCATTCACAGCAACATCTTCTACATCCCCACCTTGCATGGATATATGTAGCACACCCTGTTCTGTAGAGGTTGTGTCGGAGTCTAACGCCTCCCATTCTCCATTTGTAAGCTTCCATCGCCTGTAAGGAAACGCAATGGACAACTGTTGCTTGGCAATATGGTAGCGCATCACAACCTATTACTCCGCATCTGATGGTGTCTCCATTATTCTGTAGAGGTTGTGTCGGAGTCTAACGCCTCCCATTCTCCATTTGTAAGCTTCCATCGCCTATAAGGAAACGCAATGGACAACTGTTGCTTGACAATATGGTAGCGCATCACAACCTATTACTCCACATCTGATGGTGTCTCCATTGTGTTGAACAACTTTTTTATCCCATGCAGGTGATAAGAAACAAGTCAGAGCTCTCTCCCCCTTTGCAATCCATAAAGTTGGGGTACGATGTGTGTCACTTGTACGGAACAGGTACACAAAGAGGTGTAGAGGTATGAAGCAGGATATGGTTGCTTTGTGAGATCCATATGTGCACTTCATAGCATTTTGCACCTTGCTTTCGATCTGCAAACAAGCCATGGCCACTGAAGCATTGTCTGGAATTGGCCATTCAATAGATGTGAGAGTTCGCGTAGGTTTTGGAACTAATTTTCCAGTACCATTTGCTGTCGTGGGAACCACATATGTATCCTCATAGAAGAAGATTTTTCGTGCAAGAAGTTGTGCAGCTGGACACCCTCCAAAGATTAAACTACCAAGCTCCACATGGTATGCTTCAAACAAAGGTTCCTGAAATTGCCTCCATAGGCTCCCACTCACTATAGTTTGAGGAAAAAATATCTACGCAGAGGAACCCAAGAACAATCAAAGCAGTGCTCAGTACCCCATTATTAGCACACAATTGATTTAAAAACAAGAATATAAAGTGGTGAAATAACTTACAATTTGCAGGAAATCGTTGACGTTGGTCATGGTCTGCTAGTTTCAGCTCTGTTGCCTTGTAAACATGTTGGACCTTGGCTAGCTTTTTTCCATCACGATCTTGTTTGAGCTCCAATATCCGCCCTTTCCAATGGTGACTTTGTATATAAAACATATCGCTTTGACACCTTGTGGGTTCCTCTTGTACTAGGCTGCATGGTAATCCAATTCCACTTCTCGTACTGTTTGATGTTCCAGTGTCCATCCTCATCTTGACCACTGCTACAAGAGAGAGATTGAATACTGATTGGAGGCCTTCGAGCTCTAGAAGAAGACATCAGCAGATGTATATATTAGGGAGATTATAAACCTTGATGGCAAAGGAAAATTGAATGGTGAGAAAAAAACTTAGACTAGGGAGATGTACAAAAGAGAAGGAGTTGTAGAGCAAGTTCCAAGGGCTTGGCTGTGCTATTACTGCACTTTGAAAGAGGATATTAGAGGGGGTGAGAGGAGACAATGAGTAAGATTATGAGAGCCAAAGCATTTGCAACTCAAGCTTCCATAGCTTGGCTCCACTGTTACACTCTGTAAAAGGAGGTTGGACAAGGTAGAAGGATGAAGTAAGGAAATGTAAGTGAGGATCAAACTTCCATAGATTCTGAGAGGAGGTTGCAGATCAAGCTTCCATAGCTAAGCTCTGCTGTTACACTCTGTAAAAGGAGGTTGGACAAGGAAGAAGGATGAAGTAAGGAAATGTAAGTGAGGATCAAACTTCCATAGCTTCTGAGGAGAGGAGGTTGCAGATCAAGCTTCCATAGCTAAGCTCTACTGTTACACTCTGTAAAAGGAGGTTGGACAAGGAAGAAGGATGAAGGAAGGAAATGTAAGCGAGGATCAAACTTCCATAGCTTCTGAGAGGAGGTTGCAGATCAAGCTTCCATAGCTATAGATCTAGGTTTCTGAGTGAAGAGAGAGGTAGATCAAGAGGTAGATAGCTAAAAGAAGTAGTCTAGAGAGTGAAAAACGCCCTGCTATGAGAAAGGGGGAAGAGAGAGCGTTTTGGAGGGAACGTGGGAGAGAGGGATAGTGGAAAGTGAAGGGGAATGTGCATTGAATGCATGGGAACTCGTTTTTGGGCCTCTATCACTTTAGAGACCTTACTTAATGATGGCTGCAGGCTGCAGCTATCCTTTTCTATAAAAAATAGGGGAAAATTTCATATACGTATAAAATTTTTGAGTTTTAGTTGATTTTAAAATTTAAAAAAAAGCCTATTTAGCCTATTATTCTAAGTTTTGACCACTACCTTCTAGGCTCTTACAAACCATTGGTTTCAGTCCACATGTAATCTTCCTATTTGTTTATTTCTTAATCACCTCCATTTGCAATGGCAAATTAAAGGGCCCAAAAAGACTCCATTGATTTCCTAATGAAACACACCATTTCTCTATTCAATCCGTAAAGACCCCCTTTAAATGATGGTACCCTTCTGTATGTGAAAAATGTGTAAAAAAGGGATTTTAAAAACCCCTTCTATTGAACCCACGTGCTACGCTTACATATTTATGTATATGTATATGTATATGTATATGTGTGTGTGTGTGTGTGTGTGTGTATATGTGTGCCGTATGTATAAACATACATACATACATACAAATAAAATATTATGTCTATATGTGAGTGTGTGTGTGTGTGTGATTTTATATCTATATGCGTATATATATGTGTGTGTATGTGTTTATATATACATACATATATATATGTATATATAATACACACACACACACACACACACATATGTATGTATATATTATATACATATATACATTCACAAGATCATACCCTTATCTTGCAACCACCCAACAATCAATGACAAAGCATATATCATCAAGAGAATAGGTGAGAATACACTTAGTCTTTATCTATTACCATACTATAAAAAGAATTATGGGTAGATTTAAGCACATGATGACCAATGATAGAGTTGTGTGAGTGCTACACCTGAATTGTACATCCTTTTTTTTTGTAAAATGTTAACCCAAAATTTATGCTACATAGCTAATTCTCTTATTGATTAAGAGATTGTCAAAACCATATGCGGCCTAGATGAGATCCCAAGGAACCTTAAATGTTCAATATGTAAGCATTCTAATTTGATAACACCAATCATTAAAGTAAATTGCACCTTTGCCTAAGTTGTAGTGTAGTGGGAGAGCTAGATGAACTAGACACCAACATGGGTCACTTATTTGAAAGGTTTTCACTACGAGGTGAAGTGAACACATCTCACAAAACACACGAAAAAACAAGTACTTCTAAGTTATAGAAAGAGAGGGTGTTTTGATAATTTATTTATCTTTAAAAATTTGTCAACATAAATTGTTTTTACATCTCGTTATAGATCATCTTTGTACTAAAGAAAATTAAGAATTCCAAAACAAAATCACGTAGTTCTTGAATGTCATATAAGCATGATACATAGTATTATTAGAAATTATAATATGCACGATTCTATTTTATTTAGTGCACATGATATTATTAATACTAGAAATTATACACATAATGTGATATTATTAGGAGACACGATTGCTTTGTTATATATAAAAATACCATAAATGATTTTTGAACATTGTTTTGCATAAAAGTTATAACGTGACTAAATTAGGAAAAGGAAGATAGTATATCCATGCAAGGCCATGTCAACAAATGCAAAAATAAGTAACGATGTAGCTGCTTCAGATTTTCACCACAATTATAGAGCATCCATATACACTCTTCAATTTGATGTAAAAAATCATAATATAAAGCATGAAGTCTAATGTGTTGGAGATCATAATCAATATTAATATGGAAGAACATGATCAATGTTAATGTGGTAGAAGGACACTTGGCATTTGTACTACCAAGAAAGTCAAGTAAAAAAGCCTAGGTAGTTTAGTGCTATATAGTACAATGTTGAACAATATGAACAGCTAAGAAGATTAAGTAAAAAAGCCTAGGTAGTTGAATAATGTGTGTTGTGTGGGAGAACCTCATCAATATTAATGTGGTAGAAACGGGGTTGGCATGTGTACTACCAAGAAAGTGAAGTGAAGAAACCTAGGTAGAGTTTTATAATGCTACATAGTACAATGTTGAATAGTGTGTGTTGTGATGGTCCCTTGGAGTCCACATGCAAGCAAAGAAAAGGAATCAATTATCAATCTCTCTCTATCTCTCTCTCTCTCTCTCTCTATATATATATATGATTGATTCTTTCCTTGCTTTCTTTTCTATATATATATATATAGAAAAGAAAGCAAAGAAAGAAGAATCAATCATCCAAGGAAAGAATCAATCATCAATCTTTATATTTGGAGTCCACATGCAAGCAAAGAAAAGGAATCAATTATCAATCTCTCTCTGTCTCTCTCTCTCTCTCTCTCTCTCTCTCTCTCTCTCTCTATATATATATATATATATATATATATATATATATATATATATATATATATATATATGAATGATTGATTCAGAATCAATCATCCAAGGAAAGAATCAATCATCAAAGGAAAGAATATATATATAGAAAAGAAAGCAAAGAAAGAAGAATCAATCATCCAAGGAAAGAATCAATCATCAATCTCTCTCTCTCTCTCTCTCTCTCTCTCTATATATATATATATATATATATATATATAGAGAGAGAGAGAGAGAGAGAGAGAGAGATTGTTAGGACGTAGCACAGTGCAAAGAATCAATCATCAATCTCTCTCTCTCTATTTATATATAGTCCTTTTCCCCTCTCTCTCTCTCTCTCTCTCTCTTCTCTCTCTCTCTATGTACATAAGAAACTTTTGTTTTATGATTATATGATGCACCATTTGCAAAACAAGTACTTCTAACGATGATGAACTGAGCTAGCAAGAGGATGCGCGTCTTTGCATGTCATTGACGAAGAGGCGATAGTTGGAGTAGGAGGAGCCAGATGGATGCGAGAAAGCAGAGCGTGCAGACTCACGAATGCCGGCCAAGCGGGCACGCATTGCCAACGCGGTCGGGGAGTTGCCAAGAATAGCGTTGATTTGTGATTTCACGACGGAGGCAGGGGCGGTGGGTGGCAAACGGAGCCCGACTTGCCAAACATCGGTGACGTAGTGGGCGTTCATCCTTTGCTCAGCAAAGTTGCCCGGCTTGGCGAGGACGGGAACGCCAGCGGATAGGCTTTCAACGACAGAGTTCCAGCCGCAATGTGTAAGGAAGGCACCAACGGAAGGGTGAGTAAGGATGGAAATCTGGGGAGACCAGGACAGGAGAAGCGCACGGCAGCTACTAGTTCCCGCAGCAGCTGCTTCCGTGGCGAGTTTCGAGCGGAGCTGGGAGAGGGCGGCGCCACCCTGGTCTGGCCGGACAGCCCATATGAAGTTGGCGCCGCTTTCTTCAAGACCTTGGATAAAATTCACCATCTCGTCTTCCGCCATGTTGACAATACTGCCGAATGAAATATAGAGAACGGAGGCTGTTTCATGCTGGGCGAGCCACCCCTCGCATTCATCTTCAGGCCAAAGGCTAGGCGCCGCCATGGCTGCAGCCCCAAAGAAGCAGGCCTCCCCTTTGAACACAAACTCTGGCAGCAAGGGGCCGATGGGCAAAAAGTTGGGAACCTCCTTTTGGAAGGCGGCCACCGCGGCGCTCTCCAGCTCTACGAAGTTGTTGCCCAAGTTCCATGTCGCCTCCTCGGGCCTCTTCATTCCCAGCCTCAGAAACCACTGGAACAAGAAATCCGAGCTGTCCTCCACCAAAAAGAATGACACATAATCCTCCAACCGCATCGGAGCCAGCCCCGGTATGCATGTGATCAGCCTGGATGCCCCAGATGCCTTATCTGCCCCCGCCCAAAAAAAAGAAAATAAAAACACTAAAACATCAGCCTCCGAGCTTACATCGCAATCGCAATGGCAAAGTATGAACAAACTCTCACACTCACTCACATACATACACACACACTCACATACATAAAAACACTAAAACATCAGCCTCCTAGCTTACATGGCAATGACAAAGTATGAACAATCTCTCTCTCTCTCTCACACACACACACGATTTGCTTTGGTGGACAATGGCAATTGCAAAGTATAAACAATCTTTCTCTCACTCTCACTCTCTCTCTCTCTCTCTCTCTCTCACACACGATTTCTTACATACATACACACACTGTTTGCTTTGGTGGATAGATCCAAAGCTCCTCCCCTTGTCCCTCCGTGCTTCCATCCCCTCCATTTCGGATCCATTGCTGTGGGCTCATTTTGTCTTATTCACACATGTAGGGGTGAGATCGCTTTAAAAAATGCCCTCTACAAGTAGCTTGGTCTCACCCCTACATGTGTTAATAAGACAAATGTAGGCGGGTGACCCTTCCTCACTCACACACATACTACACACATGGTTTGCTTTGGTGAATAGATTCCAAGCTCCTCCTCTTGTCCTTTGTATCACTACACAATAACCCCTTCTGCAAGCTACAAATGGGGGGCCTTGTGACCTATCACAACACATACATACGTACATGCACATGGACACGCACACGTGCATGCACCCAGTAGAATAACTTCTATTGGACTCATAACCCTCATTATCCCATCAAACTGCGATAATTTGGAGTAATAGTTCAACATAACATATAAAGAAGTTGTTTGATGCATATTAAAATAGACCTTGAAGTTCAATAGGTAGAATAACATCCAACAGTCCAAGATCCGTTCAAAGACCCCTTGTAGTACGAGAGGCATATTGTGGCCCTTGAGGCCACAAACAACGTAAGGTGTTAAGAATGAGTTTGAATGGGGTAAAATTAGTAATCTGACAATTGAATTGGCTCTTATGGTGCTAATCAAGGTCAATGCTTTTGAAACACCTGGGGAAAAACACGAGTTAGATTCTGTGTTACATAAAGAGGTTAAGGTTCTGAGGAAAAAGATTCTTCGTTACAGAAAGAGGGAGGAACCTTAAATCAGGGTATGTTAAAAAGTAGTCCAACATGGAAAATAATTGGATGTGGTTAGGATAATTAATGACGATAATAATTGAAACTCCACTAATTATAATTACCCTTGAGGGGAATGTAGCCCTTGGAGATGAGGGTTGACTGGAAGCGATAAGCAAGGTTGGCATGGACGGGGGTGGTCCAGAGGGAGACCCTGGGCAGCGAAAACTGGTCAGCAACTTCTTGCATCCAAGAGCAGAAAGAATCCGCAATAATGCATGTTATGGGAGGCCGCCGCCCTGTGCCGCCCATAATTTTCTTCACAAGCTTAGCAAAAGGTCCGGACAAGGCCAGAATGGCAATTGCAGTCTCTACGACATCCTCATTGAAGCGGCCGTGAGCGGCTGGGAGCCCGTCCGGCAGGTGCTCGAAGCGGAGGTTGGCCACCTTCAGCAGGTCATTGGAAGCTCCGTTTTGGAACATGCGCTCATGATTGTAGTCTGTATTGACGAAGGTTATGAAGAAACCGTCCGCCAGGAGCCTCTTTGCCAGCTGCATCATGGGGTTGATGTGGCCCTGCACTGGGTAAGGGAACACGACTGCATGAGGCTGGACATTGCCTTCATCCATGCTGCAGGTAGCAAGCTGTATGCTAGACACAGAGATGGGTGCAGGGAGGAAGGTAGATTGAACGATGGCACAAGAACAGTGTCGAGTGAAAAGACGACTAAAACTCACTGAGGACTAAAACTCACTGTCATAGACAGGTCACCGTACTTATAAATTTCAAGATTGTCTAGATCGTAGGACCACTGCTTGCACTTTTTTTTGGGCTTCCAAAATCAAATTCACGGCATTGGTTTAAAGACGGCATTGGTTTCATCCATGCAGCATGTAGCAAGCTGTATGCTAGACAGAGAGATGGGTGCAGGGAGGAAGGTAAATTGAACGATGGCAGAAGAACATTGTCAAGTGAAAAGACGACCAAAACTCAATGTCAAAGACAGGTCACAGTACTTAAAAATTTCAAGATTCTTGAGATCGTAGGCACAAAAGTTAGCTACCACTGAAACTAGTTTGGAACCAGTGCTTAGCACTTTTTTTGAGGCTTCCAAAATCAAATTCTACCCAACTACCGCATTGCTTTCATCCATGCTGCAGGTAGCAAGCTGTATGCTAGATAGAGAGATGGGTGCAGGGAGGAAGGTAGATTGAACGATGGCAGAACAGTGTCAAGTGAAAAGACGATTAAAACTCAATGTCAAAGACAGGTCACCGTACTTATAAATTTCAAGACTCTCGAGATCGTAGGCACAAAAGTTAGCTACCACTTAAACTAGTTTGGAACCTGTGCTTTGCACTTCTTTTGAGGCTTCAAAAATCAAATTCTACCCAACCTCCACCTCTTTTGAGGCTTCCAAAATCAAATTGTCTGGCTTCCAAAATCAAATTCTACTCAAACCTCCTTGTCCCCTTCCCAAACCTCCAAATTCTTATCACATGGTAGCTTTGTGAAACTCTTCCTTAAGATAATACTAGTTGGCAAACCTGTGCTTCGCACGTCTTTTGAGACGTCCAAATTCAAATTTTACCCGAACCTCCTCAAACTCCTCCTCCCTTTCCCAGACCTGGCCTTCATGGGTTGATTGCCCTTCTCTCTCTCTTTCTCTTTTGCTCTTTTTTATTTTTTCCCTTTAAAACAAAACAAAAAACATCTTGTTTGAACTAAGTTTACTCTCTCTCTCTCTCTCTCTCTCTCTCTCTCTCTCTTCGTTCTCCTCTTTTTGTCCCCCCTTTAAAAAACACTCACTCTTAACCCCTCTCTCTCTCTCTCTCACTCACTCTTTCTCTCTAACTCACTCTCTTTGGCTTTCTCTCAATGCTCTTTCTTTCTATTTCTAACCCTCTCTCTCTCTCTCTCTCTCTCTCTCTCACACACACACACACACACACTCATTGTTTCTCTCTAACTCACTCTCTTTACCTTTCTCTCTCTCTCTCTCTCTCATATATATATATATATATATATATATATATATATATATATAGTAGCAGTAGTATATTACTACTAACTCTCTCTCTCTCTCTCTCTATATATATATACACACATGCATACACATAGACACATAATATTATATATTGCGTAATATATATTATGCTTACCCTTCATGAAGTTGGTATTCCACACTTGCAGTGAAGCATCTTGTATGTCCCTCTCCACCTTATCCAACACCTCTGCCAAGAGCTTTTCTCGAGATTGTGGTGTTTGTGCTATCTGTCCTGGGCAACTCGGGCTTGCCTGACTCTCTTCTGATGTTAAGTTGAAACGGCCCTTAAAGCAAGGCTCCTTTACTCCTTTGTTGCATGTGTCTCAAGGCTCTGCGTGTGCCCTTTGCTTACACTTTCTCTTTTTCTCCTTCTCTGCTACGTGTGTGCCCACCCTTACCCACATTGCTAGCTACTACGTCTCTAGAGATGGACTTGGACTATCTAATACTATTGTGATGTGTTTGCCCTCTATTGCTCTTGCTGCATGTGCATATGTTGCCCTAAGCATGATGGAGTTTGGGAGCTACCACGTGGAAGAGCAAGGAGGGTTGCCACATGCCACATGGTTGGATAAGAGGGAAACATAAAAATAAAAAATAAGAATTGATAATCGTCTCGTCTAGCACACATTGTTAATCGCCCCTCTCTTCTATAATATCTTACAGTGATAGATAAAAAATTAATCACCCAGTCTAGCTCATACGCCCCTTTCTTTTATAATATCTTAGTGGGTGCCAACTTGAGTGGATAATAATGCACTCGTAGTTTGTAGTGTGATAGTAGCTGGCTCACACAGGCTTCTCAACACAGAGTGTGACTATCACACTAATCGGCTCACTCTCTCTCTAGAGTCTATGTTGTTAATAGTAGCTGCTAGTAGGATCTCTCTAGGCTAGGGTTTATACATTCGCTGTTGTGGCTATGCGTAACGTGCTGAACATGTGGGAGCTCTTGGGAGGCTGCCACGCGACCAAGCTAGCAATTATCGCGTGGCAACCTCCATGTAAGATATAGATGAAGAAGAAGATTAAAGAAAAGAAGAAGAAAGGTGTCCTGACTTCCACATGATCTCAAAATATATTACTTCTTTGCTTGTGTAAATCAACTCTTAGGCTCTAAGGTTTAAGAACCTTAATGGTATCTAAATTGTATATATATACCAATTTCAAAATTGCTTGCAAACTTTAATCACCTTAAAAAATGCACATACGACGTTAATGCTCGACAAAATCTCCCTCTCTCGATGTCAATGCTACCATTTTGGCACAAAGTTCAATGTACGTTATCCCTCTTTTGATGATGAATCTAAAAAGTTCAAACCAAGGTTACTTTGTGCACTCAATAAAGATGATGTTAATGCTCTATACAATCTCCCTCTTTGGAAGCAAAGTTCAAACCAGGGTTACTCTCTACACTTGATAATGATGACGTTTTACTGCTCTATATAGTCTCACTCTCTCGATGGATAATGCCGACTCTAGTGCTAAATTCAAACCAAGGTTACTATGTGCACTCGATAATGATGATGAGGATGATACTCCATCAATATCAACACAGCACCAAAGCTTGCACAATCTGCATCGTGTGCACCAAGGTTGGCTACCATCATCATTCCCTCATGATGTGTCTACTCTCATAAACTGCATCCATTGCTATATATATATATGTAATAATGACAATCTTTTCTACTCAAGTAGATGTGATCTTTGTGACATCGAATCCTGTAGATCGCATAGTTCTGCATGGCCGTGTACACAGTTGAGAGAGAAGGGCACTGCATTTGTAAGAAAGAGAGATACACATACATACATACGTACATACATACATACATATATATGTATATATATGGAGGCTGTGTAGGCCTTGATGGAGCTGTCCAGGGTGGGCAGGCTGTAGAGGCGGACAGCCTGGGACATGATGCAGCCCATTTCGGAAGAGTTTGAAATGCCGAAGATCAGAGAGAGAAGGCACGAGAGAAAGAGGACGGTGAAGATCGAGCTGTTGCTAGGAGAGAGATAGAGGAAGGTAAGGGTGTGAGAGCACAGGGTGGTTCAAGTCGGGCATGATCACATCGAGGCCCCCTTGTAGGAGCCATGCAAGCGGAAGAAAAAGCCCGAATGCACGCGCTTGGCCACTGCGTAAGGCAACCCAGTCAGCGTGATTTTATGATCACTTCCTGCCCGCCGGGGCAGGCGCCCAATTTCTTTGGGAGCTCTGGGAGGCTGCCACAGGGCCAAGCCTGTGGCAGCCATTGCCCTTAAGATATTTGAGAGAGAGAGAGAGAGAGAGAGAGAGCATTGCCCAAATTGCAATTGCCCCCTCGACAAAGATCATCATCTTCGAGAGTGCCACTTGTGTACTAGGAGAGGGGATAGCTTTCCTCTGCATCATCGTCATCTGTCCGTCCCCCCCTTAATGCTCGCAGATTTGGTTGCTCCGAGCAAGATCGACGCTGCAGAAGTATCTCGCAGCAAAAGCATGAAGCATATCCAGCAAGCGAAGATGAATCCTCGATTCAGTGGCCGTCATCTGGCTACATCATCGTCATCTTTCCGCCGTCCCCCACTCGTTGGAGAAAAGGCCATCGGGATCGAAGCGCTGCTTAACGCGAAGGAGTCAGTGGAGGTTGGGGTACTTGTCCCACACACCGAGGAACGCTACAGGCCTGTTCTTGCCCCAGTGTGGGCGCCCGCCATACTTGAAGACGTCCATCTGCTCGACTTATTCCAGCACATCCTCAAGTAGCCTCGGGCGTTCGACCTGATCTCTTGAGCAGTAGTATGTGATGTCCACACTCACGGCATCTTTCTACTCTGATCACAGGAAGGCGCTTGACCCCTTTACGAAGCGTACATTAAGAAGCCGAAATAAAGGTCCGGCCTATGCGATCCAGGTCGAGCAGAGCCTTCACGTCCTGAGCTCAGGGGTAGGGGCATATACCTGCGTCTTTTCTAGGGTTATTGAGGGTAGGGTGGGCATATTCTACGTGTTTTCTAGGGTTTCTGAGCGCAAGGAGCATAGCCTGTGGTTTTTTTCCTTGGGAAAAGTTATGTCTGCCGGCGGGTGCCATTATAGCCACACTTTCCCGCCGGCATGGCCACACTTTCTCTGGGCGCTCTACAGACTGCCACGTGGCTAACCCAGTGGCTGCCATGTGGCAGCCTTCGCTTAAGATATTTTAAGATATAGAGATGCTTTTTTTCTACCCTTAAAATTAAAGGCAATGCATAGGGTTAACTTGGATTTAGATTGAAAATCACTAGAAATAGTACAAATGTCTGGATTTATAACTAAAATGTCCAAATTTCAACCCTTAAAATTAAAGGTAAGATTGAATTTTAATCGATATTTTTAAATTTCAATCGGGAAAATTTCACTATGAACCGGGTTATGTGAGCACTCGTGCCTACCTCTTTACGTGGAGAAAGGAGAAGAGAAGACAAGTGTTTGGGGGTTTCTTTTCCCCAAGCCTAGATGCATTGGGGCTCACAATTAATTGTCACCATCAAGTCATTTGCTCATTGAATGAGTTTCTTATATATATATATATATATATATATATATATATATATATATATATATATATATATATATATATATATATATAATACATTAGAAAGCAAAGTGCCCACCCTCGGGTCTATATGGCACGGTGCCTTAAAGAGGCCCCCCAAGTGGGATCTACCGGTGAGAGGGGCCGATTTTGGGCGGGGGTGATTTGAGCCGTCGGATCCCCGAAAGTAAACTAGGGTCCGAAAGTAAACTAGGGCTGCCGCGCACATACATTAATAAAGGCCGAACACACTAGCTAGCAGAAATTATAGCCTAATGGTAAGACTATGGCCGCTCTAGCGGCACGTCGTGGGTTCAAATCATTCTTTTGCAATTTGAGACTTAGGCAAAAAAATTATAAGTCCAAACTCGGACACTGGAGTAAACTAGGCAATTTGGCAAGCCCCCGACAAAAAAAACTCGGCCTGCAAAGTAAACTAGGGATCCTACAAAAAAAAAACTCGGCCTGCGAAGTAAACTAGGATCCCTAGTTTACTTCGCAGGCCGAGTTTTTTTTCGGCCCTAGTTTACTTTCGGGGATCCGACGGCCCGGATCGGCCCCGCCCAAAATCGGGCCCCCTCAGCCGTCGATCCCACTTGAACCCCCTCTTAAATGCACCGTGTGATTTAGAGACGAGGAGTGCCCACCCCTCCACATGCACACACATATATATCTTCTAATATTATAATATGTGCATGTGTAAGAGAGAGAATATGCATACATAGATAAATAAATACATACACACACATATATATATCTTCTAATATTATATTTTGTGCATGTGTAACAGAAAGAATATACATACCTATACATATATAGATAAATACATACATATACGCACACACATATATATATTATGTATTTATGTAAGTATATATGTATGTATTTGTAGGTATGTAAGCATGTATAAATAAATAGATCTATACACACACACGCACACCATACAGACACACCGACATAATACGTGTGTACACACACATACACACACTCACACGCATGGACACATGTGCACACACACAAAGATATGCATAATTACATGCATACACACACGCACGCACGCACGCGCGCAAGCTTGCACATACACATACATGCACACACACACATGCAAGCTTGCACATACACATACATGCACACACACAAGCTTGCACATACACATACATGCACACAAGCACATATATATACGCACATACATACACAAGTACTTGCATGCATAGATGTATAACGGGAGCCCTTGCGCCACTTACTTTCAGACAACCTAGTGAGAAAAAGCTTATGAAGTATAAAAGCCAACTTCTTATCATTGTAACTCATTCTTATCTCTCCATTTGTGTAATAGAATTGATTGTTCTCTTCACTCTCTCTTTCTCTCCCCTCTGCTACCCGCTCCTCTGAGCATATATGAATATGCTTTTACTTAGGGTTTGGGATCACTTCACCTCTTCCTTTTTTCCTCTATTCTTATAGTTCTAAGTATTGTGAGGTGTAGTTTTGAAGGTTTTAGTAATCGCTCAAGTCATTGTTTCATTGAATGTACTACATAAAACGTTTGGAATTGCCGAAGTGCAATAATGAGTATGGGAGGACCACTTGAATTGTGGCTTTTAACACATAAAAGGCAAAGATTCAACATGAGCTTGGAACTTCAATAAGTCCTTAATGGCCCTTGCACAACAATGCTCCCTAGCAAGGGTGAATATCTTTGGTGTTACTACAAAGTAATGCCAATTCACTTTGCACATCATTTTTTTCACTCCTTAGAGCGTATAATCTTGCTTGCATTGACATGTAGCAACACACCATAAAACTTGCTCGATTTTTTATTTAATGTGGATATTCATGTGTGATTTGATTTTTATGATTTGGAAACTTTTCGTTGACTTTTTATTTTTAGCTTCATGATTTAGTTTTTATTTTCTAGTTTGGAAGTTGTTGTTACCTTGGTTTAATGCATAGATTAGGCTAGTCTATACAAGAAAAAACAAGAGTGCCTACCTCTTTACATGGAGAAAGGAGAGAATTTTTGAAAAGGAGAAAGGAGAAGATAAGACAAGTGTTTGGGGGTTTCTTTTCCCCACGCCTAGATGCATTGGGGCTTTCTAATGTATTATATATATATATAATACATTAGAAAGCAAAGCTCCCACCCCTCCACCTGCATGTACATACATATCTTCTAATATTATATTCTGTCCATGTGTAAGAGAGAGAATATACATACCTATGCATACATAGATAAATAAATACATACACACTACTACACGATGCCTATGTTTTGACGACGGTTTTCGACCACTGTCGTGGCATCGGAATAAGTATCTATAATAGGGTTTGTATTAGCATCGATAAAAACATCTATATGGTCATCAAAAATACCATCGCTACTATAAACGTTGTAATGAAAGTCAGAAATTTATTTTTTATTTTTTACCTTGTTTGTATCCTTACCAATATATATGTTTCTTTTTCACATTTAGTATATTAAAATAAATAAAATTAAATGAAACTAATAAATACATTACCATCAAATCATAACATGTGAGAATATTTGCATGTTTACAAAATCAAAGTTGATCATTATCAACTCTCTCATCTTCAAAAAGATCATTAGCTCGAAAAATATCTATTTCAAGGAAAATCCCTCCATCTTCAAATCGTGTGGGAATAGACGATGCATCTATGTCGGCCTCTAAATCTTCTAGCTCTGGCTCTGGTTTCTCATTTGTTGTTGGCTCTTCATCCAGATCACCATCTACTGCACATGTTTGAAACATTTCTTGTGTCTGATTGTTCGATCTCTATACCTTCATCTAGCCCTTGCTCTAGCTGTAATTTGACATGTACTGGAACTTGATCTTGCCTGGCACACACCAATCTCTGCTTCATCTCTGTATATTTCCATGTTTTCATATATTTGTTTGCTATGTGGTGCCACTTACAAACCACCATCTTAGATCTCTTGGGTCCTCCTTAAAGATTATTTGCTCACAATTCTCTAGTAGTACAAATGTGTCTTTTTGGTCTGTCCATATCTTTGTGGAGTCCACTTGAACTAATATGGATTTTTCTCTTCGTACGGTTGCATGTGCTCCTATTGTGACTACCTTGAACCACTTAACATCAAAGATAAACATATGAAACTTTCTAAAGCCAACCTTGATGATATCTTGGATGTTTCCAAAGGGTAATCAAGCATGTTCACATCCGTATTTGAATCACTTGCACTAGTCTTGCTTTCCTGTGAAACTTGCTTTAACACCACAATCGAATGTTGTTCTCTTCTTATCGATCCTCTCTACTCAAAAATGGTGTCCATGTGACCACAATGCTGTAAATTTTTTATACTAAAAGAAAATAACACATCATTAGATTATGGAGAAGTTGTAAACAATATTTGGAAAACATGTGAATATATCGAGGCTTAAAATGAATGAAATCACCTACACGGTAGTCACAACTGTGTGCAAGCTCCTCTTCCTCATCACGTAATAACTTCATCATGAAGGTTTTCTTCTTGTGTAAGGTTTGTTGGAGGCATCTACTTGATGGAAAGTTTGGAAGTATAGCAAGCGATGCCATAGTCCGGACTCCTTCAAAAAGCTTGATGAGCTCGATTCCTTTTGTTCTTGGCCTCTTCATACCGCTCGATCCACTTTTGCATACTCTTTGAGTTTAAGATGAAAAATTTATTGATCTTATCTTGTAAGGCCACATCCATGCTTCTCTCAATCCCTTGTCCTTGTGGTTGTTCTCCAACTACCCTATCATCCTCTTCCGTTGACCACAATTTAGGCATCTATAACGCTTCTTTTTCTGCAAAAAATGGAGATCTTGTCTTCCACAGATGCAATGGCTCTAATTCCTCTTAACCCCAGGGATTTTCAAGGGTGCTCTACAAACTGGTGAAGTCAGAATTTGATTTAATCAAGTCTACAGTGAGATCCAAGCTCTTCATCAAATTTGCAAGTGACTTTGGTAAAACAGAGATTAAGCATTCAATGTTTGGTCAAATCTTGTCTTCCTTAGCTTAATCCTCTACTACTATACTAATTGCTATTGATGGCCTTGAAAGGATTTGAGCTCATTTGGACTCTAAGGCCTCAGATCTGGGCTCCCCGCATACTCTGTTTTTTGCACACAAAATAGAGGATTAATTTGCTAATCAGTGAGTGGAGGGGTAGCAGCAGCATGGACCCACTTGCAAAGTTTCACTTGGATCGGACACCGTATGATGATAATGCCCCACTCATACCCGTTTCTTTTTTTGCATAGGGGACCCCTTGGGCACTATGTAAAAAATCGTGTGTTGCAACACACTGTCTCACCCATCCAACATCCGATGGTGGGTGAAACTTTGCGAGTGGAGGGGTAGAAGCCGCATGGACCCACTTGAAAATTTTCACCTGCATCGAACGCCGTATGATATTGATGCCCCACCCAAACCCACTAGTTTTTACATAGGGGACCCCTTGGGCACTATGCAAAAAATAGCGGGTGACAACACACTGTCCCACACATCCCCGGTGTCCGATGGTGGGTAAACTTTGTGAGTGGAGGGGTAGCAGTCCCATGGATGCACTCGCAAAGTTTCACCTAAATCATCGGATGTCGTATGATAATGATGCCCCACCCAGACCCGTTATTTTTGCATAAGGGACCCCTTGGACACTATGCAAAAAATAGTAATGCAAATACATGGTCCCATCCATCTCGCGTTCGATGGTGGTAAAACTTTGTGAGTGGAGGAGTGGAAGTCCCATGGAGCCACTTGCAAAGTTTCACCTGCATCGGACGTCATACGAGTGCGATGCCCCCTCAAAACCATCTATTTTTTGCATAGGGGACCCCTTAGGCACTATGCAAAAATAGTGGGTGGCAACACATGGTGCCACCCACCTGATAGTGGTGAACTTTGCGAGTGGAGGGGTGGCAGCCCCATGGAACCACCATAGGCAAAGTTTTATCCACATGAGACGCAACGTGATGCCCCACCCAAACCAGCTATTTTTTGCGTAGGGGACCCGTTGGACACTATGCAAAAAATAGAGGGTGGCAGCACACTGTCCAATCCATCTGGCATCTGATAGTCATGAAACTTTGCGAGTGGGGGGGTAGCAGCCCCATGGACCTGCTCGAAAAGTCTCACCTGCATATTGGACACCGTATGATACTGATGCGCCACCCAAACCTGTTATTTTTTGCATAGGGGACCCTATAGGCACTATGCAAAAAATAGTGGGTGGCAACACACCATCCCACCCATCTGGTGTCCCCGATGGTAGTAAAACTTTGTGAGTGGAGGGGTAGTAGCTGCATGGATTCACTTGCAAAGTTTCACTCAGATCAGACACCACATGATTATAATGCCCCATCCAAACCCGTTATTTTTTGCATAGGGGACCCCTTGGGCACTATGAAAAAAATAGTGTGTGTGTGGCAACACACCATCCCACCCATCCGTCGATGGTGGGTGAAACTCTGAGAGTATACGGATAGCAGTCCCATGGACCCACTTGTAAAGTTTCACCCTAATCGGATGCCACGTGATGATCTCGGGGGGGGGGTCACTCGTATAAATATGTAAGTATCACGTGGGTTCAACAGAAGGACATTTTAAATATTTAAAACTTACAGAAATATATTTACAGAGGGGATTTATTTATTGAATTTTAAAAAAAATTACAGATTTGAATAGAAAAGGATACATTATATTCACTAAAAAATTCACAGATAAGGGACTTTTTAAATAGGCCTTGAACGCACGTGATATAGAGGATTTACATATAGTGACCCCCCCGAGGTGATGATGAACCTGTTATTTTCTACATAGGGGACCCCTTGGGCACTATGCTAAAAATAACGGGTTGCCAGACCATCCCACCCATCTGACGTCCGATGGTGGTGAAACTTTGTGAGTGTAGGTATAACAGCCCCATGGACATGGACCCACTCGCAAGGTTTAACATGCATCAGACATGTCGTACGATAATGATGCGCCATCCAAACCTGTTATTTTTTGCATAGGGGACTCCTTGGGCACTATGCAGAAAATAGCGGGCAGCAACACATCCTCCCACCGATCCGACATGTGATGGTGGTGAAACTTTGTGAGAGGAGGGGTAGGAGTCCCATGGAACCAGTGAAAAAGTTTCACCTGCATTGGATGTAGTATGATAATGATGCCCCACCCAAACCCGTTATTTTTTACATAGGGAACTCGTTGGACACTATGCAAAAAATAGTGGGTGGCAACACACTGTTCTATCCATCCAGCATCCGATAGTCATGAAACTTTGCGAGTGAAAGGGTAGGAGACCCATGTACCCACTTACAAAGTTTCACCCACATTGGACGTTGTATAATACTGATGCCCCACCCAAACCCATTATTTTTTGCATAGGCAATGCAAAAAATAGTGGGTGGCAACACACTAGCCCACCCATCTAGCATCTGATCGTGGGTGAGACGTTACGAGCGAAGGGTTAGTAACTGCATGGACCCAGTTGCAAAGTTTCACCCGGATCGGACATCGTATGTTAATGATTCCCCACCCAAACCTATTATTTTTTGCATAGGGGACCCCTTGGGCAATATGCAAAAATAGTGTGTGGTAACACACCGTCCCGCCCATCCTGCATCTGATGGTTGTGAAACTTTGCGAGTGGCGGGCTGACATCCTCATGGACCACTTGCAAAGTTACAGCTACATCGGACGTCGTATGAGCATGATGCCCCACCCAAACCAGCTATTTTTTGTATAGGGGACCCCTTGGGCACTATTCAAAAGATAGCGGATGGCAACACATCGTCCCGCCCACCGGGAGTAAACTTTGTGAGTGGAGGGGTAGCAGGCCCATATATCCACTTGCAAAGTTTCACCCTCATCAGATGCCGTACAATTATGATACCCCACCCAAACCCGCATAGGGGACGGCTTGGACACGATGCACAAAATAGCGGGTAACAACACACCGTCCCTCTCCCATCTAGCGTCCAATGGTGGTGAAACTTTGCAAGTGGAGAAATGGAGGCCCCATGGACCCACTCACAAAGTTTCCTCTACATCGAACACCTTACGGGCGGGATGCCCCACCCAAACCCGCTATTTTTTGAATAGGGGAGCCCTTGGGTACTATGAAAAAAATAGCGGGTGGAAACACACCATCCCGCCAAATCGAGCGTATAATGATGGTAAAACTTTTCAAGTGGAGAGATACTAGTCCCATGGACCCACTCAAAAATTTTCACTCGCCCCATCAAATGACGTAGAAGTGCGATGCCCGACCCAAACCTTCTATTTTTTGCATGGGGCATCCCTTGGGCACTATTCAAAAAATAGTGGGTCGCAACACACCGTCCCACCCATCGAGCATCCAATGGTGGTGAAACTCTCATGGGACACCGTATAAAACTAGCGGGCACCCGAAAGGAATTTGAATGGTCATCGAAATTTTTTGACCGTTTGTATTCTAAATGTGTTCGGGGTAAATTATTTTTTTAAAAAAATCTTGAAAATTAGACAAAAGTTATTTTAAATTTCTAAAAAATGTGGGGTTGGTGTTTGGCATGTGGTGTGTCCATTTGGGCACCCGTGACCATTCAAATTCCTTTAGGGCGCCCGCTCTCATACCATGACCATTTGGGTTTTAACCGTCATGGACCCACTTGCAAAAAATAGCGGGTGGCAACACGCCGTCCAATCCATCTGGCATCCAATAGTTGTGAAACTTTGCGAGTGGAGGGGTAGGAGCCCCATGGAACCACTCATAAAGCTTCACCCACATATCGGCACCGTATGATACTGATGCCCCACCCAAACTCATTATTTTTTTGCATAAGGGACCCTTTAGGCACTATGCAAAAATAGTGGGTGGCAACACACCATCTTGCATCCGATCATGGTGAAACTTTGTGAGTGGAGGGGTAGTTTCTGCATGGATCCACGTGGAAAGTTTCACCCAAATTGGACGTCGTATGATAATGATTCCCTACCTTAACCCGTTTTTTTTTGCATAGGAGACCCCTTGGGCACTATGCAAAAATAGTGTGGTAACACACCGTCCCACCCACCCCGATGGTTGTGAAACTTTTTACATGGAGGGGTGAAAGCCCCATCGATCCACTCGCAAAGTTACAATCGCATCAGACGCCGTACGAGCTTGATGGCCCACCCAAACCAACTATTTTTTGCATACGAGACCCCTTGGGCATTGTGCAAAAAATAGCAGGGCAACACATCGTCCTGTCCATCTAGAGTTCAATGCTGGTTAGACTTTGTGAGTGGAGGGGTAGCGAGTGGAGGGGTAGTATGTTGAAAATACAAGTGAATAGGGTGTGTGCGGGAATAAGCCCTTAGTAAGAGGCTATAAAAGAGAATCTATAAATGTGAGAGAACCTGTGAAAAGGTGAGAAGTATCTACTGGGAGAGAATAAAGGGTAGCATGAGGAGATTTAGGAGGTGTGGAGATATTCTCGGAGAGGTGGAGAGAATCAAGCAAAAGAGCTAGAGTGACTCAAGGAGAAATCAGTGGGATTAGATGCTTGGATGTAAACTCTATAAATTGAGGCATTGGCCTAATGAGAATTTGTTGGTTTTTGATTATCCATGCCTACATTAATCTCTTTGTTAATTTCTCACTAATCACGTCTTAATTATTATCTAATCTCTTTGTTAATTTCTCACTAATCACGTCTTAATTATCATCTAATCTCTTTGTTAATGATGTTGATTCTAGCATTTGATCCACCATAGCTCATCACATTGCTGCAAATTTAACATGGTATCAGAATCTAGCCTAGAATCCATCAAGTTTATGAGCCCATTATCTTCATAATCACTTAGCTAATTAGGATTAGTAGATAATTAGAGTAGATAATTAGGATTAGTAGATAATTAGAGTAGTCTCTGCACCCCCAGCCAGTGGAGGGGTTTGATCTCCCTCTGGGAGAAACATTAGGGGAAATGCTTCTAGCCCAACATAGCTATACTCCCCACAATTCAGCCCATCCAATCGGCGTGCCAAACCGCCTTCCACAGTTGCAGAAATTGGCAATTTTGCAGGCGCCACTTTTTTGAAGCAGAACTGAGATCTAATTCCTCTTGGCCCTAGGGGTTTTCAAGGGTGCTCTACAACAAGCTGGTGAAGACAGATTTCGATTTGATCAAGTCTACAATGAGATCCAAGCTCTTCATCAAATCTGCAGGTGACTTTGGTAAAACAAAGATTACGCATTCAATGTTTAGTCAAATCTTGTGTTTCTTACCTTAATCCTCTACTAGAATAATTGCTATTGATGGCCTTGAAAGGATTTGAGCTCATTTGAACTCTAAGGCCTCAGATCTTGACTTCCCGCATACTCTGTTTTCTACACACAAAACAGAGAATTAATTTACTAATCAATGATTAATCAGTACTAATCACTATATTTTGGTACAATTGAGGGTCAAATTAACCATTAGGTATCTGATACAGATCCCTATAACTTCAAATTGCAATTCAGAGATGGTTTGATACTCCAACCATTCCGTACAGATTTGCTACCTTGATTTAATGTAATTTCCAGCTGATAAATCTGTTGTAATCATCACCTAAACACCAGATTGAGTTGTAAAAGGGTAGACACTACCCTTGAATCTTGAAATTGGATCAAGAGGTAAGACCCCCTTCACATCATCACATTAGGAAATTTTTGAGCTCATTTTGGGGCCCTGTAAGGAAGTTTGACCGGAATATTCCCTCCAAAAAGGGGCACTGGATAAAATTTTTGCAAACGAACTCCAAATTTGTCGGACCTCGCATATTTAGATTCTACTCTTCAAAAGCTATCCATTGATATATAACACGATAGGGTTCGGAGAAGGGACAAGATAGATACCTAGAAGATTCCTTTTTGCCTAGGAAAGATTCACGTAATATCCATTGATATATAACACGATAGGGTTCGGAGAAGGGACAAGATAGATACCTAGAAGATTCCTTTTTGCCTAGGAAAGATTCACGTAACGTGAATCTTTCCTAGGCAAAAAGGAATCTTCTAGGTATCTATCTTGTCCCTTCTCCGAACCCTATCGTGTTATATATCAATGGATAGCTTTTGAAGAGTAGAATCTAAATATGCGAGGTCCGACAAATTTGGAGTTCGTTTGCAAAAATTTTATCCAGTGCCCCTTTTTGGAGGGAATATTCCGGTCAAACTTCCTTACAGGGCCCCAAAATGAGCTCAAAAATTTCCTAATGTGAGTACGGCACAAGAGGTAGCCAAATTTAATGGGGTAGTTTTACACATGGCAGACAAAAACCATGTATCTGGTTATGAGGAAAACTCTGTGGGGGCTAGTTGAGAGAAGAGATGAATGCCCAGAGGTGAGAGGGGAAAATGTGTTGAAGAGCAAGAATGAGAAAGCATTAGGACTTATCACACTCAGTTTAAATGATGAAATCATTCATCACATCACAGGGATAGTGGGCAAAAGATGCATGGGATAAACTCAATAAATTATTTGGCACACAAGCTAAAAATTCAAAGATAAATCTGTTAATGCAATTTTACAAATTGGATATGAAGGAAAGTGAACCTTTGATCACACACTTGAATAAATATAAAAGCATTAAGCAACAACTGGCAGCTATTGGCAAAAAGGTAGAAGATGATGAGGCACTAGCAGTGCTTCTGAAGAGTGTGGACAAAGGTGAATATGAAAACATTGTAGCAACACTAAAGAATGTACCTGAATTGAAGCTACACGAGATACAAGGAGCTCTACTAGAGCAAGAGACCAAAGGCAAAGAGAAGAAATGGCTGGACTCAACAGCAACAACAGAAGAAATGGCTGGACTCAACAGCAACAACAGAAGAAAAACCATTCTTCGCCCGAGGAGGATTCTCTCGAGGACGAGGACGAGGAAGAGGCAGAGTAGGAGGAGGAAGGACCTTCACTTGCCACAACTGTGGAAAGCCAGGACACAAGGCAAGAGACTGCTACAACGAACCCAGTGGTGGAGAAGGAACAACATTAGCAAACTTCATGGAGGCTCCTAAGGAAGTGGAGTCAGATCATCTTTTCTGGAGAGAGAGTGAAACCCCTCAACCCAATGTAACCTACCCTAAGAGAGTAAAACCACCTCCTCTGAGCCACCGATGATGTAGGCCATGTGGTAGATGTATGTGTGAGCACTTTAGTCAAGGTCATAGGCACTTGTAGTAGCCTTGGACACATAGAGAGAGAAAGTGTGAAGGACTATGAGTTTAGGGACTTGAGGCCTTGGTCGCGGACTATCAAGTAAGAGGGAAACTTGGTATAGGGTCCAGGTGTGCTAGGAGTATTCACTTGAGGGGAGGTGTTGAAATATACAAGTGAATAGGGTGTGTGCAGGAACAAGCCCTTAGCAAGAGGCTGTAAATGTGAGAGAACCTGTGAAAAGGTGAGAAGTATCTCTACTGGGAGAGAATAAAGGGTAGCATGAGGAGATTTAGGAGGTGTGGAGATATTCTAGGAGAGGTGGAGAGAATCAAGAAAAAGAGGTGGTGTGAATCAAGGAGAAATGAGTGGGATCAGATGCTTGGATGTAAACTCTATAAATTGAGGCATTGGCCTAATGAGAATTTGTTTGTTTTTGATTATCCATGCCTACATTAAGCTATCAGTAATTGCTCACTAATCACATCTTAATTATCATCTTAATTATCATCTAATCTCTTTGTTAATGATGTTGATTCTAGCATTTGATCCACCATAGCTCATCACATTGCTGTAAATTTAACATAGTAGCCCCATATACCCACTCCCAAAGTTTTACCCACACATCAGACGTCGTACGATTATGATACCCCACCCAAACCTGCTATTTTTTGCATAGGGGATCCCTTGGCCATGATGCAAAAAATAGCGGGTGACAACACACCGTCCCTCCCATACGGCATTCGATGGTGTTAAAAATTTGTAAGTGGAGGGGTGGATGCCCCATGGACCCACTTGCAAAATTTCACCTGCATGGGACACCTTGCAAGCGGGATGCTCCACCCAAACCCGCTATTTTTTGAATATGGGGTCCCTTGGGTACTATGCAAAAAATAGCGGGTGGCAACACACAGTCCTGCTAATCCAACGTATAATTGTGGTAAAACTTTGTAACTGGAGGGATAATGCTCCATGGACCCATTCGCAAAGTCTCAACTGTATCCGACGTGGTACGATAATGATGCCCCACCCACACCCATTTTTTTTACTTAGGGGACCCCTTGGGCACTATGCAAAAAATAGCGGTTGGGGAACACACCGTCTTAGCCATCCGGTGTCCGATGGTGAGTAAACTTTGCGAGTGAAGGGGTAGTAGCTGCATGGACCCACTTTCAAATTTTTACCCACTTCGGATGTCATATGATAATGATGCCCCAGCCTAACCCACTATTTTTTGCATAAGGGACCCCTTGGGCACTATGCAAAAAATAACGATTGGTAATACACCGTCTTGCCTATCTGGCGTATGATGGTGGTGAATGTTTGCGAGTGTAGGGGTAGCAACCGTATAGAGCCAATCGCAATGTCTCACCCGCCCATCAGACATTGTACCAGTGTGATGCCCCACCCAAACCTACTATTTTTTGCATAGGAGACCCCTTGGGCACTATGTAAAAACAGCGGGCGGCTGGCAACACACTGTCCCACCCATCATGTGTTTGATGGTGGTAAAACGTTGTGGTAGCAGCCCCATGCATCCCCTACACTCACAAATTTTCACCTGCATTCGGACGCCATATGATATTAATGCCCCACCCAAATTACCAGATATTTCTTGCATAGGGGACCCCTTGGGCACTATGCAAAAAATAGGGGGTGACAACACACCATCCAACCCATCTAGGGTTCGATGGTGGTGAAAGTTTGCGAGTGGAGGCGTAGAAGCTCCATGGATCCATTTGCAAAGTTTCACCCACATCGGATGTCGTATGATACTCATGTCCCACCCAAACCCTTGGGCACTATGCAAAAATAGTGGGTGGCAACACACTGCCCCACCCATGTAGCATCATCTGATAGTGGTGAAACTCTGGGAGTAGAGAGGTGGAAGCACCATGAACCTACTCGCAAAGTTTGATCTACATCAGACGCCCTGCGAGTGTGATGCCACACCCAAACCAGCTATTTCTTGCATAGGGGACCCCTTGGGCAGTATGCAAAAAAATAGCGGGTGGCAACAGACCGTTCGATGGTGATTAAACTTTGGGAGTGGAGGGGTAGCAACCCCATATACCCACTTGCAAAGTTTCACTCGCATCAGATGCCATACAATAATTATCACCACCCAAACCTGCTATGCAAAAAATAGTGATTGGCCGCACATCGTCCCCCTATGCAAAAAATAACGGGTTTGGGTGAGGAGTCATTTTCATACGGCGTCCAATGCAGGTGAAACTTTGCGAGTGGGTCCATGGAGCTACTACCCCCCTTGGGCACTATATGCAAAAAATAGTGAGTGACAACACACCGTCCCACATCCGGCGTTCGATGGTGGGTGAAACTTTGTGAGTGGAGGGGTAGAAGCTGCATGGACCCTCTCGCAAAGTTTCACCCATATCAGACGCCGTATGATATTGATGCCCCACCCAAACCCGTTATTTTTTACATAGAGGACCCCTTGGACACTATGTAGAAAATAACAAGAGGAAACACACCGTCCCACCCATCTAGCGTGTGTTGGTGGTGAAACTTTGCGAGTGGAGGGTTAGAAGCCCCATGGACCCACTTACAAAGTTTCACTCGCATAGGACATCGTAGTACGAGTGTGATGCTCCACCCAAACCCGCTATTTTTGGCATAGGGGACCCCTGGGGTGTTATGCAAAAATAGTGCCTGGAGGGGTTTCAGCACCCCATGAACCCACTCGCAAAGTTTCACTCGCATCATTAGATGCCTTACGATAATGATGCCCCACCCAAAGCCACCATTTTTGGCATAGGGGACACCTTGGGCACTATGCAAAAAATAGTGAGTGGCAACACACCCTCCCACCTATTCCAGATTCGATGGTGGTGAAAATTTGCGAGTGGAAGGGTAATAGCCCCATGGACCCACTTGAAAAATTTCATCCACATCGAACGTCATATGATAATGATGCCCCACCCAAACCCATTATTTTTTGCATAGGGAAACCGTTGGGCACTATGCACAAAATAGCAGTGGCAACACATCGTCCCGCCCATCCGGTGACTGATGGTGGTGAAGCTTTGTGAATGGAGGAGTGGAAGCCCAAGGACCCACTTCAAAGTTTCACCCACGTCGTATGCCATACAAGCGTTATGTCCCACCCAAACTAGCTATTTCTTGCATAGGGGACTCCTTGGGCACTATGAAAAAAATTGGGAGTGGCAGCACACCCTCCAATCCATCCAGCATTCGATGCTGGAGAAACTTTGGAAGTGGAGGCATAGTAGCTCCATGGATCCACTCGCAAAGTTACATCGGACGTCGTATGATGCTAATGCCCCACCCAAACCCGTTATTTTTTGCATAGGGGAGCCCTTGGGCAGTATGCAAAAAATAGTGGGTGTGAAGACACTGTCCCACCCATTTGGCTTTTGATGGTGCTAAATCTTTGTGAGTGGAGGGGTAGCAGTGGCATGGGCTCACTTGCAAAGTTTCACCTGCATGGGATGCCATATGATAATGATGCCCCACCCAAACCCATTTTTTTTGCTTAGGGGACCCCTTGGGCACTATGCAAAAATAGCCAGTGGGGCAACACACTGTCCGACCCATCCGGCGTCCGATAGTGGTGGTGAAACTTTGTGAGTGGAGGGGTGGAAGCCCCATGAACCCACTTGAAAAGTTTCATCCACATCAGACTCCCTACGAGTGTGATGGTCCACCAAAACCAGCTATTTTTTGCATAAGGGACCCCTTGGGCACTATGCAATAAATAGCGGGTGGCCTACATTGTCCCACCCATCCGGCATCGATGATAGGTAAAATTTATGAGCGGAGGGGGAGAAGCCCCATATACCCACTTGAAAAGTTTCACTTGCATTAGACGATGTACGATAATGATGCCCCACCCAAACCCGTTATTGTTTACAGAGGGGACCCCTTGGGCACTATGCGAAAAATAGTGGTGGCAACACGCACTCCTACCTATTTGGCATTTGATGGTGGTAAGACTTTCCGAGTGGAGGGGTAAAAACCCCATGGACCCACTCACAAGGAGACTTGAGATGTTTATACAATTACTACATGTAAATAAAGAGGCACAAACACAAAACATACTTCTTTTTAGTGCATCTCCACATGGATAATGCTTCCAAGAAACAGGATGCTCCAACCACCAAGGACATATGTTTCTCTCCCAATCACTCATCCCTTTCTCTGCAAATCAAGGAGGATATGTGGATTCGTCACTCTCTAGATTGCACCACCTTGTGATAAGGGAAGGAAACCCTTGCATCACCTTTGATGGCACAAGGTTCTAAACCACCTGAAATTAAAAAATATCATCTTGAAACCATCACCAATTATAACTTTTACATGTAAAGGAATAAAAAGGAGGTACGTACCTAAACACTAGGTGTAGTATTGATTTGTCTAATTTAGGTTTCTTATCTTGACCAACCACATGACTCATATCTTTCCACAAATCTGGGAAATAATCTTGCATATGCAACCACTTCTTCTCCTTGTAAAATGCCTCAAATGTAGTGGGAAATTCAAAGCCATGAACTCTTTGCAACTCATCCAAGAGTGTCTTTTCCCCTTCAAGCATGAAACCCCAATAGACCTCTTTCTTCATGTATGTGCGGAAGCGGTTTGCATCACTTATTTGGGCATAAAAATAATCTATACCATAGTACACCTTTTCTATGGCCTTCCCCGTACTTTTCAAATCTACAATTTGGACGGGCGCCCGTAATGGTGTGATGGAGTATTTATGCCAATTCCCACTTCAAGAGCATGTTGCGGGGCGTCACGGCACGGTGCCGGGGGGGGCTGCGGGGCATCACGGCACGGCACTGGGGGGGGCGTCGGCACGGTGCTGGGGCGGGCTGCGGGGGCGTCTCACGGCACGGCGCCGGGGGGGTGCGGGGGCGTCACGAGTGGAACTTCCAACATATCTTACTGAAAAGATCCCTAGGATTTCGGCTGGATTGGAACTTTCCAAATAAAATCACCACAGCTCAAGCACAACTTTATTTAATGAGAACACAATCTCACGACCCTCGAGTTATGGGATTTGTTAGGTCAACCAAAACTCTCACTGGTCATCCTGAAAAAATTCCCTTTGCACAAGACTTGAACATGCCATGTTTGGGATACTTTGAGCATACAATGTATATTGTAACTAACCCCTTACTTGCAAGTTTTTTGTGGTTGAGTATGTGTTGGAAGCAGATTTGATCTTGGGGCATAAATGGACTATTTCTGCCTAAGAACTATTGTTCTTTGCTATAGCGATAGAGTCATCATGATGGTCAACGACACAAAGTTGACAATACAATACTGCAAGGAAGAGGATCCACCATTAATAAATTTCCATGATGCTGAATGCAAAAAGTTACAAGCCGCTTCCACGAAAGCCCCTTCTACACAATGACCTTCTAAGATTCCTCCCTCCAGTTTTTCAAGTGTGCAGGTGTAAGAACCTCCCCTTCTGATCTTATAATTATTCCCCCTCTCTAAAATAAAAGAAAGATCCTATTTTATCCTGTTTTGGCCTGGAGAGAGAAAATGTCTAGAGGGAGGTAATTCAAAATTGAGATATTTTTTGGATATAAAAATCCTCCTAGTGTCTAAAATGGTTTCCCATGAAACAAAAATTCAAAAAGAACTTTCCAATGTGCAATTGGAATTAATTGAAAATAGGTATAAAGGACCTTAGCCTAAGGGTCCAGATTTTTAAAATTTTTTAGATTATGGTCCAACTAAGGTCTCTTGGACCAATGAGATTAATCCAAATGTAGGGAGGAGATAAATTGAAGAATAAAAGAAAACCCACCACCAAAAAATGAGTAGATACTCACATAAGATGAAGAGTGGACTAAGGACCAAAGAAAACAATAAAAAAACTGAATTTTGACACCTCAGTATGGGGATCCCCCCCTCATGAAGTAGGTGCCTTTTTCTCATCATTGCCCCCAATTTTTAATTAATAAAATGAGATATTTTTATCTCTCCTCTCTCCTATTTCAAAACTAGATCCAAAAAGTAAGCTGAACTGATCCAAAAATGGTCAAAAATTGACCAAATTGATCTGGAAAATTCTAGAATCAGTTTGCTTGGTTAGAGGCTCAGTTTTTCCTATAAATAGAAGCCTTCCCATTTGTAAAATCTTAATGGTGTTTATGTACTGTTACTCTTCTCTCTTGAGCCATCTATATTAAATTTTTTAATAATTCAATTTGGCCTTATCCTCTCCACCAAAGTGAAGTGGTGGCCACTCTTGCTTCAAACAAGAGTGGAACCCTCAATCCCTCAAGCCAAAGGAGAGCTTACAAGCTCCATGTAAGCTAATTTTCTTACTTGTTTAATGAAGAATCTATGGTTTTCTTAATTTTTATGTTTTGCAGATGTTGAATTAAAGTCAAATGCTATGCCTTTGATAAAAAGGCCACCCCCTTCTCCTCTTTACATTCCAACCCTTCTCAATCCTAGAAAGATTTACTAAAGGACTAATTAAACTCTTTTTATTGTTTACTCTCTTGAATTTAGAAAACTGTGTAGATTAGAGTTCTATAAATCTAATTTGGGTTAATTTAAGTTAAATAAAGAATGATAAAAATAAGAAATGGTCAGCCATACAAAGGAGGTTATGGCAAAATTTTCTAGAATTTTGTGGAAAAGGAAGTTTGTTTTTATGTTATTCCAAAAGAGTAATTCCCACCATTTTTGCATCTAAAAAAAATATTCTAATTACTCCATGTACATATTCACCTATGAATATGCATGGATATCATTGTTATTAATTATTAAATTGATTTTTAAGCATAGAAAGATGCATAAAGGAATTGTTTTATTACAAAAGTGTTATTCTCAATAAATTTGATTTTTATGTATAGAAAGATGCGTAAAGGGATTTTTTAATTACAAAAGTGTTATTCTCATTAAATTTTATTTTTATGCATAGAAAGATGCATAAAGGAAATTTTTTTATTACAAAAGTGTTATTCTCATTAAATTTTTTTTTATGCATAGAAAGATGCATAAAGGATTTTTTTAATTACAAAAGTGTTATTCTCATTAAATTTGATTTTTATGCATAGAAAGATGCCTAAAGGATTTTTTTTTTACAAAAGTGTTATTCTCATTAAATTTGATTTTTATGCATAGAAAGATGCATAAAGAAATTTGTTTTATTACAAAAGTGTTATTCTCATTAAATCTGATTTTTATGCATACAAAGATGCATAAAGGAATTTTTTTTATTACAAAAGTGTTATTCTCATTAAATTTGATTTTTATGCATAAATAGATGCATAAAGAAATTCTTTTTTTTAAAGTGTTACTCCTATTAAATTTGATTTTATGCATAAATAGATGCATAAAAGGATTTTTTTATAAAAGAGTTATTCCCACTGAAGTTGATTTTTATGCATAAATAGATGCATAAAGAATTTTTATATTAAAATTAGAATTCTCTTAAATTCTATGAGTATTTGATTAATGAAAAATTAAATACTTTAAGAGAGAAATTTCTATCGTTTTATAGTCACACGGATTGTAAAATGAGAATTCACGAAATCTATCGAGATTGAAATATTCAGATAAATGATTAATCTATACCTCATTAGAATTCGTAACTAATTTAGAAATCAGTTAAGTGAATATTCAAAGAAAGAAATTCAGTAAAATAGTAGCTGAATTATCAAACCTTTTCGAGAAAGATAGATCAAGAAAAATCTTATCGGACTCGAACCTTGAATCAGACTATGACCAAGACCAAACTCTTTCATCACTTTTGAGAAAAGAAGGTGTGACCAATTTAGAAAAATACACTCAAAACTCCCGCAAAAGCTTAAACTAAGTTTGAGACCCTTCGAATTGATCTGTGGATCAAGGTTATAGAATTCGAGAAATTTTGGTATGAAATTCAAAATTTCGATCAAGAAGTTTTGGGGATACTGATTCAAGAAATACCCCTTGACATATTCAAAAGAAAATCAAACTGAAAACTTGCATAGAAATGACATGTCATGTGAATCAGATAGATGTGAATGAATGGATGGATGGAATGTCATGTGAATAGATGTGATGAGATGTCATGTGAATCAAATAGATGTGAATGAATGAATGGATGGGATGTGATGTGATGTGATTAGATGTGATGAGATGTCATGTGAATCAAATAGATGTGAATGAATGGATGTATGTGAATGTGTATGTGAAGAATGGATGTGGATGTGTATGTGAAGAATGGATGTGGATGTGTATGCGAAGAATGGACATGGATGTGTATGTGAAGAATGGATGTGAATCTGTATGTGAAGAATGGATGTGGATGTGTATGTGAAGAATAAATGTGGATGTGTATGTGAAGAATGGATGTGGATGTGTATGTGAAAGAATGGATGTGGATGTGTAAGTGAAAGAATGTGATGTGACATGTGTGGATGTGAAGTGATAGATATGAATGTATGGATAGATGTGAGTAGTCGTACATGTGAACGATTGCATGGATAAGGATGAATGAAATGAGATGTGTATGAATGAGATATGATGTGGATAGAAGTGATGTGATATAATGTGGATAGAATGCATGTGATGGGATGGGTATGAGAATGAATGTGATGGATATGAATGAATGTGATGTGATGGATGTAAATGGATGTGATGGACGTGAATAGATGTGATGTGATGTGAATCAGGATGTGAATGAATGAGATGCGATGTCATGTGAATCAGGATGTGAGTGAATGAGATGATGTAAATTGGGATAGATGTGATATGTGATGTGAATGAATATGATGTGCGGAGATGTGGATATGGGTAGATGCGGGTGGATGAGATCTGATGGTAGATAAATGAGAAAAGATGTGATGAGATGAAAACTGATGTGATGAGGATGGGAATACATATGAAATAAATGAGGATTGATGTAAAACAATGTGGAAAGATGAGAGTTCGTTATAGAAACTATAACTATGACCTGTTTTTAAATGACTGTTTTATGTCAGAAATGCTAGGGAAGCATTTTGACCATCTTGTGAATGAGGTCGTGGGGGGAGACCTATCTGATAAAGTTGCAACAGCTGACGGAGAGTCAACGGAGGACGTCTTGCGTAGCAAGGTCGGTGAGGTTTGACCAACCTCGGTTTGATTTAAATGGTGAGCTTCCGATACAGTGGATAAGGGACTAAGGAAGCGGCCTATGAGTGAAGCACTAAGTGACCTGCGAAGGATCCTAGGTGACCTGCGAAGGATCCTAGAGGGTGCTGACCATACGGTGCTCGGGCTCTGAGTCGTCGAAGATACCCACATGTACATCGTGGAAGATATTGGAACAAGGAGTAAGAGTTGTTTTCTAAATTCGGGCATGGATCTGGTTGATTGAGCTTGCTGGTCCTCAACGGATGAGTCCATGGCTTTTTTATATGGATCTGTTGGTTGATCTTGCTGATCTTCGACGGAGATTCCATTTCGATTTTTATAAGTGAATATATTACTGGGTACTATGAGCTAGGAACTATTGAAAAGGTCCCTAAGTGGACAGGTGGTGAGCGTTCTGGTTGCCAATGATGCCATAAGTACATTAAAGAAGGAAAAATTAGAAATTAGGATTCAACTGGATTAATATTGGAGGATTATGATCAGTGATTCTATAGTTTCATTAAATGATTGTTTTGAAGACAGCTGAATCTGTGAAAAAGGCAATTTTATATTGGGTGTGTAAGTGGTGTGACTAGTTTTAAGGTTGCATGAATATCCAGCTAGGGGGCCTAGGAACTCTTTTCCCTAGTACCCGAGACAAAATCTAACCAAATGCTTAAATGGATCCCATCACTACAGTGGTTGGGCGGTTAGCTAATCCAAGGGACTGGATGGGACTCATGGATCTCTAAAATGAGACTCAATTCTATTATGGTACAATAGATGCAGTAAATCCCGGATAAAAATTGTTCTATGGAAAAGAATCAATTGATGTACCTCTCAATGAGGAAAAAAGTGTTGGTCTCTATGATCCAAATGCAAGTCATTTCCTTGATCTGATAATGTTACTTATGGGTTCAGTCAGATCAATTCAGTTAGTTAAGGCTCTTGACTACGTTAGAGTAAAAATATCCTAGAGGAATTGCCCGTGCTTTCCGGGAGAGGGAAGTTTTTTCGGGTTCGGTTTTGGAATAACCGAGGGATTAGTCTCTTTTCCGGATATCCGGCGAGGCCCCGAGTGAGGGACCCTGCCCCACACAAGAAGTGCTACTTTCGCTGCTAGCACCCTTGAATTCGTTGCACAGAGGGGACAGTGATCTTTCAGCTGGTATTAGAGTGAATTGGCTAAAGTGGATCAATCGAGAAGCAAAAAAGATTA
Source organism: Cibotium barometz (assembly GCF_041138505.1). Classification (NCBI taxonomy): domain Eukaryota; kingdom Viridiplantae; phylum Streptophyta; class Polypodiopsida; order Cyatheales; family Cibotiaceae; genus Cibotium; species Cibotium barometz. The sequence goes on along the minus strand of NC_141102.1, from coordinate 34,609,657 downwards.
AAAATTTACGAAGTAACAGTAAAAAGTTAGAAATGTGTGATGAAATTCATACAAATTGATATTCAGACTGAAATTCATAAATTAGTAATTTAGTCTTCAGATGGATGTACCGCAATTGCATGGAATCCCTAACTTGCTTGAGGCCTAGACATGATGGTATTTACCTTATAATTCCAACGACCGTGACTACCCATATATACCAAGGGTATAACTGCAACTCTTTATTGGCACTATATACGAGTAAATCTTAGACCTTGAAATTATAAGCAAAAAGGCTATCCAAATGATGAATTCGAATGTGGTTGATATGATTTTAAAATTCTGGTTAAGCACTTATGAGTTGAATTGGATTTTGATTGAAAAATGATGATTCCTGAATTTTGGTTGAAAATCGATAAGCTGAGCAAAACCACAATGAGAATGAATGGGACAGACGAGTCCCTGTGATGATGTTCGTAAGTGGAATGATGATAATGACCAGCAAATCACTATGAGATTAGTGGATTGTGGTGAACTAATTGCTATTGTTAACACTTGACCGAGTGAATCAAGTCAAGCGAGGACAAATTAAAATTCTGTATAAGTTAAATTCCCTTGGAGGAATGTTCAAATGGAAATTTTGGTCTGATAGACCATTATTGTGTTAAGGATATAAATGATATGATCTGAATGAATTTGGAGAGACGGAAAACCCTCTCTCTTGTAGTAAGAGGAGTACGATCCAAGTATAGCTCACTCCAATGGGATTTGCATCCCTTTCGGAGCTAGGGATTCGACCCGTACCGGTGCACAAGAGCTTATCCACAAATGGAGAGAATGCTCATGGCTACCATCACTTGACACTAGACTAACCATACACACAAGCTCAACTTGTCCTCATTCCTTCACACCCATTCATTCACAAACACAAGCAAGAGGAATACAATCACTATGCACTCAAGCAAAGAGAAAGACCTCACTCCACTCCTATCTTCCTACAAGCATGCACACATTCAAGCATCAAGCTTCCATGAAAGCTTCAAATCAATCCATGTACTCAAAAAATGAAATACTAAAAGCATGCATAAGAGTAAAATGATTAGAGAAGAGGATGAGAAAGACTCATGACATTGCTAATGATTCAATGAAGAGATTAACCTCATACAATGATGTAGATGGGGTGAGAGAAGAGTCTTCACCTCTATGGAGAAGAGGGAGAGTAGGTCTCTCAAAGGAGCTCTTGCATGAACTAAGCCCAAAAGTGTGTAAAGCTCTCAAATGAGCCACCTTTTATACAAAAATTCTAGGACTCCCATAAGTCCCCATGTGGGATTATTATCAAACCCTCTCCCACATTCATCTACAAAGTGGAACTCTTTTCAAGAGCCCTAAGTATTGTTTTTGTTGCATCTTGGTATTGGTATTGATCCTCATTTGCAAGCAACACTCCCCCCTTCCTATTTTGCGCACGTCCTCGAGCGCGGTAGTAGCAAGAGCTGCAACAAAAAAACAATTGATGCAAGTCAAGTCCTTTATTGATAAAAAGAAAAGAAAAGCAAAATCAGCAATAATAATTACACACGTGAGCATACAAATGCAAGGCTGATTAAAGTTTTAATGAATACTAAAAGAGGTGAGTAAAAACTAGTCAAAGTGAGACTTAGGTAGTAGATAATGCTATGCAAAGGCAAGTGTCGTTGTACACCTCCGGTTATGACCGCAGTCTCAATGTCCTATCAGTATGTAAGTTACTCCTAAGTGGCAACCCTACTCCTAAGTATGAGCAAGGGTGATTGGAGCTCTCTCTTGTTGTTTTATATATATATATATATATATATATATATGTGTGTAGAAGGTGATAAAGATTAAGGTTCTATCCCCATGAGACCCGAGCAATGGCCAAGAGACCTCCGCCAAGAGAATCTAAAGACCGCTAAGTATCCCAAGGGCGACAGACCCTTTTTCTTTCTTTTATGACCTAAGGAGTACCCCTTGAAGATGAGGGCATCGGTTTCGAAGGCCCATAGTGTACCCCCGAGTCCTACCAACATCTATCAAGGCGATAGATTCCTCAAAGGTCCTCTATTGAAGCTTCTAGACATCAGTGTTTACCCCATGGAAACCAAGGCATCGGCCCCAAGGTGCTGAGACAGCCCCAGGTCCTACCAAGCACTTCGCATGGCGGTAGACACTTCATGTCACAATTCACCTTGTATATATATTTTTGTAGGGTATATTTTCATAAATTTTTATTACTCGTAGCACCCAGCTCATATCTAAGAGATAACTACCACTAGGGATAACTAATATACCTTGAAGACATAAGTACTTGGCATACTCCCTTGGTATATATCCTACACTGTCTTGGAATAGAAATATCTCTTACTAAGTTTTCTATGACTCTAGAATGTACTCACCACCTTTTAACTACTAATCAAAACTCAAACCAGCCAATATTGTGTACATGCAAACCATATATGCGAAAGATAAGAGCGCTTAAAGAAATAAAGATTAAGATTTGCATACACCTGATGTAGTGCCCTGTTGATGTTGTTCGTTTGCCTTGAATAATTGCTGATTTTGTGCAGATTGCTCCTCCTTGATTTTTGTAAGCATAGCATATCTCCCCCCTTCCTAATTTGTGTGCACGATAGGTGGACTGTAGGGGCGTATCTGATGCTCTTCTTAAGCTGAGATCTCTGCACAAAGTTTTATTAACAAACAAAAGAAAAAAAACAAAAGAATAAAATTTGTTAGTGGTGCCAATCACCAAATATAGCCGAGGGGAAAAAACCCAATGGGAGAAAAGTGCCCTGGCTTTCGTTCTTATTGTGGAGTCAATGAGTTACTCTTGCGCCGATGGTGGGTCCGTGTCCTCTTCTGCTGGAAAGATGGTATCAATTTCCTCAGGATGCAGAGACAACCCCTCACAAAAACCGGCCTCTGGAGAAGGTGGTAGAGGAAGGAGTGCTTCCTCACTGAAATATGGCATTGGTTCTATGGGAAGGTTAGTCAGACAGTTTTGATTTTGGAATTGTGCAATGTAGGTACTCATATTGATCCAATATTGACATGTGGAGGGTTGGGGAAGGAGGGCTTGCAAGATTGGTAGTTGCAAGTCATTTAAGCTTGTATCCCTCCATTGTTGTGCTTGTACCTCCTCAGGTAATCTTCGTTGATTTGGTCCCCTTTCTGGTATTCTCACATTAAGAAGATTATGGCGTTGGGGAGTAATTCCCACAATTTGCTTCATTAAGGCCGTGCCATATCGTCTAAAATAAGAGCGGCATATCCAACAAATATGTGAAGCTTCACTTAATACTAGCCGTGCGCACTCTTGACAATGTGGAAATGGGTGATGCTGTTGAAAGAATAACGTAACAAAGTGATGCCCACAGCAATTTTCACCTAAGGGAGCATAGAAATACCTAGAATGTGTTTGAAACGGAGGAGCACTATAACCCCCGCGATGATCAAGTCGAGTACTATCGGGGTCAAGACATGGTGGACATGTATCGCGCCAAATATCCATCAGGAGTTATCTGGACGTAGAATAAAGAAATTTAGAACACTCATATCCTTCATGACAATTCCAATCAAAAACTAGATTATCAAAAAGAACACATCTCCTAAAGGCATAAGGAACTACATTATTCAAACATTGTTTTACCAAAGAGCTTTAATTGTAGCGTTAATGCCTTATCTTTAGCTTTTGGTATATCCTTTTTAAGAGGTGTAGACTGTAGCAATTGTCTTGGAATTTGAGCAAGATAAGAGGATTTAGGCATTGAAGTACCAGAATCTATGCTCAAATGAGACTCCTTTGGACTTGTCGTAGGTACACCAGTTGTTGGTTGAATTGTGAAACAAGGAGAAATAGGGGCAACAGTTGTTTCAATACATGTTTTAGGAAGATCAACACAAGTAGATTTGTAGGTGCTATCACAGCCACCTTTCCTTTCTTGGGGAACTTGTGTTGATTTTTTTTGTACCCACTGATAAGACAAATTAAGGGAGGCTCTTGGAACCTTTTTGAAACATTCTTTTACCCTTAGCAAAGTATGGCATTTTGGAAGCCATATTGCTGTTGCACCCTCATAATAGCCTTGTGCTTTAAGAACCTGTTTGGGGACCCATCGAGTAACAATTCGAGATTTAGGCTTGGAAATGATGTGCTTCTTAAGAGGCTTAGCAACTGGAAGAGATGGTACAAGTTTGTACGCATCTTTGGGTAGCCACATTGATGAATCCTTCTTGCCTGGCCTTCTTTGAGCAGCAACTAGAGTAGTTGGAACATGCCAGCCATGGCCCTCACTTGAGTACTCATCAATTATCCACATCATTTGTTTTGGAGCTTCAAGAGCAGATTTTGATTGTGGGTTGGGTAAGGTAGAAACATTACCTTTTGGACACGATAAAGCACGTGGTGTAGCAGATCCCAAGATGCAATCAGAATCAATTTGCAACTTGTATTGTCTATTCTTCCAATCCAATGAGCAATTGGTCGCACTTAACCACGATCTACCGAGAACAACCTCTACTACTGCCTTGGACTTACGTGCCACATAAAAGGGCACTGACATCTGATGATCTTGAATGGACATCATAAGGACGCATTTTTCCTCTATAGGGTTATCTTCTCCTGAGAAGCTCCGTAGGTCCACAGGAATGTGTACAAGTGTGGGTTGACCCAAGGCTATCCATGTGTCAAACGATAGAACATTATAGTCTGCACCAGAGTCAATTAAGGCAGAGACACAGTAGGTAGTCTCATGAAGATGAAGTCCCACTTGAATATTGAATGGTTCAACATATGGCTCATCAGTAGCCAATTGTATGGCTAACATAGAAGCTTTGCGACGCTCCTTGGCTTTTGCAACTCTAGCTTTAGCCTCCTCTTGAGCCTGACGTTTAAGTAGGTCAAGTGCTTCTTTTCGTGTTTGTGCAGCATGCATCTGTTGAAGCATGGCTTCAGTTAATGGTTCATTGTATTTTTTGAGACGACTTCCATTAATGAAGTTAGGCATTTGCTCACCTTCTAGTGTCTCCAGACGCACCGCACCACTTGGAGTAAGCTCATTAATCACAAATGGTCCTAGGCCACGTTTCTTGAGCTTTCTCTTATGCTTCTTAAGTGTGTATAAGAGCACCAGGTCTCCTTTTTTGAATCGGCCCGTTGTTACATTTCTATCATACCATTGTTTTTGTCTCCTCTTCTCAGCATACATCCCCATTACCGCCAATAAGCGGGTCTCATCAAGCTTTTCCAATTCGTCAACACGTTGTGAAAGCTCATGACCAGTCCAATCCAATTGTTTAGCTACTCGTAGAGTAGGTACAAGAAATTCAATGGGAAGAATTGCATCTAACCCAAAAGCAAGTTCAAATGGGGTTGTGCCCACAGATGTTTTATAGGCTGTCCTATATGCCCAGAGAACTGAGTGCAACTTTTGCTCCCAATCAGTCCTATGTCCCTCAACAATCTTTGTGAGTGCTGTGCAGAGAATCTTGTTAGTACTCTCGGCTTGTCCATTGGTCTGGGGATGGTAGGGTGCAGAACGCTTGTGAATTACCATAAATTCTTGAAGCAAAAATTCTATGACTTCATTTACAAAGTGTACACCTTGATCACTAACGATCTCAATAGGTAAGCCATAGCGTGTAAACACGTACTCATACAAGAACTTGGCCGTGGTTCTGGCATCATTTTTGACTGTTGCCTTTGCCTCTACCCATTTGGTCAAATAGTCGGTTGCGACTATAATATATTCTGCATGCGTGTTACGAGCTGGAGGTTTAATGGGACCGACAAAATCAATACCCCATTTTGCAAAAGCACGTGTGCTTAACATAGGCCGCAATGGCATGTTGTCCTTTGTGATGGGAGGTTTGGTCCTTTGACAGTCGTCACAACGTTTCACATATTCTTCGGCATCCATTTGTAAGGTTGGCCACCAAAGCCCAGACCACCTAATCAACTTTGCTGTGGTATTGCCAGAAAAGTGTCCACCCCCAACACCTGCATGTGCATGAGTTAAGATTTTCAGATAGTCAGCTTCACATACACACATGCGTAAGTTGCCATCCTTTCCTCTCTTGTAGAGTTGGCCTTCTATCAGCATATAATTTGCCGCTTCAATTTTAATAGCATGCTTTCGATGTTTAGGAATTTTTGGATCCAAATGACCATGCTGAAGATAGTCCACAATATACTTACTCCAACTTGGTGTAGTTGAAATTTGGAATAATGTGACATTAGGAATTGGCTTCTGAATTTTACATGAAGCACAGTTACGAACAAATGTTTCAGCATCTGCATGCATGGTAGGCCACCATTGCCCATCCTGAGATATACGTCGCACACAAGTGGTAGCTGATGCATGGATTCCATCAATACCTGCATGGGCCCATTCCAAGATCTCCTCATATTGGTCGGGGTTAGGTATAAGCCTCAACACTCCATCATTACCCTGACGATATAATCTCCCTGAGATTAGCTTGAATGGTCGCCATAGGTCCACATTAGGACCTGCTAGTTGTATCTGCCCATTAGTCAAAATGTCTAAAATGGATTCAGACCATCTAGGGGCTGTCTCTACAAGGAAAAGTGTTGAATCTAACATATCATCATCCACACCCACAGGAGCTTCTCCAGAGGTGATTCGAGACAAGTGATCTGCCCTTAGATGAGTTGTTCCTTTCCGAACTGCAACTTCAAAATCAAATTCAAGAAGGATGATAAACCACCTCACAATCCTTCCAGTTGCACAAGGTTTATTCACCAAATATAGCAATGCTTGATGGTCCACAAAAAATATGAACTTGTTTGCCAAAAGGTAATGGCGAAACTTTTTCACTGCATATATCATGGACAATCCTTCTCTTTCTGTTGTGGTGTAATTCTTCTCAGCTTTGTTCAACTGTCGACTAGCATATGAGATTGGGAAATCCTTATTGTGTTCTCCCGATTGAGCCAAAATACATCCAATTGCAAAGTTGGAAGCATCAATATGGACATGAAAGATTTGGTTCCAATCTGGTGCCCGTAAGATGGGTGCAGTCACTAATGCTTGCTTCAACTTTTTAAAGGATTCCTCACACTCATCAGTCCAATTAAACTTTACAAGAAGAGCATATAACGGTCTGGCTAGGACAGCGTACATGTAGATGAATCTACGGTAATAGCCACAATGTCCCATGAATGTTTGTACCCCTTTAGGGTTGATAGGCCGAGGTAATGAGACAATGACATCTATTTTATCCATATCTGTTGAAATCCCATTGCGAGAAACAATATGGCCCAAAATTTTCCCTTGTCTTACCATAAATTTGCACTTGTCAGGATTCAAGCATATACGATAAAGTTGACACTTTTGAAACACAAGTCTCAGGTGTTCTATATGATCATCACGCTCTTGTGAGTGAACACATAAATCATCCATGAAAATCTCAAGAAATTGTCGAAGGTACTCCTTGAATACATGACTCATTAACCGCTGAAAGGTTGCTGGTGCATTTGTTAGACCAAATGGCATAACACGATAGGCAAAGATGCCATCCTCTGTAGCAAAGGCTGTCTTGTGTTGATCCTTTGGATCAATTGACACTTGATTGTACCCGGAGAATCCATCCAAGAAACTATATGCCTTTTTCCCTGCAACTCGTTCCAGAACATGATCCGTGATTGGTAGTGGGTAATGATCACGCACAGTAGCTGCATTTACCTTCTTGAGGTTGACACATACTCGAAGTTTCCCATTTTTCTTGGGCACCACTACAATAGGGGAGACCCATTCAATGTGTTCAATCTCATAGATAAATTCTACCTCTAAGAGCTTGTCTATTTCTTCCTTTATCTTTCGTGCAAAATTTTCATTGTAGGTATAAGGACGTTGCTTAGAGGGTTTTGCATCCTCTCGCAATGGTATTGTATGTTGACATATGCTTGGATCAACTCCTTTGAGGTCTTTATAACTCCAAGCAAAAACATCACGATACTCCTTTATGGTTTGTATTAATAACTTCTCCTCATCTAAGGACAAGTCTGTGGCAATCCACACATAGCGAGGCTCTTCTCCTGGCTTAGCAATATCCACCTTTTTTGCATCTTCAGGACCATCGTATGAAATCCCTGGCATGCTTGGTCTTTGTCGCATGGGCTGTTGAAGAACAATCTTCCGATCTTGAAGAGTGTACTGTGTGAAATTGGGAGGAACATTTAGACCTTGTTCTTGTTCACTTGAGTCTCCACTCATGGAAGACCATGCGGTTTTGAGTTCTCCTTTGCCATCTTGCATCGGATTTTTTTGTTTAACCGTTGTCTTTGCACTTCCCACACTCTTTTTTGAATCGGTTTTAGATTTGAGTTTTGGTTTTTGTTTCTTCGTTCTTTTACGATTTTTGCTAACAGTTGTTAGCTTTTCCCTTGCTTGGAATCCCTCTGATCGTTTGACTTGGTCTTTGATACTATCTTGTGCTTGGACATAGTATAGATATCCGTTCTTTCCTGAGAAGTGAGGTGGTGGTCGAGAGTTTTCACTCTTAGACTCCTCCTTTTCTTTTTGTAGTCTCTCACGTTGTTCACGCTCATCTTGTCTACTGATTCTCTTATGGCTCTTACAACATTTACGTTTAGGTCGGCTTCGAGGGATTTCTACCTGAATCTCCCTTCCTTTCAAGAGTAGGCGTGCCTTTCCTAACTCTTCCTCAGGGATTGTATCTTCATTATCAAAATCAGAGTCCCAGCCATCTTCCTTATCAGCATCATTAGCCGATTCGAGTGTCAAATCCTCTACTGAGACTTCCTCGACATGCATAGCTGTTGTGGATGTATCCCTATAGTACAAATCATCTAGAAGGGCACGTGGTTGTACCATTCTTAGAGGAATAATATCATATCCATCAGAGTCACAGAATTGAATTGGTTTTGGTAAAGCACATGTCGATAATGTTGCAAGGACATGACTCCATTCTAATGGATCAATTAAATGCTCAGGGAAGGGTTGTGGAATGTATGCCTCGTCTGATACACTTCGATTACCCTTAAGTCTCTCAGTGTTGAAATCCCTACAGGAGGCTCCACACATCCATAGATCTTCTCGCCCATCTGACAATGTAATTTTTGAGCCCTCAGATGAAGCAGAATCAAACTCATCTATTGGAGACCTTGTTACATCCCGATATGAGTGATTCCTTAGGTTGACCCTTGTGATGACAGAATCATGTCTGAGGTACAAGTAGTTGTATCCCCAATCTTGAATCATTTGAAATTGTCGCATGAATGGTCTACCCAATATCACTTCATAGTTTGGATGCTTTCCAAAATCCACCACTGCAAAGGTATGCTCATATTCAATCCCACATGTGGTGACCAATATGTTCTCAAGCAGCCCAAGGGGATGTTCTAAGCTTCCATCTGCTAGCTGCAAGCGCATCCTGGTACTCCTAAGAGCTGGTTTGCCCCATTTTTCCCAAATGGACCTTGTTACAATGCCCACCCCTGCGCCACTATCAAGTATTGCAGTTGAAGATACTTTTCGCACTTCTAATGGGAGGGTAGCATTTCCCTGATCGTCCTCACAAAATTTTCCTACTTTGTTGATAGGAACTGGCAGTACATGCTTTGTCTCAGGGTGTATTGTACATTCATGGGGACCTTTTTGTAGCAATACTTGCTCCGACAAACATGTGGCAATATCATTCCACAACTCAGGTTTAAGCTTTATCAATTCAAGCAAAGGTAAGGTACAAGCCACTGGTGCTGACAAAATAGCTTGCACCATACTCATATCTTTCTCCTTAGTCAACCTTTTATGCATGGAGGGTATCCTCAAGGTTTGAGAACAGTTCTCATATTCTCCCAAATAGGATGGTAAGGTTTTCATTGTATGCTTACTTCTAGGAGAAACAATTGTTTGACCTTCCTCCTGAATGCTTGGGCGTCCAAAGTTGTTTTCCGTATCTTTGGTAAAATCCACCTCAGAGAATGGAGGCGAACTAACAGAAGACATGTTCTCATTAATTTTCTCATTTACAGCGGCCCACATGTCATTTGCCATGTCCTCATTAGCATCAATAATGTCATCATTGCATGGGAAGACAAGGCTAGGTGATGGTAGACTTTCTTCTTTCAATGGAGTGTCAATTGGTGTCGATCTTTCGCTTTGAGCTTGTGAAATGAACTCACTTTTCATTTCCCTACTTGATGACACTTCCGGTATAGTTTCTAATGTTGGCTTAAGAGAGGTTGGGCCCCGAGGAATAGGTGGTGGTGGTCCCTCAAGTATCGACTGAGCTTCCCTAATGATTTGCTGATGTACAGCTAGATTGATCTTCTCCTCACGAGGGTTTGGGTATTCTTGAAGCTTTTTGGGTAGCTCTGATAAGGCTGCAATGCGACTTCTATGAGCATCAATGATGGCCTCTAGAGTCTCATTCACTTTATCCACAAAAACAGAACCCCCAGAACTATCCTCAGTCGTACTAGCCTTATCTGGTTTAACACTAGGCTCAGGTTGAGGTTGATGTTCCTCACGCACTTCCTGGGATGTAAAAGTTTTATCCCGTATGTTTTGTTTAGAGGTCTCCTGAGAACTAGAAGTGGATGCACTTTTAGTTTGTTTGTTTCGGTTCTTCTTTCTCCTAGTGGTTTTTTTTCTACTGGACTGTAGGGTCTTGTCCACTAGATTTGTCTTTGCATCCCTAGTTCGAGGTGTCTCATCAGTTTGTATTTCAGCGTTTCGTGTCTGTGATCGAGTCATGACTCTAAGTGGCACGACATCCTCATTCTCAGATGAAGGTGGTGATGGAATTGCCCCTACAAGGTTAAGTGAAACCTTTGGTTGAGAGTTGCCCTCCTCATGTGGTTTCAACAGACAATCCTTCGGGAAGTGTTCGACACAACACCCCAGACAATATCTCTCTATTGGTGGAAATTGTTGCACTGTTGTATTTGTCCTAGATGCTTGCCTTGAGCGATGTGGACAATCACGAGCCCAATGGGGTTCTCCACACTCATAACAGGGGCCCATTGGTTTGGCCTCTACTTTCCTTGGCTGCCATTGACCTGAGGGGCCTGGAGTCCTAGGTTGGTAGCCGCCTAGCAACATTAAAGAGTTTTGTTCCCCTGGTTGAATCTCCACCAGTGCTTGGTTTGGGTATGTGGTACTTTCAAAGCCATTTTCTTTGGATGAATATGATACATATTCTTCCTCCACATAGCCTGGGTTTACCAATTCTCTACACACATTTGAATTGTCATAGTCCACAATCCTTACAGGAGCAGTCCCTGGAGCAGGAGGTTGAGCACCAAGAACAGGTCGTGCTTGTTCTTGTGTCATCGGTGGCTTACGTTCAAAATTTGTATATTGTTGATACATTTGTGGAGCCACTCCACCCCTCGGTTGCTCACGTTCCTGTCTCATTCTCGCAATGCGAGTACAATCCTGGGTGGTATGAGTAAAGTTCCAAGCACAGGCTTGGCACCACTTCTTTGTGGGTTGGTTTGTGACTAGAGGAGAAAAGGTATTACAGTCCTCTGTTTTATGGTCACCGCCACATGCTCCACAAAGATGAGGACCTGTAGGAAGTATACTCCTCATTCTTTGCTGTTGTTGTTGTGGCTGCATGGGTGGACGATAGGTTTGTCCTAATCTCCTTAGCACTAGGTTGGCTATTTGGTCTGGATTTAATAGTGCGCTAGACCCTGAACTTTGATCTTCACCCCATTGATTTCTAGGTTTCACCTCAGGGCCAGAACCATCCTGGAACTTGAAGTTATCGGTGAAATCCATAGCATCATGGCAACACTCATTGAAACTCGTATGTTTCTTCGCATAGAGATGTGTATGCAGTGTCGAATTTTTGAGGCCTTTTAAGAAGAGAGAAATTAATCGACTTTGGGCGGGCTTCTCATCTTCTGGGCATCGGTTAATGTACTGCTTCATTCTATTTACACAGTCTCTAACACTCTCATTCTCACCTTGCTTGAAAGAGTAGATGTGTGCTACCGTGTCATGTTGAATTCCCATCAAGGAAAAAGCAGCAATGAATCTCTCTTCCAAAACTCCTAAAGAAGTTTTGTCTGAAGCCTCTAATGCCTGAAACCAAGCCAGGGCTTTTCCTTCAAGAGTGAGTCCAAACCCTTCTATTTGAGTATGCTTATCAGCAACTTGCTCAGCTCGAACTGCTTGCCTAAAAGCTGCTACATGATCGTATGGATCTCCCGACCCTTCATATTTCTTAACCAATTTCTGAAGAGTTGATGGCCGTACTTGTCGTGAATACTCATCATAGGGCCTACGGCCTCTTACCCTTAGTGGGAATTGTTCCTCTCTTTGGAAAGATGGTCCACATGTTTCTAAAATTGGTGTGGGTGCCCTATTACCAGCCTCACCAAACCCCTCTAAAGATCTTGTCACCCTCATTTCAGGAGGTGCACTTATAGGAGGCCGAGTTGGCTCCCCTCTCATCCGATTGTCATAGTGGGAAAGATGTTGTTGTGGTGGTGTGACCTGTGGTCGCACATTTGGTGTAGGACGATATCGTGGTGCTAGAGTTGGGCTACTAGCAGTGGTCCACTTAGATGTTGAAGGTCCCTCTCTAGTGAACTCTCGTAGGGGAGGAGCAACAGTTTCTCCAAGAAAGGCTGTCTCTCCTGGTTTGGCTGTATGTGTTGAGAACACTTCCATAAATAATGGTTGTCCCTTCCACGTGAGTTCCCTAATCTCTTTCCAATCTAACGTTCGATATTCATTGGCCCATTTATCAACTATTCTGTTCATGTGTCCTGCACACTTCTCAACTACCACTACATAAGCTAGAGGAAGATCCAGCTCTGGTGATTTAGTTGTGGCATAATATCCCTCTAACGAATCTTTATAGACCTCTTGAAGTGGGTCATCCTGTAAGACCTTAGTCACAGGAATTTGTCGTACAAACTCCCATTGACTTTCAGCCCCCTGATCCATTTTACACTTGCCTTTCCTATCCTTGTCCAAATTTAGATCTACAAGAAGTAAATCATCTCTGGTGGATGGCTTTGAGGATTGGGCATTGGAAGGTCCAGGCATGTCCGGCTCAATGAGCCAGTCATCTCGAGACTCCCTCGCTCTGGAAAGTTGTGATATGTCTAAAAACTCTGTTTTAGAGAGCTCCCCTAATTTGTCTACCTTTTCTGGATGGTAGGTGACTTCATAGCGAACACCATCTCCACCCATGTACATGTTGCCCTGGTCATTGACTAGAGGTGCTCTATCAAGTTCTGAGAATATGTCGGCTATCTTAACAAGATACCGTTGTTGTGTGTCCCTAAAGATCTCAGCTCCTTGAGCATTTGTGTAGACATATTGGAGTCGCACATTGAATGTTAACCCCATGGTGTCAGCCTCAAATGGATTAAAGGATCGTGTGGGTGTCCTATTTTGGGCTACGGGATGACTAGTTGATGGCCCTAGATTGTCCATGGACAATGAACTATTTGTTCTAGAGGAAAGGGTATCGGATTGGGATTCAGATAGGGTTTCAGCAATATCTGCCAAGTTTCCTATCGATTGGGTCCCACTTTCCTGAGTAGGCACTCTAGAAGGTGCCCTAGGCCCTATGGCAGAATCTATCAGACGTCCTGACCGTAAGTGCATAAGGTCAAAATTTTGTTTTGGTTTTTGGGTTTTTATGTGTTTTTGTTTTTGTTTTGGTTTTTGGTTTTTGGTTTTTGTTTTTTGATAAAAATATATATATATATATATATATATATATATATTTTTCCCTACCTAATCACTAACGACAACTAAAAAGAAAATGTGTGGCGTAACTATCTATCCTATTTTTTTTATTTTTTTTTATTTTTTTATTTTTTTTAATTTATTTAATGATCTTATGATTTTATGATTTTTTTTTTTAACACAGAAATTATGAATCACACTAAAAAATACTAACTATGCACAAAGTTACAAAAATTAAAAAAAATGAAGAACTACAAAATATGCAAAAAATAATAGACTCCTAAAAAAATCAAAAAATTTTCTTTTGTCTTCTTTTGTTTTTTCCTCCTTTTGTTTGTTTTTATGGTTTTTTTTTTCTTTTTTGTTTGTTTGTTTGTTTGTTTGTTTTTTTTTATTTTTTTTAAATAAAATGAATGAATTTCGTGTCAAAAATAAAAAATTATAAAAATACTAATTATGCATGCAATAAAAATAAAAAATGCAGGCTACCTTCAATTATGCAAATTTTTGTACAAAAATTTAAATAATGAACAGTGGATTCGAAAAATAAAAATTATTTTTTCTTCTTTTTCTCTTTTTTTTTTATTTTTTTTCTTTTATTTTGTTTTGTTCTTTATTTTTATTTTAATTTTATTTTTGTTTTTAATAACAAAAAGTTAAAACAATGCAAATCTAAACTAATTATGCTAAAAATTACAGAAATGAAAAAAATAAAAATATGCAAACAATATGGACTCCTAAAAACAAATAAAAAGAATTTTTTTTTATTTTAAATTTTTTTTATTTTTTTTAAATTTCTTTTTTTAATTTCTTCTCTCTATTTTTTTAAATATTTAATTGTTTTCTTTTTTTCCTTTTTTTTTCTCTTTTCTTTTCTTTTTTAATCTCTTTTCTTTTTTTGTCCTTTTTTTTAATGCCTTTTTCTTTTTTTCTTTTTTTTAATCTCTTTTTTTTTCTTTTTTTTAAATAAAAATATTATTATTTTTTTTAATTTAAAAATAAAAAAACATGATAAAAAAATAAAAAATAAAAAAAAATAAAATTCCACTAACCTTATCCTTCGCCTCGGCGCTCGCAGATTCGTCGCCGCGCCGTTCGCCGGTTCTTCACGTGCTTCCTCACCGTCTTCTTCTTCGACCGCTTCTGAGCTGTCTTCTGCACCTCTTCCACTCCTCTGCTCGCTTCAATTCGCTGCTGCTCCCGCCTACTCCACAGCGCCTCTCGCTAGCCACCTCCGCTTGCGCTTCTCCTCGCCTGCAGAGAGTAGCCAACTGTGCTTCTTTTGCCGCCTCTTGCCAGCCACCAAAGCCGCCTTTCCACCTTCTTCTACGGCCCAGCCTTCACGGTCTTTCTCTTCCACAGCCAGCAGGCAGCAGCAGCTGGCCAATGAGCTCGCCGCCTTCCCAGTTGCCTCGACTGCTGCAGCCGACAGCCAGTCGCCACAGCCTTCACCCTTTTTTTGCTTCTGCCGACGCCTCCTCTAACCTTTGCCAACGCTGCTTCTCTGCTGCTGCCCCCGCCTCTCGCCGCCGTCCACTCTGCCGCCGTCAACGCTGCTCAACGTTCGCTTGCTGCCTCCGTCGACGTCCGTTTGCTGCCCACCTACCTCCACCGTCAACGCTGCCGCCGTCAACGCTGCAACTATATATATATATATATAGATTAAATTATTATTTTTTTGTTTTTTTTAAAAAAAAAAGAAAAAAAAGAAAAAAGGCCTTCTATGCAGACTTTCAGCTGGCCGCCCGGTTGCAAGGATATATATATATGTATACCTATTCTTTTCTTTGCTGCGGACGCCTCCCCACCAAGCAACAAATCAAAACAATAAAAGAAAAGAAAGCCGCTTCACTACTTCCTACTTATCTCTCGTCAACTTGCAACAAAAAATACAAAAATAGAAAGTACTTAAATTCTGATTAATGGCGGGATTACTCAACCGCAATGAAGTTTAAATTTTTTTCTTGCTTCTCATCAAAAAAACGAAAACCCACAAGGCGCCCTTGAGTTCACACACTCAATCTTAACCTAATCACTCAATGGTTTTGCAACCAAAAGAGGAAATAGTGGTGGTTTCCACACACTCTCAACCGGATTTGAGTCTTTTCCCCGGCAACGGCGCCAATGGAGAGACGGAAAACCCTCTCTCTTGTAGTAAGAGGAGTACGATCCAAGTATAGCTCACTCCAATGGGATTTGCATCCCTTTCGGAGCTAGGGATTCGACCCGTACCGGTGCACAAGAGCTTATCCACAAATGGAGAGAATGCTCATGGCTACCATCACTTGACACTAGACTAACCATACACACAAGCTCAACTTGTCCTCATTCCTTCACACCCATTCATTCACAAACACAAGCAAGAGGAATACAATCACTATGCACTCAAGCAAAGAGAAAGACCTCACTCCACTCCTATCTTCCTACAAGCATGCACACATTCAAGCATCAAGCTTCCATGAAAGCTTCAAATCAATCCATGTACTCAAAAAATGAAATACTAAAAGCATGCATAAGAGTAAAATGATTAGAGAAGAGGATGAGAAAGACTCATGACATTGCTAATGATTCAATGAAGAGATTAACCTCATACAATGATGTAGATGGGGTGAGAGAAGAGTCTTCACCTCTATGGAGAAGAGGGAGAGTAGGTCTCTCAAAGGAGCTCTTGCATGAACTAAGCCCAAAAGTGTGTAAAGCTCTCAAATGAGCCACCTTTTATACAAAAATTCTAGGACTCCCATAAGTCCCCATGTGGGATTATTATCAAACCCTCTCCCACATTCATCTACAAAGTGGAACTCTTTTCAAGAGCCCTAAGTATTGTTTTTGTTGCATCTTGGTATTGGTATTGATCCTCATTTGCAAGCAACAGAATTGTTATCTGATGATGAGTTCTATATAAGGAATCTTTATCCCAGGATTTTGTTGGGTTGACCAGACTATAAGGAACCCCAGAATAAGTTGGATCTTAAGGGTGGGGAAAAGAGTTGTCCTCTAGTCTGCAAGATGAGGACATCTCGCGTTTTTTAAGTGGGGTAGGATGTAAGATTCCTCCCTCTAGCTTTTGAGGTGTGCAGGTGTAAGAACCTCCCCTTCTGATCTTATAATTATTCCTTCTCTCTGAAATAAAAAAAGATCCTGTATTACCCTGTTTTGACCTGGAGAGAGAAAATGTCTAGAGGGAGGTAATTCAAAATTGAGATATTTTTGGATATAAAAATCCTCCTAGTGTCTAAAATGGTTTCCCTAGAAACAGAAATTCAAAAAGAACTTTCCAATGTGCAATTGGAATTAATTGAAAATAGGTATCAGGACCTTAGCCTAAGGGTCTAGATTTTCAGAAATTTTTGGATTATGGTCCAATTAAGGCTCCTATGGACCAATAAGATTAATCCAAATGTAGGGAGGAGATAAATTGAAGAATAAGAGAACCCCCTCTCCCCCAAAAAAAGAGTAAATGCAGACATAAGATGAAGAGTGGACTAAGGACCTAAGAAAACAATAAAACAACTGAATTTTGACACCTCAGTGTGGGGATCTCCCCTCATGAAGTAGGTGCCTTTTTCTCATTACTACCCCCAATTTTTAATCAATAAAATGAGATATTTTCATCTCTATTACAAAAGTGTTATTCTCATTAAATTTGATTTTTATGCATAAAAAGATGCATAAAGAAAATTTTTTTATTACAAAAGTGTTATTCTCATTAAAATTGATTTTTTGTATAAATAGATACATAAAGAAATTCTTTTTATTTTAAAAGTGTTATTCCTATTAAATTTGATTTTATGCATAAATAGATGCATAAAAGGATTTTTTTTATAAAAGAGTTATTCCCACTAAAGTTGATTTTTATGCATAAATAGATGCATAAAGAATTTTTAGATCAAAATTAAAATTCTCTTAAATTCTATGTTGAAATTCTATGAGTATTTGATAAATGAATAGTTAAATAATCTAAGAGAGAAATTTCTATCATTTTATATTCACACGGATTATAAAAAAAGAATTCAAGAAATCTATCAAGATCGAAATATTCAGATAAATGATTAATCTATTCCTCATTAGACTTCGTAACTAATTTAGAAATCAGTTAAGTGAATATTCAAAGAAAGAAATTTAGTAAAATAGTAAACTGAATTATCAAACCTTTTGGAGAAAGATAGATCAGGAAAAATCTTATCCGACTCGAACCTTGAAGCAGACTATGACCAACACCAAACTCTTTCATTAGTTTTGAGGAAAGAAGGTTGACGAGTTTAGAAAAATACACTCAAAACTCCCGCCAAATCTAAAACTAAGTTTGAGACCCTTCGAATTGATCTATGGATCAAGGTTATAGAATTCGAGGAATTCTGGTATGAAATTTAGAATTTTGATCAAGAAGTTTTGGGAATATTGATTCAAGAAATACTCCTTGTATCCAAAAGAAAATCAAACTAAAAACTTGCATAGAAATGAGATGTCATGTGAATCATATAGATGTGAATGAATGAATGCATGGGATGTGATGTGAATAGATGTGATGAGATGTCATGTGAATCAGATAGATATGAATGAATGGATGAATGGGATGTGATGTGAATAGATGTGATAAAATGTCATGTGAATCAAATAGATGTGAATGAATGGATGGATGGGATGTGATGGGAATAGATGTGATGAGATGCGATGGATGTGATTCAGAATGTGTAAGTGAAGAATGGATTTGAATGTGTATGTGAAGAATGGATGTGGATGTGTATGTGAAGAATGGATGTGAATGTGTATGTAAAGAATGGATATGGATGTGTATGTGAAGAATGGATATGGATGTGTATGTGAAAAATGGATGTGAATGTGTATGTGAAGAATAGTTGTGGATGTGTATGTGAAGAATGGATGTGGATGAGTATGTGAAAGAATGGATGAGAATGTATGTGGATGTGTATGTGAAAGAATGTGATGTGACATGAATATATGTGGATGTGAAGTGATTGATATGAATATATGGATAGATGTGAGTAGTCGTACATGTGAACGATTGGATGGATGTGGATGAATAAAATGAGATGTGTATGAATGAGCTATGATGTGGATAGAAGTGATGTGATATAATGTGGATAGAATGCATGTGATGGGATGGTTATGAGAATGAATGTGATGGATATGAATGAATGTGATGTAAATGGATGTAAATAGATGTGATGTAAATGGATGTAAATAGATGTGATGTAAATGAATATGATGGACGTGAATAGATGTGACGTGATGTGAATCGGGATGTGAATGAATGAGATGTCATGTCATGTGAATCGGGATGTGAGTGAATGAGATGATGTAAATTGGGATAGATGTGATATGTGATGTGAATGAATATGATGTGAGGAGATGTGGATATGGGTAGATGCGAGTGGATGAGATCTGATGCAGATAAATGAGAAAAGATGTGATGAGATGGAAACTGATGTGATGAGAATGGGAATACATATGAAATAAATGAGGATTGATGTAGAACAATGTGGAAAGAGGAGAGTTCGTTTATAGAAACTGTATTTATGACCTGTTTTTAAATGACTGTTTTATGTCAAAAATGCTGGGGAAGCATTTTGACCGTCTTGTGAATGAGGTCATGGAGACCTATCTGATAAAGTTGCAACAGTTGACAGAGAGTCACCGGAGGACGTCTCGTGTAGCAAGGTCAACCAAGGTCTTAACTAGCCTCGGTTCGATTAAAATGGTGAGCTTTCAGTATGGTGGATGAGGGACTAAGGAGGCGGCCTCTGAGTGAAGCGCTAGTAGGTGACCTGTGAAGGATTCTAGAGGGTGCTGACCATACGATGCTCGGGCTTTGAGTCGCCGAAGATACCCACACGTACATCGTTTAAGATATTGGAACAAGGAGTAAGAGTTGTTTTCTGAATTCGGGCATGGATCTGGTTGATTGACCTTGTTGGTCCTCACAACGGTCCATGGCTCTTTTTATATGGATCTTTTGGTTGATCTTGCTGATCTTCGACGAAGATTCCATTTTGATTTTTATAAGTGAATATATTACCGGGTACTGTGAGCTATTGAAAAGACCCCTAAGTGGACCGGTGAATATATTACCGGGTACTGTGAGCTATTGAAAAGACCCCTAAGTGGACCGGTGGTGAGCGTTCTGGTTGCCAGTGATGCCATAAGTACACCAATGAAGGAAAAATTAGAAATTAGGACTCAACCGGATTAATATTGGAGGATTATGATGATCAGTGATTCTATAGTTTTATTAAATGATTGTATTAAATGATTGTTTTTGTGAAAAAGGTAATTTTGTATTGGGTGTGTAAGTGGTGTGACAAGTTTTAAGTTTGCATGAATATCCAGCTAGGGGGCCTGGGAACTCTTTTCCCTGGTACGCGGGACAAAACCTAACCAAATTCTTAAATGGATCCCATCACTACAGTGGTTGGGAGATTGGCTAACCCACTGGACTGTGGATGGGGTTAGGCTAGACTGATGGATCCCTAAAATGATATTCAATTTTGTTATGGTACGATAGATGAAGTAAATCTCGAATAAAAATTGTTCTATGGAAAAGAATCAACGGCTGTGCCTCTCAATGAGGAAAAGAGCGTTGGTCTCTATGATCCAAGTGCAAGTCTTTTTCTTGATGTGACTATGTTACTTACGGGCTCGGTCAGATCAGTTCAGTTAGTTAAGGCTCTTGACTAAGTTAGAGTAAAAATATCCTAGAGGAATGGCGCGTGCTTTTCGGGAGAGGGAAGTTTTTCCGGGTTCAGTTTTGGAAGAACAGAGGGATTAGTCTCTTGTCCGGATATCTGTGGGACAAGGCCCGGAGTGAGGCACCCTGCCCCGCGCAAGAAGTGCTACTTCTGCTGCTAGCACCCCTGAATTTGTTGCGCAGAGGGGACAGGGATCTTTCAGCTAGTATCAGAGAGAATTGGCTAAAGTGGATCAACCGAGAGAAATTTATGAAGTAACAGTACAAATTTGGAAATGTGTGATGAAATTCAACTCCCAATACCATTTTCCATGCCAACAATAGGAGTTTCATCGAGTTTTACATCCCCTGGCACTTCAATCCCATTGGACTTTGGTCCTTTACCTAAAATTTTCACAAATCCTATAGGTACCAACCCTTTGCAACTACTAGATGCCTTGGACATACTGACTAGGAAGGGGGGTTGCCCCTAAGGACCGAGTGAATCCCTACTACTATCAAGAGCACTCACATATGGCCTCAATGACTCATACACCATACAAATTTCCAAAATTATGGACAAATATGATGGAACAGCTGATCCTGCTCAATTCATACAAATGTTTGAACAACAGCGATGTGAGGCCTTTGGGAATCCCAACTGCCCTACCAAGGTACATACGTTGAACCTATGCTTAGAGGGAAAAGCTAGTCGATGGGTCATCACATTGATGTTGGCAAGATCAAGACCAACTTCTTCAGAACCTTGAAGTCAGCCTTTATACATGGCTTTTCCAGACATGGCTTTTCCATCACATTGATGTTGGCAAGATCAAGACCAACTTCTTCAGAACCTTGAAGTCAGCCTTTATACATGGCTTTTCCAGACAAGGTGATCGGTGGAGTGCAGCAAAAGAACTCTATTCAATTGAATGTAAACCAAATGAAACCATTAGAGACTTTATCCTTCGGATAAAATTGTTGGACTCACGATGTGAGTCATGGGAAAAATTAAACGATTCTCAATTGAAGAGATGTTTGATGATGGGCTTAAAAATAACAGCTTACATATCTTGATCATTATATCCAACCCAGAAACATTTGCTCAATGTTGTAAAGAAGCGTATGTTTAAATGACAACATGCTGGGAGATGATCATGATACGAGGTGTTCCTCATCTAAACCATGAGGCAATGGCTAAAGAACGATCGATCTCAGAATTGTCATTCCCTAAATTCTATGTAGCCTTGCTTAAAAGCTTACAATCGACATCTCTAAGAGAGAATGAAATCCTTCAAAGCCAAACGTCCTTAATGCCTCTAAAAGTAAGGAGCGAAATGCCTTATGTGTTAAGTGCAATCGCTAACAACCATCCCAATCCCCATTGTGTATACAAGGCACCTGTCTTTTTGTATTGTAAATCCTTTGGTCATGATACTACAAAGTGTCCCAATTCATCAACAATTGACTCAAAACCCCGATCTCCCGTGCACCAAACAGAAATAGTCCAAAGGGTAGAAACTACTTACGAAGCAGTTAATCGAGCACTTCAGTGTTTCTATTGTCGTGGACCTCACAAAGTAGCAAACTGCACAATTTGGAATACTTCCATGCCCATAGTCACTGACACTTTGCAACCTATGTGTGAACAATGTGGCATAGATCACATGTTCTGAGATCGCCCAAGATGCAACTTGTCTCACAAAATACAACTCTTAACATCTTAAGTGTACAAAACATGCAATTGTCCATGGTACTCTTGAATGTGCTTACACACTTACAAGCCAAGGCACGAGAAATGGTAAAAAAGAATGCAAAAGACAATACCTCGAAATGGGTAGAAGAACATGCCTTAAAGTAGGAACTAAAAGAGAAAACAAAACCTTCTAAACCCAAGAAAAACAAGGGAAAACAAACTATTGAAACCAAAGTTGAAGAAGAGGACAAGGAAAAGGAGCCTGTGGAGGACATAAACCCAATAGAGCCAAAAGCTACACATGATGTAGAAGCATCCACCTCAAAGGCCACCACTCAAACCACAACACCCATATGTGCAACACCGGATACAAAAATCATAATTTTATCTCGTCGCATGGGCAAACATAAAGAAAACCTAATGATCCAAAGAAAGTCCAAAGATGAAACAAGTTCTAGTATATCACTTAGTAAGGATGAAACAAGTTATGATTCGTCTCACTCAGTGCACTTAATAGACCAATCAAGAAACTGGAACCCAACCAACCACCCTAGATTGAAAATCATGATCATATGACTATTGCAAAAATGCAAAAAGCAAGCTTAGGAGAGCATGGTTGAGTGTCTCTTATAGGATCACCGGTTCTGATTGAACCTCATAATACCAATCCTAAAAAAGTGACCAAAATACAAAACCCAGAGGAGTACCGCTTCCTGTTTCAAGAGGAAGACATACTCTCCATAGAAGAGTCATTAGAGACAGATTGCACAAATTATACAATTGAGAAAGCATGTGAGGAATTTGATGAATCCCTTGCAAAATTAAAGCAGTCCCTCAAAACCTCATTTGGAGGAATGCCCTTCTCTCATGGTGGTGAAGCCATCATAACATTAGCACTTGCACCTTTAAGGGCTCAACATGATGATTTATACCAAGACATAAAGAGCTCCATAGAACGAGATTGTGAGGATTTGCAAGTTTCCAAATAGACCTCATTTAGAATTGCCAGAGGACCAAGTGTGCCATTGTACACATTGGTGGGTACTCTCGAAAAAGCTGGGAGCCAAAAAGAGGATAAAAGTGAATGGGAATATAAAATTGAAAACACGATCTGAAGCTGAAACAAAAACTAAAACATCCATGGTTCCCCTTGAAGATTCTATCATGATATGGTTGGATTTCCCTATAGGCAATGATGTTAAGCGCAAACGCGCGTTGATTAACCCTCGAGCTAGTCATAACATTATGAGACAATAGACACTTGGGTATCATTGGGACAACCTAAACTTATCCCTATAGACAATGGTCTTACAAGAGGAGCTAATGGACAAAACATTGAGATTTTCGGTTACTTTGGCTATGCTACTTAAACAATCGGTGGAGATGTGGAATTTACATTCCATGTTACCCTAGACTCCCTCGAGTATGATGTCATCCTTGTTTGGTGGAACTTGGATACGTGACTCGTTGTAATCAATTGATGACTCCATGCAAACAATCACCTTGAACACTCCTGCAGGCATTGTGCGATTGCTATTACGGGAGTAAGAGACCTTGGAGGCGCTGGAACTTCCAACATATCTTACTGAAAAGATCCCTAGGATTTTGGTTGGAATCACCACAGCTCAAGCACAAGTTTATTTAATGATAACACAATCTCACGACCCTCGCGTTATGGGATTTGTTAGGTCAACCAACACTCACTGATCATCCTGAAAAAATTCCCTTTACACAAGACTTGAACATGCCATGTTTGGGATACTTTGAGCATTTAAGCATACAATGTATATTGTAACTAACCCCCTTACTTGAAATTTTTTTGTGGTTGAGTATGTGTTGGAAGATCTTGGGACATAAATGGACTATTGCTACCTAAGAACTATTGTTCTTTGCTAGTGATAGAGTCATCATGATGGTCAACGACACAAAGTTGACAATACAATACTGCAAGGAAGAGGATCCACCATTAATAAATTTCTATGATGCTGAATGCAAAAAGTTACAAGCCTCTTTCACAAAAGCCCCTCTACACAATGACCTTCTAAGATTCCTCCCTTCAGCTTTTGAGGTGTGCAAGTGTAAGAACCTCCCCTTCTGATCTTATAATTATTCCCCCTCTCTGAAATAAAAGAAAGATCATGTTTTATCCTGTTTTGGCCTGGGAGAGAAAATATCTAGAGGGAGCTAATTCAAAATTGAGATATTTTTGGATATAAAAATCCTCCTAGTGTCTAAAATGGTTTCCCTTGAAACAAAAATTCAAAAAGAACTTTCCAATGTGCAATTGGAATTAATTGAAAATAGGTATAAAGGACCTTAGCCTAAGGGTCCAGATTTTTAGAAATTTTTGGATTATGGTCCAACTAAGGTCCCTATGGACCAATAAGATTAATCCAAATGTAGGGAGGAGATAAATTGAAGAATAAAAGAAAACCCACCACCAAAAAATGAGTAAATGCTCACATAAGATGAAGAGTGGACTAAGGACCAAAGAAAACAATAAAAAAATTAAATTTTGACACCTCAGTGTGGGGATCTCCCCGCATGAAGTAGGCACCTTTTTCTCATCATTATCTCCAATTTTTAATTAATAAAATGAGATATTTTCATCTCTCCTCTCTCCTATTTCAAAACTAGATCCAAAAAGTAAGCTGAACTGACCCAAAAATGGTCAAAAATTGACCAAACTAATAAATCAATTTGCTTGGTTAGAGGCTCACTTTTTCCTATAAATAGTAGCCTCCCCCTTTGTAAAATCTTAATGGTGTTTATGCACTGTTACTCTGCTCTCCTGAGCCATGTAAATTAAAGTTTTTAATAATTCAATTGTTTTTCGCCTAATCCTCTCTAAAGTGAAGTGGTGGCCACTCTTGCTTCAAACAAGAGTGGAACCCTCAATCCCTCAAGCCAAAGGAGAGCTTACAAGCTCCATGTAAGCTAATTTTCTTACTTGTTTAATGGCGAATCTATGGTTTTCTTAATGTTTATGTTTTGCAGATGTTGAATTAAAGTTAAATGCTATGCCTTTGATAAAAAGGCCACCCCCTTCTCCTCTTTACATTCCAACCCTTCTCAATCCTAGAAAGATTTACTAAAGGATTAATTAAACTCTTTTAATTGTTTACTCTCTTGAATTTAGAAAATTATGTAGATTAGAGTTCTATAAATCTAATTTGGATTAATTTAAGTTAAATAAAGAATGATAAAAATAAGAAATGGTCAGCCATACAAAGGAGGTTATGGTGAAATTTTCCAGAATTTTGTGGAAAAGGAAGTTTGTTTTTATGTTATTCCAAAAGAGTACTTCCCACCATTTTTGCATCTAAAAGAAATATTCTAATTACTCCATGTATATATTCACCTATGAATATGCATGGATATCACTGATATTAATTATTAAATTGATTTTTAAGCATAGAAAGATGCATAAAGGATTTTTTTATTACAAAAGCTTTATTCTCAATAAATTTGATTTTTATGCATAGAAAGATTTTGTTTAATTACAAAAGTGTTATTCCCCCTAAATTTTACTTTTATGCATAGAAAGATGCATAAAGGAATTCTTTTAATTACAAAAGTGTTATTCTCATTAAATTTGATTTTTATGCATAGAAAGATGCATAAAGGAATTTTTTTAAATTACAAAAGTGTTATTCTCATTCAATTTGCATAAAGAAATTTTTTTATTACAAAAGTGTTATTCTCATTAAATTTGATTTTTATGCATAGAAAGATGCATAAAGGAATTTTTTTTACAAAAGTGTTATTCTCATTAAATTTGATTTTTATGCATAGAAAGATGCATAAAGGAATTTGTTTTATTACAAAAGTGTTATTCTCATTAAATTTGATTTTTATTCATAAAAAGATGCATAAAGGAATTTTTTTAATTACAACAGTGTTATTCTCATTAAATTTGATTTTTATGCATAAAGAAATTTTTAACTTTTTTAAAAGTATTATTCCTATTAAATTTGATTTCATGCATAAATAGATGCATAAAAGGATTTTTTTATAAAAGAGTTATTCCCACTGAAGTTGATTTTTTTGCATAAATAGATGCATAAAGAATTTTTATATCAAAATTAGAATTCTCTTAAATTCTATGAGTATTTGATAAATGAGTAATTAAATACTCTAAGAGAGAAATTTCTATCGTTTTATAGTCACACGGATTGTAAAACGAGAATTCAGAAAATCTATCGAGATTTAAATATTCTATTAATGATTAATCTATTGCTCATTGAAATTCGTAACTAATTTAGAGATCAGTTAAGTGAATATTCAAAGAAAGAAATTTAGTAAAATAGTAGCTGAATTATCAAACCTTTTCAAGAAAGATAGATCAGGAAAAATCTTATCCGACTCGAACCTTTATTCAAACTATGACCAAGACCGAACTCTTTCATCACTTTTGAGGAAAGAAGGTGTGACCAATTTAGAAAAATACACTCAAAACTCCTGCCAAATCTTAAACTAAGTTTAAGACCCTTCGAATTGATCTGTGGATCAAGGTTATAGAATTCGAGGAATTTTGGTATGAAATTCAGAATTCTGATCAAGAAGTTTTGGGGATACTGATTCAAGAAATACTCCTTGTATTCAAAAGAAAATCAAACTGAAAACTTGCATAGAAATGAGATGTCATGTGAATCAGATAGATGTGAATGAATGGATGGATGGGATGTGATGTGATGTGAATAGATGTGATGAGATGCGATGTGAATCAGATAGATATGAATGAATGGATGTGATGAGATGCGATATGTGATGTGAATAGATGTGATGTGAATCAGATAGATGTGATGAGATGCGATGTGAATGAGTGGATGGATGTAAATAAGTAAGTGAAGAATGGATGTGGATGTGTATGTGAAGAATGGATGTGGATGTGTATGTGAAGAATGGATGTGAATGTGTATGTAAAGAATGGATAAGGATGTGTATGTGAAGAATGGGATAAATGAGAAAATATGTGATGAGATGGAAACTGATGTGATGAGAATGGGAATACATATGAAATAAATGAGGATTGATGTAGAACAATGTGGAAAGACGAGAGTTCATTATAGAAACTATATTTATGACCTATTTTTAAATGACCATTTTATGTCAAAAATACTGGGGAAGCATTTTGACCGTCTTTTGAATGAGGTCGTGGTTGGGGGAGACCTATCTGATAAAGTTGCAACAGCTGACGGAGAGTCAACGGAGGACGTCTTGCATAGCAAGGTCGGCGAGGTTTTGACCAACCTCGGTTCGATTTAAATGGTGAGCTTCCGATACAGTGGATAAGGGACTAAGGAAGCGGCCTATGAGTGAAGCGCTAGGTGACCTGCGAAGGATCCTAGAGGGTGCTGACCATACGGTGCTTGGGCTATGAGTTGTCGAAGATACCCACACGTACGTCATGGAAGATATTGGAACAAGGAGTAAGAGTTGTTTTCTGAATTCGGGCATGGATCTGGTTGATTGACCTTGCTGATCCTTAACGGATGAGTCCATGGCTCTTTTATATGGATCTGTTGGTTGATCTTACTGATCTTTGACGAGGATTCCATTTCAATTTTTATAAGTGAATATATTACCCGGGTACTATGAGCTAGGAACTATTGGAAAGGCCCCTAAGTGGATAGGTGGTGAGCGTTCTGGTTGCCAATGATGCCATAAGTACATTGATGAAGAAAAATTGGAAATTAGGATTCAATCGGATTAATATTGGAGGATTATGATCAGTGATTCTATAGTTTCATTAAATGATTGTTTTAAAGACAGTTGAATCTGTGAAAAAGGCAATTTCGTATTGGGTGTGTAAGTGGTGTGACTAGTTTTAAGTTTGCATGAATATCCAGCTAGGGGGCTTGGGAACTCTTTTCCCTGGTACGCGAGACAAAATCTAACCAAATTCTTAAATGGATCCCATCACTACACTGCTTGGCTAACCCAAGGGACTGATGGATCTTTAAAATCTAACCAAATTCTTAAATGGATCCCATCACTACAGCGGTTGGCTAACCCAAGGGACTGGATGGGACTGATGGATCTTTAAAATGAGACTCAATTCTGTTATGGTACAATAGATGAAGTAAATCCCGGATAAAAAATGTTCTATGGAAAAGAATCAATGGCTGTGCCTCTCAATGAGGGAAAAAGCGTTGGTCTCTATGATCCAAGTGCAAGACATTTCCTTGATCTGATAATGTTACTTATGGGTTCAATCAGATCTCTTCAGTTAGTTAAGGCTCTTAACTACGTTAGAGTAAAAATATCCTAGAGGAATCGCCCGTGCTTTCCGGGAGAGGGAAGTTTTTTCGGGTTTGATTTTGGAAGAACCGAGGGATTAGTCTCTTGTCCAGATATCCGTGTGGTGGGCGAGGCCTCGAGTGAGGGACCCTGCCCCGCACAAGAAGTGCTACTTTTGCTGCTAGCACCCCTGAATTTGTTGCGCAGAGGGGACAGGGATCTTTCAGCTGCTGCTGCTGGTATCAGAGCGAATTGGCTAAAGTGGATCAAACAAGAAGCCAAAAAAGTCAAAAATTTATGAAGTAATAGTAAAAAGTTAGAAATGTGTGATGAAATTCATACAAATTGATATTCAGACTGAAATTCATAAATTAGTAATTGGGTCTTTAGATGGAAGTACCGCAATCGCATGGAATCCCTAACTTGCTTGAGGCCCAGACATGATGGTATTTACCTTATAATTCCAACGACCGTGACTACCCGTATATACCAAGGGTATAACTGCAACTCTTTATTGGCACTATATACGAGTAAATCTAAGACCTTGAAATTATAAGCAAAAATGCTATCCAGATGATGAATTGGAATGTGGTTGATATGATTTTAAAATCCTGGTTGAGAACTGATGAGTTGAATTGGATTCTGATTGAAAAATGATGATTTCTGAATTTTAGTTGAAAAGCGATAAGCTGAGCAAAACCACAATGAGGATGAATGGGACGTGTCCCTTTGATTATGTTCGTAAGTGGAATGACGATAATGACTTCAGCAAATCACTATGAGATTAGTGGATTGAGGATGAATGGGACGAGTCCCTCTGATTATGTTTGTAAGTGGAATGATGAGAATGACTTCAGCAAATCACTATGAGATTGGTGACTGATTGCTACTGTTAACACTTGACCGAGTGAATCAAGTAAAGCGATGACAAATTAAAATTCTGTATAATTTAAATTCCCTTGGAGGAATGTTTAGATGGAAATTTTGGTCTGATAGACCATTACTGTGTTAAGGATATGAATGATATGATTGGAATGAATTGTTATCTGATGATGAGTTCTATATAAGGGATCTTTATCCCAGGATTTTGTTGGGTTGACCAGACTATAAGAAACCCCAGAATCGGTTGGATCTTAAGGGAAAGAGTTTTCCTCTAGTTTGCAAGATGAGGACATCTCGCGTTTTTTAAGTTGGGTAGGATGTAAGACACCTTCCTCCAGCTTTTGAGGTGTGCAGGTATAAGAACCTCCCCTTCTGATCTTATAATTATTCCCCCTCTCTGAAATAAAAGAAAGATCCTGTTTTACCCTGTTTTGACATGGAGAGAGAAAATGTCCAGATGGAGGTAATTCAAAATTGAGATATTTTTTAATATAAAAATCCTCCTAGTGTCTAAAATGGTTTCCCTAGAAACAAAAATTCAAAAAGAACTTTCCAATGTGCAATTGGAATTAATTGAAAATTGGTATACAGGATCGTAGTCTAAGGGTCTAGATTTTCAGAAATTTTTAGATTATGGTCCAATTAAGGCTTCTATGGACCAATAAGATTAATCCAAATGTAGGGAGGAGATAAATTGAAGAATAAGAGACCACTCTCCCACAAAAAAAGAGTAAATGCTCACATAAGATGAAGAGTGGACTAAGGACCAAAGAAAACAATAAAAAAACTGAATCTTGACACCTTGGTGTCTCCCCTCATGAAGTAGGTGCCTTTTTCTCATTATTACTCCCAATTTTTAATCAATAAAATGAGATATTATTTTCTCTCCTATTTCAAAACTAGATCCAAAAAGTAAGCTAAACTGATCCAAAGATGGTCAAAAATTGACCAAACTAATCTGGAAAATTCTTGAATCACTTTGCTTGGTTAGAGGCTCACTTTTTCTTATAAATAGAAGCCTCCCCCTTTGTAAAAGCTTAATGGTGTTTATGCACTCTTACTCTGCTCCTGTCCTCAGCCATCTACACTGAATTTTTTAATAATTCAATTATTTTTGGCCTGATCCTCTCCAAAGTGAATTGGTGGCCACTCTTGCTTCAAACAAGAGTAGAACCCTCAATCCTTGAAGCCAAAGGAGAGCTTACAAGCTCCATGTAAGCTAATTTTCTTACTTGTTTGATGAAGAATCTATGATTTTCTTAATTTTTATGTTTTGCAGATGTTAAATTAAATTCAAAAGCTATGCCTTTGATAAAAAAGCCACCCCTTCTCCTCTTTACATTCTAACCCTTCTCAATCCTAGAAAGATTAACTAAAGGATTAATTGAACTCTTTTTATTGTTTACTCTCTTGAATTTAAAAAATTGTGTAGATTAGACTTCTATAAATCTAATTTGGGTTAATTTAAGTTAAATTTCTTTCTTTGAATATTCACTTAATTGATTTCTAAATTAGCTACGAATTCCAATGAGGAATAGATTAATCATTTATCTGAATATTTCAATCTCGATAGATTTCCTGAATATTTTCATCTCGATAGATTTCCTAAATATTTCAATCTCGATAGATTTCCTGAATTCTCTTTTTACAATCCGTGTGAATATAAAACGATAGCAATTTCTCTCTTAGAGTATTTAATTATTCATTTATCAAATACTCATAGAATTTAAACATAGAATTTAAAAGAATTCTAATTTTGATATAAAAATTCTTTATGCATCTATTTATGCATAAGAATCAACTTCAGTGGAATAACTCTTTTATAAAAAAAATCCTTTTATGCATCTATTTATGAATAAAATCAAATTTAATAGGAATAACACTTTTAAAATAAAAATAATTTCTTTATGCATCTATTTATGCATAAAAATCAATTTTAATGAGAATAACACTTTTGTAATAAAACAAATTCCTTTATGCATCTTTCTATGCATAAAAATCAAATTTTATGAGAATAACACTTTTGTAATAAAAAAATCCCTTTATGCATCTTTCTATGCATAAAAATCAAATTTAATGAGAATAACACTTTTGTAACAAAAAAAATTCCTTTATGCATCTTTCTATGCATAAAAATGAAATTTAATGAGAATAACACTTTTGTAATAGAAAAAATCCTTTATGCGTCTTTCTATGCATAAAAATCAAATTTAATGAGAATAACACTTTTGTAATAAAGAAATTCCTTTATGCATCTTTCTATGCATAAAAATAAATTTAATAATTAATATCAGTGATATCCATGCATATTCATAGGTGAATATGTACATGGAGTAATTAGAATATTTCTTTTAGATCCAAAAATGGTGGGTATTACTATTTTGGAATAACATAAAATTGATTAAAAATTGGGGGTAATGATGAGAAAAATGTGCCTACTTCATGAGGGGAGAAGGTGTCAAATTTTAATTTTTTTATTGTTTTCTTTGGTCGTTAGTATTTTACAAAGGGGGAGGCTTCTATTTATAAGAAAAAGTGAGCCTCTAATCAAGCAAATTGATTCTAGAATTTTCCAGATCAATTTGGTCAATTTTTAACCATTTTTGGTTCAGTTCAGCTTACTTTTTGGATCTAGTTTTGAAATAGGAGAGAGGAGAGATGAAAATATCTCATTTTATTGATTAAAAATTGGGATTAATGATGAGAAAAAGGCACCTACTTCATGAGGGGAGATCCCCACACTGAGGTGTCAAAATTTAGAACAGCTCAGGCTAGAGGTGTAAACAACATTAATGCTAAGGAAGTGTCCAGGTTTGTCTTTGAGGATATCTATGCAAGATTTGCCCTTGGAGTTCTTAATAGATCAAGGACCTGGTTTTAGAGGCCACATTGTAGAAGAGATTATGCAAATACTGCACATTACACACAAGTTTTCAATCCCTTATTATCCCCACCACGATGTAATGGGCTAGTTGAAAGGTTCAATGGCGAGTTGTGTACCATGTTAACCAAATGTTTGGAAGACCATCTCAAACAATAGGACAGCACGAAGTGTTTGTGGAGGAATGTTACTCTTACTAGCAACATATTTAGGATGATCTAACGGGCGAAATCGATGATGATTATCGAATATGGTCTTATACAAACCGTCAGCATACTCATGTACTAACGAAGGGCCACAAACAGGACATGCATGTTTACCCGATATTTTCAAACCTGTTAAAATATAAATAAAAGTTAGAATAATAAAGTCAATAGTTATAATTAATATAGCCAATAGTATTAGAGTAGGGAGGTAATTAGAATTCTTACCAGAACAATCACTGTATCCTAGAAAGTCATGCATTGTCCACATCAACACTACTTTTAAGTCGAAGTGTCGAGAGGAGGGAGGCCTACTAATATCCACCACCACAACACCTCTCCATAGTTCCTCCAACTCATCAATCAACGGTTCGAGATAAACATCCATATGCTTGACTTTATGTTTCCTTGGAATTAGAAGAGATAACATAAGATGTCCCTTCTTGATCGCCATTGATGGTGGAAGGTTGTAATTCACCAACACAACTGGCCACACGCTGTATGATGCAATGCTTTTGAAATCGAATGGATTCACTCCATCCATACCTAGGCCAAGTCTCAAGTTTTTGGGCTCTGTTTTAAAGCTATGTCACTCATCTTCAATATGCTTCCAAGCAGGAGTGTCTGTGGGAATTCTCCACATGCCATCATCCGATCGATATGAGGAATGCCATGACATGAGCTCTGCTATGGATTTGCACTTGAACATGTGTTTGATGCGAGGAATTATAAGAAATCACAGGACTTTACGAGGTACATCAAAACTCTTCACATCTGTTCTATACCTTGCTTCACCACAAGTGGGACAATGTCGAGCCTCCTTATGCATCCCACGAAAGAGAATGCAATCATTGACGCATACATGTATGCGATCATAATCCAATCCTCCAAGAGATGTCACACAGCACCTCGCTATGTCTCTTGAGGTGGGTAGTCTATTCCCCTTTGGCATGTTTGATAATAGCCTGCATCCAATATCATCAATTAGCCCTAAACCCTAAACCCTAAACCCTTAACCACTAATTTAAATTTACAAGTTAGAATGCTTACTTCAATAATGTGTCAAGACTTGAATTGCTCCATCCATAAACTGTTTGTATATTGAGTAGTTCAAGTGAAGCACATAAAATAGAGAATGTGCACCCTTCAAAAACCGGTGTCGATGAAGCCTTGTAAAGATGCTCTTGTTCTATATCATCGTCGTCCATACCTTTGGGATCATCCCTAAAAAGATACTGCACCATATCATCAAACACTTCCTCTTCCACAACTTCGTGGGGTGCACGGCTATTGTCATCCCTTTCCCACTCATCTCTGACAATAGATCCCGAAGCTCCAGCATCATCTCGTTGACGCTTTGCGTACTCTCGCAATGCGTAGGGCACCATGTTAGGGTGTGGTACTGCATCTTGCTTCAATTAGAGTATATATATTACAACTCCATTAATTTGGACACCATGAGTCATTTGAATACTATCAATTTACATCTACTCACCTCTAAACCTGTTTGATTCCATTCTCCATACATGGAGATGTGATTCAAAGTAATTCGACGTGCTCGTACAATGCATCCTTGACATCGATTACACATACACTTGATCCTTTGTCCCAACCACACATCGCGATTACGATGACGCATTGTCTCATCCTCACCAGAACTGCTTGAGGAGGTTAATGACATCCTATGTACAAAAGAGCAAACACATAATCATAATCAGTTTTTAATGAAAGTATAAAAAGTCTCTATACCCTGTGTTGATCGCGTGTAATAGCGCGTCTCACTATTTTAAATCGCGTGTAACAGCACGTCTAGATGCCTAAAATCGCGTGTAACAGTGTGTCTAGATGCCTAAAATCGCGTGTATGAACGCGACTATTTTATAATACATGCGAATATACACGCGCTCTTACACGCGACCACCTGTCTATACCTCCATGTTTCCTCTCCTTCGTTGCCGTCAAATCTTCCCCCCTCTTCCAACAGAGAACTAAAGCCAAGTGCAAGGAGTAGACATGGGTGCAAGGAGCAGACACGGGTGAAGGAAACCAGCCAAAAAGAAGACTCACTTTTCCAGAGGTGAGTCAGTGTGTCCTTTGTCCTGTCTCTTTCCTTCCATTTGTTTATGCGATTGTCTCTTTTCCTTATGCGATTGTCTCTGTCCTTCTCTGGTCGTGCCTGCTTCAGTATTTTTGTGAACGATAGTGACAGTCTGGGCTTTCTTTATAAGAAAGATTTGTCAGTGGTCGGTCATTTTCGAAAAAGTTTTTGCGCAGGCCGCATGTACGAGCGCGTGTATGTCTGTGTACCCTGTTTGCACAGATTGTTCACGCACAGATACATGCATTTTTGGATGGGTTTTTGCACGCGACTGTGTTTGTCCTTAAAGTTCACCCATGCTTGCGTGTCTTGCTTGTCGATCCTGCTCAAGAGAGAGATGATCCCATCTGCATATGGCATCTGCATATGGCTTACCTTCACAAAATCATATGTGCTAGCTTGCATGTTGTCATCATGGGGAATCATCAAGTATGTATAGGAACAACCTTGAATTAGATGCTGCATAAAGTTTGTGCTTTCAATCTTCATCTTTGTGCTTTGATACATAGAGTGATTCCCTTCATGGCGACTATGCTTTGATACATAGAGTGTTTCCCGGCATCGCCATCCCCTTTATCGCCTCTCATAGTAGCTCTTATCGCCATCCCCTTCATAGATCCTTCATGTATATACTTTTATTTTTGCAGATTCTTCATGGATCTAGGTTCTTCATCTGATCCATTTGCGTACAGCACTTGGATGATGGAGATGCTAAATCCTTTTGGGCGCCATCCTGGTCCAGTTGAGCTTACAGAGTACATGTATGCCCATCCCCCTCCTGGATTCCCTGGTATCTATACCTCGCCCCTAAGTATCCATGTCACTCCACTGCCGTCTATGCCTGCGAGTCCGGCGAGAGGGCATGCAGCTTCTCCTCTTCCACGCCCACCGAGGAGACATACCCCGTCCCAGACACACTCACGCACACCCTCCCAGGCATCGTCACGTCAGGGCTCACAGCCACCATCACGTACTCCCTCACAGCCACAGTCACGTACACAATCCCCTAGTCGTGACTCCACCCGCAGTACAGAGGAGAGAAAACGCCGCAGTAGGAAGAGTGGGAGTGGAGGATACGGCGGGTGCTTTGGTGGGGGAGGTAGTAGGGCACGCGGTGAGAGAGGAGATAGAGGGAGAAGAATAAGAGGAGACAGTGAGGATGAGGAGGTGAGAGAGGTGGAGGGAGTGATCTACTATGATGTGACGGATAGGGGCGGGGTAGTGATGGATGCCAGGGGGAAAGAGGTAATGGAGTACATGCATGGGGTAGTTTCAAACTTGTACAAAAATTGTTTTATTAAATTTAAAGATCAAAATGGCCGATTAGTTGGGGAGGTGATAGATGATGTACATAGTCGGTACCCCAATCCCCCACATGCGACATTCTCGGATGTATGGGAAGGACGCGAATAAGGGAGATCTTAAGTAATAAAATATCTCACCTTAAGAAACTCGCGTATGATAATGGGCTAAATGTAGCCGCGGGGGTGGCTATCCTATCGAGAAACCTGCCATTGCGCACAAATGCGAGTGGAAGGAGGCAAAGAAACGAGCAGAGGGTGGCGTGAAGAGCACGCAGCATGTGGAGGCACGATGGATCCAGATGGAGACCATTGGATCTTCACATTTCGGATCTGGTGGCATCGAGTCATGGGAGGCAGAGTTCGTAAGTAGCTTGCCACTTTATCTGATTGTTTACTTAATTCATTGGTTCTATGATTGTTTTAATCTTACAAATTGTGTTGATTATGATACAGCAATGGGTTATGGGGAGGAAGCCCACAGCCCATGATACTGGGTATGCTCGTAGGCATAGTAGATGTGACACGTGGGCCCTCTTCAGAGCCGAGGGACGTATTACGGACGTGTAGTTTGAGATGGCCATGAGACCATACGGTCAACAGGTACTTGAAAACTCTAAACGAATGATTTTGGTTTATTGAATTACATATATATATACTTATATACGATATATTACTTGAACAGGCACAAGCTGCTACTGCACCTGCTGATGCTCCTGCCCCCACTGATGATCCACCCACCGCCATTGCTCCTACTGGACGTGAGCACTACTCATCGGACATGTATACCGATGTGAGCTCATCTGATCATGGAGGGAGCAGTGGGTTATCATCTGGGTCTGAGTAGTACTCAGACTTATAGTATCACATTCCATATTGAGGATGTGGTTGTATATATATTTTTGTAATTGAAGCCATGGGCTTTTTTAGACAAACCAATTTGATTTTGTATATATTTGTTTATAATTGAAGCCATGGGCTACTTTGACATATGGACTCCCTTGTATATATGTGTACACATAAAATTTTGATAGTAATATTGAATCGTGAATTGATAGTATTGCATTCATGTCTGTCTTGACTCGTGTATTGACAATGTATGCATTCATGTCGTTCTTGAATCGTGTAATGACAATGCACTAAATCTTCCTCGTGGATGGTGCAATGCACCCAAAAAAAAATACAGAGAGTGCTATTGGGTGCTAGAATGCTGGAACAGCATTCAGGTACCAAATAACACTCTCTAGATTTTTTTTTTGGCTCTCTGTTCGCGTGTATAGATGCGTCAACTCTATAAAAGTCGCATGTATATACGCGGATACTCTGTGAAATGCGTGTGTATAAGCGCAGCTAAACTGACAAAACGCATGTATAAGCCCTCGTATCAGCGCGTCTGACTGTGTCTATACACGCGCTTTTACACGCATGTCTCTGGTTGTGATGATATACGCACTGATACACGGGCCCGCTACTTTTTTCCCACAAGTCATTTTTCGCAGCTAGGAGCGCGGGTATGAGCCCGATCCCTTGTAGTGGTGGCGGCAACACATCCTCCCACCGATCCGACATGTGATGGTGGTGAAACTTTCTGAGAGGAGGGGTAGGAGTCCCATGGAACCGGTTACAAAGTTTCACCTACATTGGACGTAGTATGATAATGATGCCCCACCCAAACTTGTTATTTTTTACATAGGGAACTCGTTGGAAACTATGCAAAAAATAGTGGGTGGCAACACACTGTCCTATCCATCCAACATCCGATAGTCATGAAAGTTTGCGAGTGAAAGGGTAGGAGCCTCATGTACCCACTTGCAAAGTTTCACCCACATTGGACATCATATAATACTGATGCCCACCCAAACCCATTATTTTTTGCATAGGCAATGCAAAAAATAGTGGGTGGCAACACACTAGCCCACCCATCTAGCATTTGATCGTGGGTGAGACTTTACGAGCGAAGGGTTAGTAACTCCATGGACCCAGTTGCAAAGTTTCACCCGGATCGGACATCGTATGTTAATGATTCCCCACCCAAACCTATTATTTTTTGCATAGGGGACCCCTTGGGCAATATGCAAAAATAGTGTGTGGTAACACACCATCCCACCCATCCTGCATCCGATGGTTGTGAAACTTTGCGAGTGGTGGGCTGACATCCTCATGGACCACTTGCAAAGTTATAGCTACATCGGACGTCGTATGAGCATGATGCCCCACCCAAACCAGCTATTTTTTGTATAGGGGACCCCTTGGGCACTATTCAAAAGATAGCGAATGGCAACACATCGTCCCGCCCATCGGGAGTAAACTTTGTGAGTGGAGGGGTAGTAGGCCCATATATCCACTCGCAAAGTTTCAACCCTCATCGAATGCCGTACAATTATGATACCCCATCCAAACCCGCTTAGGGGACCGCTTAGACACGATGCACAAAATAGTGAGCAACAACACACCGTTCCTCTCCCATCTAGCATCCAATGGTGGCGAAACTTTGCAAGTGGAGAAATGGAGGCTCCATGGACCCACTCACAAAGTTTCCTCTACATCGGACACCTTACGCGAGCGGGATGCCCCACCTAAACCTGCTATTTTTTGAATAGGGGAGCCCTTGGGTACTATGAAAAAAATAGTGGGTGGAAACACACCATCCCGCCAAATCGAGCGTATAATGATGGTAAAACTTTTCAAGTGGAGGGATACTAGTCCCATGGACCCACTCAAAAAGTTTCACTCGCCCCATCAGACGACGTAGAAGTGTGATGCCCGACCCAATCCTTCTATTTTTTGCATGGGGGATCCCTTGGGGCACTATTCAAAAAATAGTGGGTGGCAACACACCGTTCCGCCCATCTAGCATCTAATGGTGGTGAAACTTTGAGAGAGTAGAGGGGTAGTAGTCCATCATGGACCCACTTGCAAAGTTTCACTCTCATGGGACATCGTATAAAACTAGTGGG
Source organism: Cibotium barometz (assembly GCF_041138505.1). NCBI lineage: Eukaryota > Viridiplantae > Streptophyta > Polypodiopsida > Cyatheales > Cibotiaceae > Cibotium > Cibotium barometz. The sequence goes on along the minus strand of NC_141102.1, from coordinate 34,571,008 downwards.
CGCCTGAAAGGAATTTGAATGGTCATCAAAATTTTTTGACCGTTTGTATTCTAAATGCGTTCGGGGTAAATTAAATTTTTTAAAAATCTTGAAAACTAGTGGAAAATTAGACAAAAGTTATTTTAAATTTTTAAAAAATGTGGGGTTGGTGTTTGGCATGTGGTTTGTCCATTTGGGTGCCTGTGACCATTCAAATTCCTTTAGGGCGCTCGCTCTCATACCATGACCATTTGGGTTTTAACCGTCATGGACCCACTTGCAAAAATAGCGGGTGGTAACACACCGTCCAATCCATCTGGCATCCAATAGTTGTGAAACTTTGTAAGTTGAGGGGTAGGAGCCCCATGGAACCACTCATAAAGCTTCACACACATATCGGCACCGTATGATACTGATGCCCCACCCAAACTCATTATTTTTTTGCATAAGGGACCCTTTAGGCACTATGCAAAAATAGTGGGTGACAACACACCAGCCCACCCATCTGTTGAGATATCGAGCTCTAGTGAGGCGGTGGACACTGATGACCCGCCTGGGGGATAGGCCCCACACTTACACCACTGGCATGGTTGGTGAGATCTTGGGTGATATGCAGCCAGTGGGATGACAGGCTGTGTGACAGCCACTCTAGAGACTGGCATAGTTATAGCGCCAGCTCATTTAGTCGGGTTCACACTATAGAGAACCCGTGTATGTATTGGTTGAGTACCTTCCATATTATTGTGTACTCTTATCTTGTATATGGTGTGTTGAGTGTTGAGTAGAGATGAAGAAGATTTTCAGCCTCTCACCTTGTGTGTTCTCTATTAGGGTTTTGTGAGTGTGTGTGTGTGCTTGCAAGAGCTCAAGCTCTCTTCCCCCCTGCATCTTTTCATGGTATCAGAGCCTGGTTCGTGCTAAGGGCTGAGCTGCAAGCAAGAGAACCACAAGAAGCGGTACGAGGGTAAGAGCTACAACTACTCTTCCCTATTGTGTTGGTGACTACACCCTTGTCGGGAGCTCTACGGGAGGCACCGGCAAACGATCTCCGATTGAGGAGCTTTCTTCGCGGGAGTGAAGCTATAGGGAAACTATACAGTCCTACGGACTACATTTTTTGGGCCGAAAACGCGTTTCGGGCGCGTCTGGACCTCCGTTTTTCAGAAAGCAGGTGATTTCGAGCACTGCGGGTAAGTCATCGATTCTCTGCAGAACTCTGTTTCAAGTACTGCAGGAAGACAGATTGACTGTGCAGACACTGTGGGTGCTGCAAAGAGGTCTACAGTTGCCATTGGGTGTATGTATGTGCATTGAGGTCACTGGTTGTGACATTTGAGTGGATAGCAGTACCGCTGTGCAGAAAACACAGCATTTGTGCAGAAAAACCAGAGTGCAGTTTCTGGTAAAATTGTGTGTTTGGCAAGATGTCTAATGATGGCATAACACAGATTGTGGCAGAGAAGCTTGACAAGAATAACTTCCATGCTTGGAGGTTCAGGTTGACGAATTTCCTGATGGGAAAAGGCTATTGGGACTACATAGAAGGTGAGCATGAAGAGGCACCGGAGATACCGGATATAAATCCGACTGCTGCAGATGTGAAAGAGTTTAAAGACTGGAATCAAGGAGCCAGGAAAGTAATGTATTGGCTTTCCATTAGTATACAGGACACCATGATTGGGCACATTCAGGATGCCAAGTCCCCTAAGGAGGCGTGGGACACCTTGGTAAAGCTCTATGAAACAAATACCAAGGCACGTAAGATACAGTTGAAGAATGAACTTCATACTGTGGAGAAAAAGAGCATGTCTGTGAATGACTATGCGTTGAAGATAAAGGGCATTGTCGAATCCCTTGCATCTATTGGTGTGTCAGTAGATAATGATGACAAGGTGGAAGTCTGTCTACGTGGTCTCGGGCCACAATACAAGGCGTTCAAGACGTCTATTCAGACTCGGGAAAACATTCCCAACTTTACAGATTTGGTGTCTATGCTGATTATCGAAGAGAAGAGCTTGGGTGAAGACCAACAGTCTTCACAAAGTAAAAACAGTTCAGAGCAACAGGCCTTCTACACGAGTTCAGGAACAGGACGAGGTAGAGGAGGCCGTGGACGCGGTCAAGGAGGTGGCCGAACAGGTAATCAGAATTATGGCCAGCAGCAGCAGCAGCAACAACAGTCCCAGAATCAACAACAACAACAACACGCAGGTGGAAGAGGCAAATTCAGAGGCAGGGGGAGTCAAAGAGGCCGTGGAAATTGGCAAAGGCAATATAATGATGCACGTGAATGCTACTATTGTGGTAAGCCAGGACATGTGCAGTCAGAATGTTATAAGAAGCAGGCTGACATGCAAAATGGGAAAGTGCAGCAAAACAACTATGCATCCTCAAGCAGAAATAATGAGGACAATGAAAGGTTGTTTGTTATGCAGCATGTTGTAAATGCCATGTCTGAAAATGTTGATGCAGCACAAAAAGATAATGTATGGTATGTGGATTCAGGCGCTTCGAACCACATGACGAGTCATGGGGAGTGGTTCAAGGAGATGAAGAACCCGGAAAGACCAGGTTTTGTGGAAACAGGGGATGACACTGCTCATCCAATTGCCCACGTTGGAGATGTGCCATTATCTATGCAGGATGGCAAAGTGAAGTACCTTGCAGATGTACTTCATGTACCGAACATAACAAAGAATCTGGTTTCAGTTGGCCAGATGATTGAGCAGGGTTTGCAGGTTCGGTTTAACCCTGATGGGTGTTATGTTGAAGATTTCAAAGACAAGTGCAGGTTGGTTGCAAAAGGCAACAGAGTGGGCAGAATGTTTACGTTGGATGTAGACATGCCTGAAATGAGTGCTGCGATGTTTGCAAATGGTTCAGGAGTTGTTGCAGACACAGACATATGGCATAAAAGAATTGGACATGTAAATGTTCAGAGATTGAAGTCTATGCAGATAAAAGGAATCGTGATAGGGCTGCCAAAATTTAAGGTGGAAGGTATGCAGAAAATATGTGAAGCATGCCAATTTGGGAAGCAAACAAAGCATGTGTTTCCACGTAACAGATATGTGAGCAGAAATGCACTAGATGTTGTGCATTCAGATGTATGGGGTCCTACGAAGACCGTGTCTATGGGAGGCTGCAGGTACTATGTCACTTTCATTGATGACCACACAAGAAAAGTGTGGGTATATTTCATGAAGGAGAAGAGTGAGGTGTTCACTCACTTTCAGAATTTCAGAGTTTTGGTTGAAAAGCAAACAGGGAAATATGTAAAGTGCCTAAGGTCAGATGGAGGGGGAGAGTACTTCTCCAATGAGTTCTCTGAATTTTTGAAGAAGAATGGAATTCGGAGACAGTATACATGCAGATACACTCCGCAGCAAAATGGAGTTGCTGAGCGGAAAAACAGGCACATTGCTGAGATTGCGCGGGCATTGATGGAAGAGAAAAATATGCCGCATTGCTATTGGGCTGAGGCTGTTTCTACAGCAGTATACATCATGAACAGGACTCCAACTACAGCCATACATGATGTAACTCCAGAGGAGAGGTTTACTGGCAGAAAACCAGATTTGTCTCATCTGAAAGTCTTTGGATGCATTGCATATGTGCATGTGCCAGATGAGCTGAGAACTAAGCTGGATCCGAAAGCTGAAAAATGTGTGTTTATTGGATATTCCCTTGAGCAAAAGGGATACAGGTGTTATAACCCTGCTACACGTGAGTTGAGGGTAAGCAGGGATGTTGTCTTTGATGAGATGAGCAGCTGGTATGCTGCTGAAAAAGAAGCTGTTGGGGCTGATTTGAGTGGAAGTGTGGTTGCACAGAATGCAGGTCAGCAATCACAGTCTTTGAGTGGACCAGGAGAGTCCTCATCTAGTGGGTCTGTTGATAGACCATGGAGTGGCAGGCTGCGACATAATACCAGCCCTGCAAATGTGATTAGTACATCACGTAAAGGAAAAGAGAAAGTGGTTGAGCCCCTTGGTATGCCTGACATTTCTGCAGGGCATTCTCATGTTGATGGAGAGTCTAGTGGCTCAGATATGAGTCTTGATGAGGAGCTTGGGATCCCAGCTATGAGAACACCTGGTGTAAAGAAGGCTATGGAGGCCATGAATGAAAAGCTACGAAGATCAGGGAGAGTGAAGAACCCTGTGCAGAGATTTACATATGATGGTTATGTGGCACATCACTATGCATATATGGCAAAAGTTGTGCAGGTTGTAGAGCCCACATGCATTGATGAGGCTGTTGGAAATGTGTGTTGGGAGAAAGCTATGGATGAGGAGATGGATGCACTATATGGAAATGAGACTTGGGATTTAGTGCAATTGCCTGAAGGCAAGAAAGCCATTGGATGCAAGTGGGTGTACAAAGTTAAACATAACAGTGATGGAAGCATAAACAAGTACAAGGCTAGATTGGTAGCCAAAGGATATGCGCAGACATATGGGATTGATTATGAGGAAACTTTCAGCCCAGTTGTTGCCAAGATGGCAACGGTGAGAGTTGTGATAGCAGTGGCTGCGTCAAAGAAATGGTCTTTACATCAGATGGATGTAAAGAATGCATTCTTGCATGGGGATTTGCAAGAAGAGGTGTATATGTTGCAGCCACCTGGATATGAGGATGTGGGTCACCCCGAGCATGTTTGCAGGTTGAAGAAAGCCTTGTATGGCTTAAAGCAAGCACCAAGAGCATGGTCTGACAAGATTTCTGAATATCTTGTCACTATTGGCTTTCATGTAGCCAATGCAGATTTCTCGCTGTATGTGAGACATGGTGATAGAGGGGTTGTGCTTGTTGTCATCTATGTAGATGACTTGATCATTACGGGGGACCATGATGCAGAGATCTTTGATGTAAAGATCTTGCTTAGACAGAAGTTTGAGATGAAGGATCTGGGAGAGCTCAGATATTTCTTGGGCATTGAGGTGATTAGGTCACCACATGGTATTGGATTACTGCAGAGACAGTATGGCTTGGACATGTTGTCCAAGTATGGTATGACAGGCTGTAAGCCTATTTCTGTGCCATTGGATCAGAATGGCAAGTTGAGTGCAGATTCAGGAGAGATCTTGGAGGATCCTACTATGTACAGGAGCATAGTAGGAAGTTTGATCTACATGACGATCACCAGACCAGATTTGAGCTATGCTGTTGGGTTGGTGAGTCAGTTTATGCAGGTTCCACGGAAACCGCATTTGGATGCTGTGAGACGTATACTGAGATATGTGAGGTCTACTTTGCATTGTGGACTATTCTATGAGACTGGGACAGAGATATGTGTACATGGATACACAGATGTTGATTGGGCTGGTAGTATCTCAGACAGAAGATCTACCAGTGGATTCATGTTTTCTTTGGGGAGTGCTGCTGTGACTTGGAGCAGCAAGAAGCAGCCTACGGTTGCTCTATCGAGTACAGAGGCCGAGTACAGAGGAGCTGCTATGGCAGCATGTGAGGTAGCTTGGTTGAGAAAGCTACTTGCAGATTTGGGTCTATCAGTGGATAGACAAGTTGTCATTTTCTGTGACAACATTAGCAGTATACAGTTGGCCAGGAACCCAGTCTTTCATGCTCGTACGAAGCACATAGAGGTCCACTACCACTTCGTCAGAGAGAAGGTCTTGGCAGGAGACCTTGACCTTGTTTATGTCAGCACAGAGAATCAGGTAGCTGACATCTTCACCAAAGCATTGGGTACAGAGAAGCTCCACAGATTCAGGGCTTCGCTTGGTGTACATGAGATGGAGTTGAGCTCGAGGGGGAGTGTTGAGATATCGAGCTCTAGTGAGGCGGTGGACACTGATGACCCGCCTGGGGGATAGGCCCCACACTTACACCACTGGCATGGTTGGTGAGATCTTGGGTGATATGCAGCCAGTGGGATGACAGGCTGTGTGACAGTCACTCTAGAGACTGGCATAGTTATAGCGCCAGCTCATTTAGTCGGGTTCACACTATAGAGAACCCGTGTATGTATTGGTTGAGTACCTTCCATATTATTGTGTACTCTTATCTTGTATATGGTGTGTTGAGTGTTGAGTAGAGATGAAGAAGATTTTCAGCCTCTCACCTTGTGTGTTCTCTATTAGGGTTTTGTGACCATCATGGGGTGAAACTTTGTGAGTGGAGGGGTAGTAGCTGCATGGACCCATGTGCGAAGTTTCACCCAAATTGGACGTCGTATGATAATGATTCCCCACCTTAACCCGTTATTTTTTGCATAGGGGACCCCTTAGGCACTATGCAAAAATAGTGTGGTAACACACCGTCCAACCCATCTGGCATCCGATGGTTGTGAAACTTTTTACATGGAGGGGTGAAAGCCCCATCGATCCACTCGCAAAGTTACAATCGCATCAGACGCTGTATGAGCATGATGGCCCACCCAAACCAGCTATTTTTTGCATACGAGACCCCTTGGGCATTGTGCAAACAATAGTAGGGCAACACATCGTCCTGCCCACGATGCTGGTTAGACTTTGTGAGTGGAGGGGTAGTATGTTGAAATATACAAGTGAATAGGGTGTGTGCGGGAATAAGCCCTTAGCAAGAGGCTGCAAAAGAGAATCTATAAATGTGAGAGAACCTGTGAAAAGGTGAGAAGTATCTACTGGGAGAGAATAAAGGGTAGCATGAGGAGATTTAGGAGGTGTGGAGATATTCTAGGAGAGGTGGAGAGAATCAAGCAAAAGAGGTGAAGTGACTCAAGGAGAAATCAGTGGGATTAGATGCTTGGATGTAAACTCTATAAATTGAGACATTGGCCTAATGAGAATTTGTTGGTTTTTGATTATCCATGCCTACATTAAGCTATCTGTTAATTTCTCACTAATGATATCTTAATTATCAATCTTAATTATCATTTAATCACATCTTAATTATCATCTAATCATATCTTAATTATCCATCTTAATTATCGTCTAATCTCTTTGTTAATGATGTTGATTCTAGCATTTGATCCACCATCGCTCATCACATTGCTACAAATTTAACATGGTATTAGAGCCTAGCCTAGAATCCATCAAGTTTATGAGCCCATTATCTTGCTAATCACTTGGCTAATTAAGATTAGTAGAGATAATTAGATTTTTAAACCTCTTTTTCAAGTAGTCTCTGCACCCCCAGCCAGTGGAGGGGCTTGATCTCCCTCTAGGAGAAACATTAGGGGAAATGCTTCTAGCCCAACATAGCTATACTCCCCACAATTCAGCCCATCCAATCGGCACGCCAAACCGCCTTCCACAGCTGCAGAAATTCGCGATTTTGCAGGCGCCACTTTTCTGAAGCAAAACTGAGATTTCTTCTATACTACCAAATGAAATGGATCTAATTCCTCTTGGTCCTAGGGGTTTTCAAGGGTGCTCTACAAGAAGTTGGTGAAGACAGATTTGGATTTGATCAAGTCTACAGTGAGATCCAAGCTCTTCATCAAATCTACAGGTGACTTTGGTAAAACAGAGATTACGCATTCAATGTTTGGTCAAATCTTGTGTTTCTTGGCTTAATCCTCTACTAGACTAATTGCTATTGATGGACTTGAAAGGATTTGAGCTCATTTGAACTCTAAGGCCTCAGATCTAGACTTGCCACATGCTCTGTTTTTTGCACACAAAACAGAGAATTAATTTACTAATCAATGATTAATCAGTACTAATCATTATATTTTGGTACAATTGAGGGTTCAAATTAACCATTAGGTATCTGATACAGATCCCTATAACTTCAGATTACAATTCAAAGATGGTTTGATACTCCAACCATTCCATACAGATTTGTTACCCTCCTTGATTTAATGTAATTTCTAGTGATTTTATGCTGATAAATCTATTGTAATCATCACCTAAACACCAGATTGAGTTGTAAAAGGGTAGACATTGCCCTTGAATCTTGAAATTGGATCAAGAGGTAAGACCCTCTTCACATCATCATCATGAGTATGGCACAAGAGGTAGCCAAATTTAATGGGGAGCAGTTTTACACATGGCAGACAAAAACCATGTATCTGGTGATGAGGAAAAATCTGTGGGGGCTAGTTGAGGGAAGAGATGAATGCCCAGAGGTGAGAGGGGAAAATGTGTTAAAGAGCAGGAATGAGAAAGCATTAGGACTTATCGCGCTCAGTTTAAATGATGAAATCATTCATCACATCACAGGGATAGTGGGCAAGATGCATGGGATAAACTCAATAAATTATTTGGCACACAAGCTAAAAATTAAAAGATAAATCTGTTAATGCAATTTTACAAATTGGATATGAAGGAAAGTGAACCTTTAATCACACACTTGAACAAATATAAAAGCATTAAGAAACAACTGACAGCTATTGGCAAAAAGGTAGCAGATGATGAGGCACTAGCAGTGCTTCTGAAGAGTGTGGACAAAGGTGAATATGAAAACATTGTAGCAACACTAAATAATGTACCTGAATTGAAGCTACATGAGATAGAAGGAGCTCTACTAGAGCAAGAGAATAGAGGCAAAGAGAAGAAATGGTTGGACTCAATAGTAACAACAACAGAAGAAATGGCTGGACTCAACAGCAACAACAAAAGAAAAAGCATTCTTCGCTCGAGGAGGATTCTCTCGAGGATGAGGACGAGGAAGAGGCAGAGTAGGAGGAAGGACCTTCACTTGCCACAACTATGGAAAGCTAGGACACAAGGTAAGAGACTGCTATAGCAAACCCAGTGGTGGAGAAGGAACAACATCAGCAAACTTCATGGAGGCTCCTAAGGAAGTGGAGTCAGATCATCTTTTCTGAGAGAGAGTGAAACCCCACAACCCAATGTAACCTTCCCCAAGAGAGTAAAACCACCTCTGAGCCACCGATGATGTAGGCCATGTGGTAGATGTATGTGTGAGCACTTTAGTCAGGGTCATAGGCACTTGTAGTAGCCTTGGACACATAGAGAGAGAAAGTGTCAAGGACTATGAGTTTAGGGACTTGACGCAGTGGTCGTGGACTATCAAGTAAGAGGGAAACTTGGTATAGGGTCCAGGTGTGCTAGGAGTATTCACTTGAGGGGAGGTGTTGAAATATACAAGTGAATAGGGTGTGTGCGAGAACAAGCCCTTAGCAAGAGGCTATAAAAGAGAATCTGTAAATGTGAGAGAACCTGTGAAAAGGTGAGAAGTATCTCTACTGGGAGAGAATAAAGGGAAGCATGAGGAGATTTAGGAGGTGTGGAGATATTCTAGGAGAGGTGGAGAGAATCAAGCAAAAGAGGTGGTGTGAATCAAGGAGAAATCAGTGGGATTAGATGCTTGGATGTAAACTCTATAAATTGAGGCATTGGCCTAATGAGAATTTGTTGATTTTTTATTATCCATGCCCACATTAAGCTATCAGTTAATCACTAATCACGTCTTAATTATCATCTAATCTCTTTGTTAATGATGTTGATTCTAGCATTTGATCCACCATAGCTCATCACATTGCTATAAATATAAATTTAACATAGTAGCCCCATATACCCACTCCCAAAGTTTCACCCACACATCAGACGTCGTACGATTATGATACCCCATCTAAACTTGCTATCTTTTGCATAGGGGATTCCTTGGCCATGATGCAAAAAATAGTGGGTGACACCACACCATCCCTCCCATACGGCATCCGATGGTGGTGAAAATTTGTAAGTGGAGGGGTGGAGGCCCCATGGACACTTGCAAAGTTTCACCTGCATGGGACACCTTGCAAGCGGGATGCTCCCCCAAACCCGCTATTTTTTTAATATGGGGGCCCTTGGGTACTATGCAAAAAATAGTGGGTGGCAACACACCGTCCTGCTAATCCAGCTTATAATTGTGGTAAAACTTTGTAAACTGGAGGGATAATGCCCCATGGATCCATTCGCAAAGTCTCAACTGTATCCGACGTGGTACGATAATGATGCCCCACCCACACCCATTTTTTTTAACTTAGGGGACCCCTTGGGCACTATGCAAAAAATAGCGGTTGGGCAACACACCGTCTTAGCCATCCGGCATCCGATGGTGAGTAAACTTTGCGAGTGAAGGGGTAGTAGCCGCATGGACACACTTTCAAAGTTTTACCCACTTCGGATGTCGTATGATAATGATGCCCCAACCTAACCCACTATTTTTTGAATAAGGGACCCCTTGGGCACTATGCAAAAAATAACGATTGGCAATAAACCGTCTTGCCTATCCGGTGTACGATGGTGGTGAATGTTTGTGAGTGTAGGGGTAGCAACTATATAGAGGCAATCGCAATGTGTCACCCGCAAACACCATATTGGGGAATATGGGAATTTCCTAGTAGTTTGGGACACGTGGTCAAATCTTTGGATTAATCATAACTTGAACACCGTTACTCCAAATTGAGCGCTCTATAGCTCACTAGATTCCATTTTCCAAGCGCTTTCCAACAATAGGTCACATGATATGGTTTTGAGAAACTTATAGGCATGTTATCCAGGTCCCACCTTTTTAGTATTCAAAAAATGGGAGTTGGAAAATTCCCAAACTCATGAATATAGTGTTCGCATCAGACATTGTACCAGTGTGATGCCCCACCCAAACCTTCTATTTTTTACATAGGAGACCCCTTGGGCACTATGTAAAAATAGCGGCTGGAACACACTGTCCCACCCATCATGCGTTTGATGGTGATGAAACATTGTGAGTGGAGGGGTAGCAACCCCATGCACCCACTCACAAATTTTCACCTGCATCGGACGCCATATGATATCAATGCCCCACCCAAACCAGATATTTCTTGCATAGGGGACCCCTTGGGCACTATGCAAAAAATAGGGGGTAACAACACACCATCCAACCCATCTAGGGTTCGATGGTGGTGAAAGTTTGCGAGTGGAGGCGTAGAAGCTCCATGGATCCATTTGCAAAGTTTCACCCACATCGGATGTCGTATGATACTCATGTCCCACCCAAATCCTTGGGCACTATGCAAAAATAGTGGGTGGCAACACACTGCCCCACCCATATAGCATCTGATAGTGGTGAAACTTTGGGAGTAGAGGGGTGGAAGCACCATGAACCTACTCGCAAAGTTTGATCCACATCAGACGCACTACGAGTGTGATGCCGCACCCAAACTAGCTATTTCTTGCATAGGGGACCCCTTGGGCAGTATGCAAAAACATAGCGGGTGGCAACAGACCATTCGATGGTGATTAAACTTTGGGAGTGGAGGGGTGGCAACCCCATATACCCACTTGCAAAGTTTCAGTGCCATACGATAATTATCACCACCCAGACCTGCTATGCAAAAATAGTGATTGGCAACACATCGTCCCACGCATCCGGCATTCGATGGTGGTGAGACATTTCGAGTGAAGGGGTAGTAGCTCCATGGACCCACTTGCAAAGTTTCACCTGCATTGGATGCCGTATGAAAATGACTCCTCACCCAAACTCGTTATTTTCTGCATAGGGGGACCCCTTGGGCACTATGCAAAAAATAGCGAGTGACAACACACCATCCTACATCCGGTGTTCGATGGTGGGTGAAACTTTGTGAGTGGAGGGGTAGAAGCTACATGGACCCTCTCGCAAAGTTTCACCCATATCGAACACCGTATGATATTGATGCCCCACCCAAACCCGTTATTTTTTACATAGGGGACCCCTTGGACACTATGTAGAAAATAACAAGAGGAAACACACCGTCCCGCCCATCTAGCATGTGTTGGTAGTGAAACTTTGCGAGTGGAGGGTTAGAAGCCCCATGGACCCACTTATAAAGTTTCACTCGCATAGGACATCGTAGTACGAGTGTGATGCTCCACCCAAACCCACTATTTTTGCATAGGGGACCCCTGGGGCGTTATGCAAAAAATAGTGCCTGGAGGGGTTTTGGCACCCCATGAACCCACTCGCAAAGTTTCACTAACATCATTAGATGCCTTACGATAATGATGGGCCACCCAAAGCCACCATTTTTTGCATAGGGGACACATTGGGCACTATGCAAAAAATAGTGGGTGGCAACACACCCTCCCACCTATTCTAGATTCGATGGTGGTGAAAATTTGCGAGTGGAAGGGTAACAGCCCCATGGACCCACTTGCAAAATTTTATCCACATCGGACATCGTATGATAATGATGCCCCACCCAAACCCGTTATTTTTTGCATGGGGAAACCGTTGGGCACTATGCACAAAATAGCAGTGGCAACACATCGTCCCGCCCATCCAGTGTCTGATGGTGGTGAAGCTTTGTGAATGGAGGGGTGGAAGCCCAAGGACCCACTTTCAAAGTTTCACCCACATCGTACGCCATACAAGCGTTATGTCCCACCCAAACCAGCTATTTCTTGCATAGGGGACTCCTTGGGCACTATGAAAAAAATTGGGAGTGGTGACACACCCTCCAATCCATCCAGCATTCGATGCTGGAGAAACTTTGGGAGTGGAGGCATAGTAGCTCCATGGATCCAATTGCAAAGTTTCAGCTGCATCAGACGTCGTATGATACTAATGCCCCGCCCAAACCTGTTATTTTTTGCATAGGGGAGCCCTTGGGGGCACAGTATGCAAAAAATAGTGGGTGTCAAGACACTATCCCACCCATTTGGCTTTGGATGGTGCTAAATCTTTATGAGTGGAGGGGTAGCAGTGGCATGGGCCCACGTGCAAAGTTTCACCCGCATGGGATGCCATATGATAATGATGCCCCCTTGGGCACTATGTAAAAATAGCCAGTGGCAACACACTGTCCGACCCATCCGGCGTCCGATAGTGGTGGTGAAACTTTGCGAGTGGAGGGGTGGAAGCCCCATGAACCCACTTGAAAATTTTCATCCACATCACAGATGCCCTACGAGTGTGATGGCCCACCCAAACCAGCTGTTTTTTGCATAAGGGACCCCTTGGGCACTATGCAATAAATAGTGGGTGGCAATACATTGTCCCACCCATCCGGCATTCTCGATGATAGTTAAAATTTATGAGCAGAGGGGGAGAAGCCCCATATACCCACTTGAAAAGTTTCACTTGCATCAGATGATGTACGATAATGATGCCCCACCCAGACCCATTATTGTTTACAAAGGGGACCCCTTGGGCGCTATGCAAAAAATAGCGGTGGCAACACGCACTCCTACCTATTTGGCATTTGATGGTGGTAAGACTTTCTGAGTGGAGGGGTAGAAACCCCATGGACCCACTCATAACAAGGAGTCAAGGTATATACACCAAAGAATCATGCATTCAAGATATGAAGTAATGGTGTCCAAATCTACAATTTGGACAGGCACCCGTAATGGTGTGATGGAGTATTTATGCCAATTCCCACTTCAAGAGCATGTGGTAGCGTGTAGGATGAAGTCTCAAGTGGTGATGTACTTCATGGATATATTATGAGAGTAGTCATTGTAATAGCATTAGGCCTCTTAGGAGCCTAAAGTGCCCGGCCAACCACAGTTTAAGTGAGTGTGAACACTTATGGCCATGTATATAAGTGAATTTCTTTCATAATACAACATACTCTCCCATTCTGTAATTGAGTCTTACTCTTGCTAATCTCTCTCCCCCCCATGCTAGTGAGTGTGTGTGAGTGAAGTGAGGTGAGACGAGGGACGAGTACCCGTAGTGCAACGTGGCGATGTGACAATGCTCGCGGGGCGGGCAAGAGGTGCGGTGGAATTGCTTCTCAAGGAGTTGTAGGCCTAGAAGTCTGCGCCCCAAAAAAATAATTAAAAAAATATCGCGTAAGCCACATGGTTCACACTGTGAACCATTTCCTACACTTTCATGCCTTAAAGTTTCACCTCCTAGAAGTCTGCGCCCCAAAAAAAATGCGTGAGACATGTGTTTCATGGCCAAGCCTTTCACAGCCAAGCATCTCACGGATTAAGGGTCTCAGGCCTTAAGACCTCACGAAAAAATAAAATAAAAATTGATAAAATCTGTGAAGTCCACTTCACACGGTGAACTGCACCCTCCTAATTAACGACGTGAAAGGGGGTCCGTCGGTTTTTAAACACCCCTATTTGGAGACTCATATCTCCTAAACCGTGAATCCGATAAAGGTACTCTAGGGCTCATCAAAAAAAGTCAACATCGAGCTCTTCAAATTTGGTCTTGGCCATCTGAAGTTAAAATTGATCGTTTTGGCCTCTAATCCCAACAACCTCAAAATCCGCCCCGAATATTGAGGCAAAAAACAGCCCGAAAAGCACAAAATCGTAAAAAAATAGCACGAAAACGACATCGAACCATATTCGGGCTATTTTTTAAAGGTCTAAATGACAAAATCATGAACGACTTAGAGAGACAAAGTTGTAGTACTCCAAAAATACTACAACTCTCTCATACAGAGTCTTTCCAAATTCCTTTTGGAATACTCTCAAAAATGTGTTGCAAAATAGGAAAAAATTATCAAAAAATATTTTCATCTTAAGACAGTGATGGAAAATAGGTTTTAGAACCTCCTCTTCCATCTGTGAAGTTACTAGCATGCACTTTTTTTGAATAAATATCCCTAAGGTCGTTCATGTGTAGCGTCTAAGCTAATTAGGGAAAACAGACACTTGTTTGACCCAACAAAGAGTATGCTAAGCCTCTTGAGGCTGTAACGGGTAGTGAGAAAAAAAAACATGTACTTGCTCATTAAGGAGCAATTAGGCAATCAGACATGGCAACGATAGAGGGACTACGTGGACTGACACCCTCACTGAACCCAATGGTCGACATCTTCGAGCCATTGTGAATCAGATTGATGTGAATGAATGGATGGATGGGATGTGATGGGAATAGATGTGATGAGATGCAATGATGTGAATCAGATAGATGTGAATGAATGGATGGATGTGAATGTGTATATGAAGAATGGATGTGGATGTGTATGTGAAGAATGGATGTGAATGTGTGTGTAAAGAATGGATATGGATATGTATGTGAAGAATGGATATGGATGTGTATGTAAAGAATGGATGTGAATGTGTATGTCAAGAATGGATGTGGATGTGAAGAATGGATGTGGATGTGGATGTGTATGTGTATGTGAAGAATGGATGTGGATGAGTATGTGAAAGAATGGATGTGAATGTATGTGGATGTGTATGTGAAAGAATGTGATGTGACATGAATATATGTGGATGTGAAGTGATTGATATGAATGTATGGATAGATGTGAGTAGTCATACATGTGAACGATTGGATGGATGTGGATGAATAAAATGAGATGTGTATGAATGAGATATGATGTGGATAGAAGTGATGTGATATAATGTGGATAGAATGCATATGATGGGATGGTTATGAGAATGAATGTGATGGATATGAACGAATGTGATGTAAATGGATGTAAATAGATGTGATGTAAATGGATGTGATGTAAATGGATGTAAATACATGTGATGTAAATGAATATGATGGACATGAATAGATGTGATGTGATGTGAACCGGGATGTGAATCGGGATGTGAATGAATGAGATGTGATGTCATGTGAATCGGGATGTGAGTGAATGAGATGATGTAAATTGGATAGATGTGATATGTGATGTGAATGAATATGATGTGAGGAGATGTGGATATGGGTAGATGCGAGTGGATGAGATCTGATGCGGATAAATGAGAAAAGTTGTGATGAGATGGAAACTGATGTGATGAGAATGGGAATACATATGAAATAAATGAGGATTGATGTAGAACAATGTGGAAAGACGAGAGTTCGTTATAGAAACTGTATTTATGACCTGTTTTTAAATGACTGTTTTATGTCAAAAATGCTGGGGAAGCATTTTGACCGTCTTGTGAATAAGGTCGTGGAGACCTATCTGATAAAGTTGCAACAGCTGACAGAGAGTCAACGGAGGACGTCTCGTGTAGCAAGGTTAGCGGCCAAGGTCTTCACTAGCCTCGGTTTGATTTAAATGGTGAGCTTCCGGTATGGTGGATGAGGGACTAAGGAGGCGGCCTATGAGTGAAGCGCTAGGTGACCTGCGAAGGATCCTAGAGGGTGCTGACCATACGGTGCTCGGGCACTGAGTCACCGAAGATACCCACACGTACATCGTGAAAGATATTGGAACAAGGAGTAAGAGTTGTTTTATGAATTCGGGCATGGATCTGGTTGATTGACCTTGCTGGTCCTTAATGGATGAGTCCATGGCTCTTTTATATGGATTTGTTGGGTGGTTGATCTTGCTGATCTTCGACGGAGATTCGATTTCGATTTTTATAAGTGAATATATTACCGGGTACTATGAGCTAGGAACTATTGAAAAGGTCCCTACGTGGACCGGTGGTGAGCGTTCTGGTTGCCAGTGATGCCATAAGTACACCGATGAAGGAAAAATTAGAAATTAGGATTTCAACCGGATTAATATTGGAGGATTATGATAAAAGATTCTATAGTTTCATTAAATGATTGTTTTAAAGACAATTGAATTTTTGAAAAAGGAAATTTCATATTGGGTGTGTAAGTGGTGTGACTGGTCTTAAGTTTGCATGAATATCCAGCTAGGGGGCCTGGGAACTCTTTTCCCTATATGCGGGACAAAACCTAACCAAATTCTTAAATGGATCCCATCACTACAGTGGTTGGGCGGTTGGCTAACCCACGGGATGGGGTTAGGCTGGACTGATGGATCCCTAAAATTTTATGGTACGATAGATGAAGTAAATCCCAGATAAAAATTGCTCTATGGAAAAGAATCAACGGCTGTGCCTCAATGAGGAAAAAAGTGTTGGTCTATATGATCCAGGTGCATGTCTTTTTCTTGATCTGACTATGTTACTTTACGGGCTTGGTCGGATCAATTCAGTTAGTAAAGGCTCTTGACTAAGTTAGAGTAAAAATATCCTAGAGGAATCACCCGTGCTTTCCGGGAGAGGGAAGTTTTTTCGGGTGCAGTTTTGGAAGAACCGAGGGATTAGTCTCTTGTCCGGATATCCGTGGGCGAGGCTCGGAGTGAGGGACCCTGCCCCGTGCAAGAGGTGCTACTTCCACTGCTAGCACCCCTCAATTCGTTGCGTGGAGGGGACATGGATCTTTCAGCTGGTATCAGAGCGAATTGGCTAAAGTGGATCAACCGAGAAGCCAAAAATGTCAAAAATTTACGAAGTAACAGTAAAAATTTAGAAATGTGTGATTCATACAAATTGATATATTCACATGGAAATTCATAAATTAGTAATTGGGTCTTTAGATGGTAGTACCGCAATTGCATGGAATCCCTCACTTGCTTGAGTCCTAGACATGATGGTATTTACCTTAAAATTCCAAGGACCGTGACTACCCGTATATATACCGAGGGTATAACTGCAGCTCTTTACTAGTAGTATATACGAGTAAATCTAAGACCTTGAAATTATGAGCAAAAATGCTATCCAGATGATGAATTCGAATGTGGTTGATATGATTTTAAAATACTTGCTGAGAAGAACTGATGAGTTGAATTGGATTCTGATTGAAAAATGATGATTCCTGAATTTTGGTTGAAAAACGATAAGCTGAGCAAAACCACAATGAGGATGAATGGGACGAGTCCCTCTGATTATGTTCGTAAGTGGAATGATGATAATGACTTCAACAAATCACTACGAGATTAGTGGATTGTGCCTGATTGCTACTGTTAACACTTGACCCAGTGAATCAAGTTAAGGGATGACAAATTAAAATTTTGTATAATTGAAATTCCCATGGAGGAATGTTTAGATGGAAATTTTGGTCTGATAGACCATTATTGTGTTAAGGATATGAATGATATGATCTGAATGAATTGTTATCTGAATGAATTGTGTTAAGGATGTGAATGAATTGTTATCTGAATGAATTGTGTTAAGGATGTGAATGATATGATCTGAATGAATTGTTATCTGATGATGAGTTCGATATAAGGAATCTTTATCCCAGGATTTTGTTGGGTTGACCAGACTATAAGGAACCCTAGAATCAGTTTGATCTTAAGGGAAAGAGTTGTCCTCTAGTTTGCGAGATGAGGACATCTCACGTTTTTTAAGTGGGGTAGGATGTAAGATTCCTCCCTTCAGCTTTTGAGGTGTGCAGGTGTAAGAACCTCCCTTTCTGATCCTATAATTACTCCCCCTCTTTGAAATAAAAGAAAGATCCTGTTTTACCCTGTTTTGAAATAAAAGAAAGATCTTGTTTTACCCTTCTGATCTTATAATTATTCCCCCTCTTTGAAATAAAAGAAAGATCCTGTTTTACCCTGTTTTGACTTGGAGAGAGAAAATTTCTAGAGAGAGATAATTCAATTTTGAGACATTTTTGGATTAAAAAATCCTCCTAGTGTCTAAAATGGTTTCCCTTGAAACAGAAACTCAAAAAGAACTTTCCAATGTGCAATTGGAATTAATAGAAAATAGGTATAAAAAAGACCTTATGTCCTGACTACAACTCCCAATACCATTTTTCATGCCAACAATAGGAGTTTCATCAGGTTTTACATCCCCTGGCACTTGAATCCCATTGGGATTTGGTCCTTTACCTAAAATTTCCACAAATCCTATAGGTACCAACCCTTTCCAACTACTAGATGCCCTGGACATACTGACTAGGAAAGGGGGTTGCCCCCAAGGACCGAGTGAGTCCCTACTACTATCAAGAGCACTCTCAATGACTCATACACTATACAAATTTCCAAAATTATGGGCAAATATGATGGAACAACTGATCGTTCTCAATTCATACAAATGTTTGAGCAACAGCGATGTGAGGCCTGTTAAAATTTGAGCATAATGATGGGCTATGGTGGATCAAACACTAGAATCAACATCATTAACAAAGTGATTAGTAAATGATTAAGATGTAATTAGTGAATAATTAGCAAATAGATTAATGTAGGCATGGATACTCAAAAACCAGCAAATTCTCATTAGGGCTATGCCTCAATTTATAGAGTTTACATCAAGCATCAAATCCCATTGATTTCTCCATGATTCACTCCTAGAATATCTCCACCTCTTGCCTGATTCTCTCCACCTCTTCTCTTTTCCCAGAATATCTCCACACTCCTAAATTCCCTCATGCTACCCATTATTCTCTCCTAGTAGATTCTTCTCACCTTTTCACAGGTTCTTTCACAATTACATCTCCTCTTTTACAGCCTCTATCCAAGAGCTTGTTCCCACACACACCCTATTCACTTGTATATTTCAACACCTCCCCTCAAGTGAATAATCCTAGCACACTTGGACCCTGTATCAAGTTTCCCTCTTACTTGATAGCCCGCGACCAGTGCCTCAAGTCCCTAAACTCCATAGTCCTTGACACTCTCTCTCTCTATGTGTCCAAGGCTACTATAAGTGCTCACGACCTTGACTAAAGTGCTCACACATACATCTACCACGTGGCCTACATCATCGGTGGCTCAGAGGTGGTTTTACTTTATTGGGGCAGGTTACATTGGGTTGTGGGGTCTCTCTCTCTCTCTCTCTCTCTCTCTCTCTCTCTCTCTCTCTCAGAAAAGATGATCCGACTCCACTTCCCTTGGAGCATCCATGAAGTTTGCCGATGTCGTTCCTTCTTCACTGGGTTTGCTGTAGCAGTCTCTCGCCATCTGTCCTGGCTTTCCACATTTGTGGCAAGTGAAGGTCCTCCCTCCTACTCTGCCTCTTCCTCGTCCTCGTCCTCGAGAGAATCCTCCTCGGGTGAAGAATGCTTTTTCCTCTCTTGCTGTTGAGTCGAGCCCTTTCTTCTCTTTGCCTCTGCTCTCTTGCGCTAGTAGAGCTGCTTCTATCTTCAGTTCAGGTACATTCTTTAGTGTTGCTACAATGTTTTCATAATCTCCTTTGTCCACACTCTTCAGAAGTACAGCTAATGCTTCATTATCTTCTACCTTTTTGCCAATAGCTACCAGCTGTTGCTTAATGCTTTTATATTTGTTCAAGTGTGTGATTAAAGGTTCACTTTCCTTCATGTCCAATTTGTAGAATTGCATTAACAGATTTATCTTGGAATTTTTTGCTTGTGTACCAAATAATTTATTGAGTTCATCCCATGCATCTTTGGCCCATTGTATCCCTGTGATATGATGAATGATTTCATCATTTAAACTGAGTGCAATAAGTCCCAATGCTTTTTCATTCCTACTCTTCTACTCATTTTCTCCTCTCTCTGGGCATTCATCTCTCCCTTCAACTAATCCCCACAGATTTTTCCTCATCAGCAAATACATGGTTTTTGTCTGCCATGTATAAAACTGTTCCCCATTAAATTTGGCTATTTCCTGTGCTGAACTCATGGTGATGTGAAGGGGGTCTTACCTCTTGATCCAAATTCAAGATTCAAGGGCAGTGTCTACCCTTTTACAACTCAATCTGGTGTTTAATAGATGATTACAACAATTTTATCAGCATAAAATCACCAGAAATTACATTAAATTAAGGGTAACCAATTTGTACGGGATGGTTAGAGTATCAAACCAACTCCGATTTGCAATCTGAAGCTATAGGGATCTGTATCAGATACCTAATGGTTAATTTGAACCCTAAATCGCACCAAAATACAGTGATTAGCACTGTATTTAGCAAATTAATACTCTGGTTTGTGTGCAAAAAACAGAGTATGCGGGGAGTCCAGATCTGGTGCCTTCCACTTCAAATGAGCTCAAATGCTTTCAAATTCATCAATAGCAATGAGTCTAGTAGAGGATTAAGCCAAGAAACACAAGATTTGACCAAATAATGAAAGCTTAATCTCTGTTTTACCAAAGTCACCTGCAGATTTGATGAAGAGCTTGGATCTCAATGTAGACTTGATGAAACTCAATTTTGTCTTCACCAGCTTGTAGATCATGCTTGATTACCCCTTGGGCTAAGAGGAATTAGAGACATTTGAACTGAGCAAGTAGAAATCTCAATTCTCCTCCAAAAAAAACGCACCGACGAAATCGCTGATTTTTGCTTCGTTTCTACGCGGTTTGATGCGCCGTCTTACTGAGCATGAAGCTAAGAGTGTTATCTAGCTTGTGTTAAAAGCTCAAGACCTAATGTTGACTGTGCAAGAAGAATGGAGTCCTCCACTGGCTGGGGGTGAAGGGGAAGGTGAAAAACTCACTAAAAATTGATTTTTTTACTAATTATCTACTAATCCTAATTAATTAACTAATGGGCTCATAAACCTAATTGATTCTAGGCATGGCTCTGATACCATGTTGAAATTTGAGCATAATGATGAGCTATGGTGGATCAAACACTAGAATCAACAGCATTAACAAAGTGATTAGCAAATGATTAAGACGTAATTAGTGAATAATTAGCAAATAGATTAATGTAGGCATGGATACTCAAAAACCAGCAAATTCTCATTAGGGCTATGTCTCAATTTATAGAGTTTACATCAAGCATCAAATCCCATTGATTTCTCCATGATTCACTCCCAGAATATCTCCACCTCTTGCCTGATTCTCTCCACCTCTTCTCTTTTCCCTGAATATCTCCCAGAATATCTCCACACTCCTAAATTCCCTCATGCTACCCATTATTCTCTCCCAGTAGATTCTTCTCACCTTTTCACAGGTTCTTTCACAATTACATCTCCTCTTTTACATCCTCTATCCAAGAGCTTGTTCCCACACACACCCTATTCACTTGTATATTTCAACAAGGCCTTTGGGAATCCCAACTGCCCTACCAAGGTACATGCGTTGAACCTATGCTTAGAGGGAAAAGCTAGCCGATGGGTCATCACATTGATGTTGGCGAGATCAAGACCAACTTGCTCAGAACCTTGAAGTCAGCCTTTATACATGGCTTTTCTAGACAAGGTGATCAGTGGAGTGCAGCAAAAGAACTCTATTCACTTGAATGTAAACCAAATGAAACCATTGGAGACTTTATCCTTTGGATAAAAATATTGGACTCACGATGTGAGTCATGGGAAAAATTAAACGATTCTCAATTGAAGAGATGTTTGATGATGGGCTTAAAGAATAACAACTTACATATCTTGATCATTATATCCAACCCAGAAACATTTGCTCAATGTTGTAAAGAAACGTACATTTAGATGACAATGTCGGGAGATGATCATGATACGAGATGTTTCTCA
The DNA here is from genome assembly GCF_041138505.1 of Cibotium barometz. Taxonomy (NCBI): domain Eukaryota; kingdom Viridiplantae; phylum Streptophyta; class Polypodiopsida; order Cyatheales; family Cibotiaceae; genus Cibotium; species Cibotium barometz. Next base: position 34,549,003 of record NC_141102.1, on the reverse strand, counting down.
TCTAAACCAAGTGAGGCAATGGCTAAAGGCCGATCGATCTCAGAATTGTCATTCCCTAAATTCTATGCAGCCTTGCTTAAAAGCTTACAATCGACATCTCTAAGAGAGGATGAAATCCTTCAAAGCCAAACATCCTTAATGCCTCTACAAAGTAAGGAGCGAAATGCCTTATGTGTTAAGTGCAATCACTAACAACCATCCCAATCCCCATTGTGTATACAAGGCACCTATCTTTCTGTATTGTAAATCCTTTGGTCATGATACTACAAATTGTCCTAATTCATCAACAATTGACTCAAAATCCCGATCTCCCGTGCACCAAACAAAAACAGTCCAAAGGGTGGAAACTGCTTAGGAAGCAGTTAATCGAGCACTTCAGTGTTTCTATTGTCGTGAACCTCACAAAGTAGCAAACTGCACAATTTGGAATACTTCCATGCCCATAGTCATTGACACTTTGCAACCTATGTGTGAACAATGTGGCATAGATCACATTTTCCCGAGATCGCCCAAGATGCAACTTGTCTCACAAAATACAACTCTTAACATCTTAAGTGTACAAAGAGGGCAATTGTCCATGGTACTCTTGAATGTGCTTACACACTTACAAGTCAAGGCACGAGAAACGATAAAAAGAATGCAAAAGACAATACCTCGAAATGGGTAGAAGAACATGCCTTAAAGTATAAGGATGAAACAAGTTCTGATTCGTCACTCAGTGCACTTAATAGACCATTCAAGAAACTAGAACCCACCCAATTACCCCAGATTGAAAATCATGATCATATGACTATTGTAGAATGCAAAAATCAAGCTCAGGAGAGCATGGTTGAGTGTCTCTTATAGGATCACCGGTTATGATTGAACCTCATAATACCAATCCTAAAAAAGCGACCAAAATACAAAACCCAAAGGAGTACCGCTTCCCCTTTCAAGAGGAAGACATACTCTCCATATAGAAGAGTCATTAGAGATAGACTGCACAAATTATACGATTGAGAAAGCACGTGAGGAATTCGATGAATCCCTTGCAAAATTAAAGCAGTCCCTCAAAACCTTGTTTGGAGGAATGCCCTTGGTAAAGCCATCATAACATTAGCAATTGCACCTTTAAGGGCTCAACATGATTTATACCAAGACATAAAGATCTCCATAGAACGAGACTGTGAGGATTCACAAGTTTCCAAATAGACCTCATTTACAATTGCCAGAGGACCAAGTGTGCCATTGTACACATTGGGTACTCTTGAAAAATCAAGGAGCCAAAAAGAGGATGAAAGTGAATGGGAATATAAAATTGAAAACACGATCTGAAGCTAAAACAAAAACTAAAACATCGATGGTTCCTCTTGAAGATTCTATCATGATATGGTAGGATTTCCCTATAGGCAATGAGGTTAAGCGCAAACGTGCATTGATTAGCCCTCGAGCTAGTCATAACATTATGAGACAATAGACACTTGGGTATCATTAGGAAAACCTAAACTTATCCCTATAAACAATGGTCTTACAAGAGGAGCTAATGGACAAAACATTGAGGTTCTCGGTTACTTTGGCTATGCTACTTAAACAATCAGTGGAGATGTGGAATTTACATTCCATGTTACCCTAGACTCCCTTGAGTATGATGTCATCCTTATTTGGTGGAACTTGGATATGTGACTCGTTGTATTCAATTGATGACTCCATGCAAACAGTCACCTTGAACACTCCTGCAGGCATTGTGCAATTGCTATTATGGGAGTAAGAGACCTTGGAGGAGCTGGAACTTCCAACATATCTTACTGAAAAGATCCCTAGGATTTTGGTTGGATTGAAACTTTCCAATAAAATCACCACAGCTCAAGCACAACTTTATTTAATGAGAATACAATCTCACGACCCTCAAGTTATGGGATTTGTTAGGTCAACCACCAACACTCACTGATAATCCTGAAAAGTTTCCCTTTACGCAAGACTTGAACATGCCATGTTTGGGATACTTTGAGCATACAATGTATATTGTAACTAACCCCCTTACTTGCAAGTTTTTTGTGGTTGAGTATGTGTTGGAAGCAGATTTGATCTTGGGGCATAAATGGACTATTGTTGCCTAAGAACTATTATTCTTTTCTAGCGATAGAGTCATCATGATGGTCAACGACACAAAGTTGACAATACAATACTGCAAGGAAGAGGATCCACCATTAATAAATTTCTATGATGCTGAATGCAAAAAGTTACAAGCCTCTTCCACGAAAGCCCCTCTACACGATGACCTTCTAAGATTCCTCCCTCTCCAGCTTTTCAGGTGTGCAGGTGTAAGAACCTCCCCTTCTGATCTTATAATTATTCCCCCTTTCTGAAATAAAAGAAAGATCCTGTTTTGGCCTGGAGAGAGAAAATGTCTAGAGGGAGGTAATTCAAAATTGAGATATTTTGTTGTTGGCTGTGGTACTTTTTATAGAAACTTTAGGCACAGCCTAAAAGAAACATTAAGAAAACCTAAAAGTATAAAGGACCTTAGCCTAAGGGTCCAGATTTTCAGCATAAATTTTTAGATTATGGTCCAACTAAGTTCCCTATAGACCAATAAGATTAATCCAAATGTAGGGAGGAGATAAATTGAAGAATAAAAGAAAACCCACCACCAAAAAATGAGTAAATTCTCACACAAGATGAAGAGTGGACTAAGGACCAAAGAGTGGACTAAGGACTAAAGAAAACAATAAAAAAATTAAATTTTGACACCTCAGTGTGGGGATCTCCCCTCATGAAGTAGACACCTTTTTCTCATCATTACCCCCAATTTTTAATTAATAAAATGAGATATTTTCATCTCTCCTCTCTCCTATTTCAAAACTAGATCCAAAAAGTAAGCTGAACTGACCCAAAAATGGTCAAAAATTTACCAAACTGATCTGGAAAATTCTAAAATCAGTTTGCTTAGTTAGAGGCTCACTTTTTCCTATAAATAGAAGTCTACTCCTTTGTAAAATCTTAATGGTGTTTATGCATTGTTACTCTGCTCTCGTGAGCCATCTACATTAAATTTTCTAATAATTCAATTGTTTTTGGCCTAATCCTCTCCAAAGTGAAGTGGTGGCCACTCTTGCTTCAAACAAGAGTGGAACCCTCAATCCCTCAAGCCAAAGGAGAGCTTACAAGCTCCATGTAAGCTAATTTTCTTACTTGTTTAATGAAGAGTCTATGGTTTTCTTAATTTTTATGTTTTGCAGATATTGAATTAAAGTCAAATGCTATGCCTTTGATAAAAATGCCACCTTCTTCTCCTCTTTACATTCCAACCCTTCTCAATTCTAGAAAGATTTACTAAAGGAATAATTAAACTCTTTTTATTGTTTACTCTCTTGAATTTAAAAAATTATGTAGATTAGAGTTCTATAAATATAATTTGGGTTAATTTAAGTTAAATAAAGAATGATAAAAATAAGAAATGGTCAGCCATACAAAGAAGGTTATGGCAAAACTTTCCAGAATTTTGTGGAAAAGGAAGTTTGTTTTATGTTATTCCACAAGAGTAATTCCCATCATTTTTGCATCTAAAAGAAATATTCTAATTACTCCATGTACATATTCACCTATGAATATGCATGGATATCACTGATATTAATTATTAAATTGATTTTTAAGCATAGAAAGATGCATAAAGGAATTTTTTTAATTACAAAAGTGTTATTCTCATTAAATTTGATTTTTATGCATAGAAAGATGCATAAAGGGATTTTTTTATTACAAAAGTGTTATTCTCATTAAATTTGATTTTTATGCATAGAAAGATGTATAAAGAAATTTTTTTAATTACAAAAGTGTTATTCTCATTAAATTTGATTTTTATGCATAGAAAGGATTTTTTTCAATTACAAAAGTTTTATTCTCATTTAATTTGCATAAAGGAATTTTTTTTATTACAAAAGTGTTATTATCATTATATTTGATTTTTATGCATAGAAAGATGCATAAAGGAATTTTTTTTTACAAAAGTGTTATTCTCATTAAATTTGATTTTTATCCATAGAAAGATGCATAAAGGATTTTGTTTTATTACAAAAGTGTTATTCTTGTTAAATTTGATTTTTATGCATAAAGAAAAAGTGTTATTCTCATTAAATTTGATTTTTATGCATAAATAGATGTATAAAGAAATTCTTTTTTTAAAGTGTTATTCCTATTAAATTTAATTTTATGCATAAATAGATGCATAAAAGGATTTTTTTATAAAAGAGTTATTCTCAGTGAAGTTGATTTTTATGCATAAATAGATGCATAAAGAATTTTTATATCAAAATTAGAATTCTCTTAAATTCTATGAGTATTTGATAAATGAATAATTAAATACTCTAAGAGAGAAATTTCTATCGTTTTATATTCACAAGGATTGTAAAACGAGAATTTAGGAAATCTATCGAGATTGAAATATTCAGATAAATGATTAATGTATTCCTCATTGGAATTCGTAACTAATTTAGAAATCAGTTAAGTGAATGTTCAAAGAAAGAAATTCAATAAAATAGTAGCTGAATTATCAAATCTTTTTGAGAAAGATAGATCAGGAAAAATCTTATCCGACTCGAACCTTGAATCAAACTATGACCAAGACCGAACTCTTTCATCACTTTTGAGGAAAGAAGGTGTGACCAATTTAGAAAAATACACTCAAAACTCCCACCAAATCTTAAACTAAGTTTGAGACCCTTCGAATTGATCTGTGGATCAAGGTTATAGAATTCGAGGAATTTTGGTATAAAATTCAAAATTTTGATCAAGAAGTTTTGGGGATACTGATTCAAGAAATACTCCTTGTATTTAGAAGAAAATCAAACTGAAAACTTGCATAGAAATGAGATGTCATGTGAATCAGATAGATGTGAATGAATGGATGGATGAAATGTCATGTGAATAGATGTGATGAGATGTCATGTGAGCCAGATAGATATGAATGGATGGATGGATGGGATGTGATGTGATGTGAATAGATGTGATGAGATGCGATGTGAATCAGATAGATGTGAATGAATGGATGGATGTGAATGTGTATGTGAAGAATGGATGTGGATGTGTATGTGAAGAATAGATGTGGATGTGTATGTGAAGAATGGATGTGGATGTGAAGAATGGATGTGGATGTGTATGTGAAGAATGGATGTGGATGTGTATGTGAAGAATGGATGTGAATGTGTATGTAAAGAATGGATATAGATGTGTATGTGAAGAATGGATGTGAATGTGTATGTGAAGAATGGATGTGAATGTATGTGAAGAATGGATGTGAATGTGTATGTGAAGAATAAATGTGGATGTGTATGTGAAGAATGGATGTGGATGAGTATGTTAAAGAATGGATGTGAATGTATGTGAAAGAATGGATGTGGATGTGTAAGTGAAAGAATGTGATGTGACATGAATATATGTGGATGTGAAGTGATAGATATGAATGTATGGATAGATGTGAGTAATCGTACATGTGAATGATTGGATGGATAAGGAGGAATGAAATGAGATGTGTATGAATGAGATATGATGTGGATAGAAGTGACGTGATATAATGTGGATAGAATGCATGTGATGGGATGGTTATGAGAATGAATGTGATGTGATGGATGTAAATGGATGTGATGTAAATGAATGTGATGTGATGTGAATCGGGATGTGAATGACTGAGATGTGATGTCATATGAATCGGGATGTGAGTGAATGAGATGATGTAAATTGGGATAGATGTGATATGTGATGTGAATGAATATGATGTGAGGAGATGTGGATATGGGTAGATGCGAGTGGATGAGATCTGATGCGGATAAATGAGAAAAGATGTGATGAGATAGAAACTCATGTGATAAGAATGGGAATACATATGAAATAAATGAGAATTAATGCAGAACAATGTGAAAAGACGAGAGTTCGTTATAGAAACTGTATTTAAATTATGACCTATTTTTAAATGACCATTTTATGTCAAAAATGCTGGGGAAGCATTTTGACCGTCTTGTGAATGAGGTCGTGGGGGGAGACCTATCTGATAAAGTTGCAACAGATGATGGAGAGTCAACAGAGGACGTCTCGCGTAGCAAGGTTGGCCAGGTTTGTCCAGCCTTGGTTCGATTTAAATGGTGAGCTTTCGATACAGTGGATAAGGGACTAAGGAAGCGGCCTATGAGTGAAGCGCTAGCGAAGGATCCTAGAGGGTGCTGACCATACGGTGCTCGGCACCGAAGATACCCACACGTACGTCGTGGAAGATACTGGAACAAGGAGTAAGAGTTGTTTTCTGAATTCGGGCATGGATCTGGTTGATTGACCTTGCTGGTCCTCAATGGATGAGTCCATGGCTCTTTTATATGGATCTGTTGGTTGATCTTGCTGATCTTCAATGGAGATTCCATTTCGATTTTTATAAGTGAATATATTACCGCGAGTACTATGAGCTAGGAAGTATTGAAAAGGCCCCTGAGTGGATAGGTGGTGAGCATTCTGGTTGCCAATGATGCCATAAGTACATTGATGAAGGAAAAAATAGAAATTAGGATTCAACCAGATTAATATTGGGGGATTATGATCAGTGATTCTATAGTTTCATTAAATGATTGTTTTTAAAGACAGCTGGATCTGTGAAAAAGGCAATTTCATATTGGGTGTGTAAGTGGTGTGACTAGTTTTAAGTTTGCATGAATATCCGGCTAGAGGGCCTGGGAACTCTTTTCCCTGGTACGCGGGACAAAATCTAACCAAATTCTTAAATGGATCCCATCACTACAGTGGTTGGGCGTTTGGCTAACCCAAGGGACTGGATGGGACTGATGGATCTCTAAAATGAGACTCAATTCTGTTATGGTACAATAGATGAAGTAAATCTCGGATAAAAATTGTTCTATGGAAAAGAATCGATGGCTGTGCCTCTCAATGAGGAAAAAAGCATTGGTCATGATCCAAGTGCAAGTCATTTCCTTGATCAGATAATGTTACTTATGGGTTCAGTCAGATAAGTTCAGTTAGTTAAGGCTCTTGACTACGTTAGAGTAAAAATATCCTAGAGGAATCGCCCGTGCTTTCCGGGAGAGGGAAGTTTTTTCGGGTTCGGTTTTGGAAGAACCAAGGGATTAGTCTCTTGTTCGGATATTCGTGGTGGGCGAGGCCCCGAGTGAGGGACCTTGCCCCGCACAAGAAGTGCTACTTTTGCTGTGCTAGCACCCTTGAATTTGTTGTGTAGAGGGGACATGGATCTTTCAGCTATGGTATCAGAGCAAATTGGCTAAAGTGGATCAACCGAGAAGCCAAAAAGGTCAAAAATTTATGAAGTAACAGTAAAAAGTTAGAAATGTGTGATGAAATTCATAAATTAGTAATTGGGTCTTCAGATGGAAGTACTGCAATTGCATGGAATGCCTAACTTGCGATCTCAAAATTATCATTCCCTGAATTCTATGCAGCCTTGCTAAAAAGCTTACAATCGACATCTCTAAGAGAGAATGAAATCCTTCAAAGCCGAATGTTCTTAACGCCTCTACAAGTAAGGAGCGAAATGCCTTATGTGTTAAGTGCAATCACTTACAACCATCCCAATCCCCATTGTGTATACAAGGCACTTGTCTTTCTGTATTGTAAATCCTTTGGTCATGATACTACAAAGTGTCCAATTCATCAACAATTGACTTAAAACCCGGATCTCCCGTGCACCAAACAAAAACAGTCCAAAGGGTGAAAACTGCTTAGGAAGCAGTTAATCGAGCACTTCAGTGTTTCTATTGTCGTGGACCTCACAAAGTAGAAAACTGCACAATTTGGAACACTTCCATGCCCATAGTCACTGACACTTTGCAACCTATGTGTGAACAATGTGGCATAGATCACATGTTCCCGAGATCGCCCAAGATGCAACTTGTCTCACAAAATACAACTCTTAACATCTTAAGTGTACAAAACGGGCAATTGTCCATGGTACTCTTGAATGTGCTTACACACTTACAAGCCAAGGCACGAGAAATGGTAAAAAAGAATGAAAAAGACAATACCTCGAAATGGGTAGAAGAACATGCCTTAAAGTAGGAACTAAAAGAGAAAACAAAACCTTTTAAACCCAACAAAAACAAGGGACAACAAACTATTGAAACCAAAGTTGAAGAAGAGGACAAGGAAAAGAAGCCTGTGGAGGACATAAACCCAATAGGGGAAAAGAAGCCTTTGGAGGACATAAACCCAATAGGGGACATAAACCCAAAAGAGCCAAAATCTACACATGATGCAGAAGCATCCACCTCAAAGGCCACCACTCAAACCACAACACCCATATGTGTAACACCGGATACAAAAATCATAATTTGATCTCGTCGCATGGGCAAACATAAAGAAAACCTAATGATCCAAAGAAAGAAAGAAGATGAAACAAGTTCTAGTATATCACTTAGTAAGGATGAAACAAGTTCTGATTTGTCACTCAGTGCACTTAATAGACCACTCAAAAAACTAGAACCCACCCAACCACCCCAGATTGAAAATCATGATCATATGACTATTGCAGAATGCAAAAAGCAAGCTCAGGAGAGCATGGTAGAGTGTCTCTTATAGGATCACCGGTTATGATTGAACCTCATAATACCAATCCTAAAAAGCGACCAAAATACAAAACCCGGAGGAGTACCGCTTCCCCTTTCAAGAGGAAGACATACTCTCCATAGAAGAGTCATTAGGGACAGATTGCACAAATTATACGGCTGAGAAAGCACGTGAGGAATTCGATGAATCCCTTGCAAAATTAAAGCAGCCCCTCAAAACCTCATTTGGAGAAATGCCCTTCTCTCATGGTGAACTTGCACCTTTAAGGGCTCAACATGATTTATACCAAGACATAAAGATCTCCATAGAACGAGACTGTGAGGATTTGCAAGTTTCCAAATAGACCTCATTTAGAATTTCTAGAGGACCAAGTGTACCATTGTACACATTGGGTACTCTCAAAAAAGCTGGGAGCCAAAAAGAGGCTATGGGAATATAAAATTGAAAACACGATCCGAAGCTGAAACAAAAACTAAAACATTCCTCTTGATGATTCTATCATGATATGGTTGGATTTCCCTATAGGCAATGATGTTAAGCGCAAACGTGCATTGATTAGCCCTCGAGCTAGTCATAACATTATGAGACAATAGACACTTGGGTATCATTGGGACAACCTAAACTTATCCCTATAGACAATGTTCTTACAAGAGGAACTAATGGACAAAACATTGAGGTTCCCGGTTACTTTGGCTATGCTACTTAAACAATCGATGGAGATGTGGAATTTACATTCCATGTTACTTTGGCTATGCTACATAAACAATCGATGGAGATGTGGAATTTACATTCCATGTTACCCTAGACTCCCTTAAGTATGATGTCATCCTTATTTGGTGGAACTTGGATACGTGACTCGTTGTATTCAATTGATGACTCCATGCAAATAGTCACCTTGAACACTCCTGCAGGCATTGTGCAATTGCTATTACGGGAGTAAGAGACCTTGGAGGAGCTGGAACTTCCAACATATCTTACTGAAAAGATCCCTAGGATTTTGGTTGGATTGGAACTTTCCAATCAAATCACCACAGCTCAAGCACAACTTTATTTAATGAGAACACAATCTCACGACCCTCGGCCTCCACAAAAGCCCCTCTACACAATGACCTTCTAAGATTCCTCCCTCCAGCTTTTCAGGTGTGCAGGTGTAAGAACCTCCCCTTCTGATCTTATAATTATTCCCCCTCTTTGAAATAAAAGAAAGATCCTGTTTTACCCTGTTTTGACCTGGAGAGAGAAAATGTCTAGAGGGAGGTATTTCAAAATTGAGATATTTTTGGATATAAAAATCCTCCTAGTGTCTAAAATGGTTTCCCTTGAAACAAAAATTCAATAAGAACTTTCCAATGTGTAATTGGAATTAATTGGAAATAGGTATAAAGGACCTTAGCCTAAGGGTCCAGATTTTCAGAAATTTTTGGATTATGGTCCAACTAAGGTCCCTATGGTCCAATAAGATTAATCCAAATGTAGTAAGGAGATAAATTGGAGAATAAAAGAAAACCCACCACCAAAAAATGAGTAAATGCTCACATAAGATGAAGAGTGGACTAAGGACCAAAGAAAACAATAAAAAAACTAAATTTTGACACCTCAGTGTGGGGATCTCCCCTCATGAAGTAGGCGCCTTTTTCTCATCATTACCCCCAATTTTTAATTAATAAAATGAGATATTTTCATCTCTCCTCTCTCCTATTTCAAAACTAGATCCAAAAAGTAAGCTGAACTGACCTAAAAAATGGTAAAAAATTGACCAAACTAATCTGGAAAATTCTAGAATCAGCTTGCTTGGTTAGAGGCCCACTTTTTCCTATAAAAAGAAGCCTCCTCCTTTGTAAAATCTTAATGGTGTTTATGCACTGTTACTCTGCTCTCATGAGCCGTCTACATAAAATTTTCTAATAATTCAATTGTTTTTGGCCTAATCCTCTCCAAATGGAAGTGGTGGCCACTCTTGCTTCAAAGAAGAGTGGAACCCTCAATCCCTCAAGCCAAAGGAGAGCTTACAAGCTCCATGTAAGCTAATTTTTTTACTTGTTTAATGAAGAATTTATGGTTTTCTTAATTTTTATGTTTTGCAGATGTTGATTTAAAGTGAAATGCTATGCCTTTGATAAAAAGGCCACCCCCTTCTCATCTTTACATTCCAACCCTTCTCAATCCTAGAAAGATTTACTAAAGGATTAATTAAACTCTTTTTATTGTTTACTCTCTTGAATTTAGAAAATTATGTAGATTAGAGTTCTATAAATGTAATTTGGGTTAAATAAAGAATGATAAAAATAAGAAATGGTCAGCCATACAAAGGAGGTTATGGCAAAATTTTTCAGAATTTTGTGGAAAAGGAAGTTTGTTTTTATGTTATTCCAAAAGAGTAATTCCCACCATTTTTGCATCTAAGAGAAATATTCTAATTACTCCATGTACATATTCACCTATGAATATGCATGGATATCACTGATATTAATTATTAAATTTATTTTTAAGCATAGAAAGATGCATAAAGGAAATTTTTTATTACAAAAGTGTTATTCTCATTAAATTTGCTTTTTATGCATAGAATGATGCATAAAGGGATTATTACAAAAATGTTATTCTCATTAAATTTGATTTTTATGCATAAAAAGATGCATAAAGGATTTTTTTATTACAAAAGTGTTATTCTCATTAAATTCGATTTTTATGCATAGAAAGATGTATAAAGGATTTTTTTAAATTACAAAAGTGTTATTCTCATTCAATTTGCATAAATAAATTTTTATTATTACAAAAGTGTTATTCTCATTAAATTTGATTTTTATGCATAGAAAGATGCATAAAGGATTTTTTTTTAAACAAAAGAAGTCAATATTAGATAATTTGGAAAAAATTTCATATTTTGGGAATCAATCACTCCATTTAATTTTGGATATATGTTAACAATGCCAACTCCAAATTTGTCAAAGATTGTAATTCTAGATTCTACTCTTCAAGATCTTCTTAAAATGATATGTCACATGAGGGAGTTGTGACAAAATTTTGGACAAGTTCACCATGATCCCATTTTTCAAATGGAAATGGGATTTTTTTCAAATTATCTAATATGGTGTTAAAGTGTTATTCTCATTAAATTTTATTTTTATGCATAGAAAGATGCATAAAGAAATTTTTTTTATTACAAAAGTGTTATTCTCATAAATTTGATTTTTATGCATAAAAAGATATATAAAGGATTTTTTTATTACAAAAGTGTTATTCTCATTAAATTTGATTTTTATGCATAAAGAAATTCTTTTTTTTAAAGTGTTATTCCTAATAAATTTGATTTTATGCATAAAAGGATTTTTTATCAAAGAGTTATTCCCACTGAAGTTTATTTTTATGCATAAATAGATGCATAAAGAATTTTTATATCAAAATTAGAATTCTCTTAAATTCAATGAGTATTTGATAAATGAATAATTAAATACTCTAAGAGAGAAAATTCTATCGTTTTATATTCACACGGATTGTAAAACGAGAATTCAGGAAATCTATCGAGATTGAAATATTCAGATAAATGATTAATCTATTCCTCATTGTAATTCGTAACTAATTTAGAAATCAGTTAAGTGAATATTCAAAGAAAGAAATTCAGTAAAATAGTAGCTGAATTATCAAACCTTTTCGAGAAAGATAGATCAGGAAAAATCTTATCTGACTCGAACCTTGAATCAGACTATGACCAAGACAAAACTCTTTCATCACTTTTGAGGAAAGAAGGTGTGACCAATTTAGAAAAATACACTCAAAACTCCCACCAAATCTTAAACTAAGTTTGAGACCCTTCGAATTGATCTGTGGATCAAGGTTATAGAATTCGAGGAATTTTGGTATGAAATTCAGAATTCCGATCAAGAAGTTTTGGGGATACTGATTCAAGAAATACTCCTTGTATTCAAAAGAAAATCAAGCTGAAAACGTGCATAGAAATGAGATGTCATGTGAATCAGATAGATGTGAATGAATGGATGAATGGAATTTCATGTGAATAGATGTGATGAGATGTCATGTGAATGGATGTGATGAGATGTCATGTGAATCAGATAGATGTGAATGAATGGATGGATGGGATGTGATGTGATGTGAATAGCAGTGATGAGATGCAATGTGAATCAGATAGATGTAAATGAATGGATGGATGTGAATGTGTATGTGAAGAATGGATGTGGAGATGTATGTGAAGAATAGATGTGGATGTGTGTGTGAAGAATGGATGTGGATTTGTACATGAAGAATGGATGTGAATGTGTATGTAAAGAATGGATATGGATGTGTATGTGAAGAATGGATGTGAATGTGTATGTGAAGAATGGATATAGATGTGTATGTGAAGAATGGATGTGAATGTGTATGTGAAGAATGGATATAGATGTGTATGTGAAGAATGGATGTGAATGTGTATGTGAAGAATAAATGTGGATGTGTATGTGAAGAATGGATGTGGATGTGTATGTGAAGAATGGATGTGGATGAGTATGTGAAAGAATGGATGTGGATGCATGTGAAAGAATGGATGTGGATCTGTAAGTGAAAGAATGTGATGTGACATAAATATATGTGGATGTGAAGTGATAGATATGAATGTATGGATAGATGTGAGTAGTCGTACATGTGAACGATTGGATGGATAAGGATGAATAAAATGAGATGTGTATGAATGAGATATGATGTAGATAGAAGTGATGTGATATAATGTAGATAGAATGCATGTGATGGGATGGTTATGAGAATGAATGTGATGGATATGAATGAATGTAATGTGATGGATGTAAATGGATTTGATGTAAATAAATGTGATGGACGTGAATAGATGTGATGTGATCTGAATCGGGATGTGAATGAATGAGATGTGATGTCATGTGAATCGGGATGTGAGTGAATGAGATGAGGTAAATTGGGATAGATGTGATATGTGCTGTGAATGAATATGATGTGAGGAGATGTGGATATGGGTAGATGCGAGTGGATGAGATCTGATGCGGATAAATGAGAAAAGATGTGATGAGATGGAAACTGATGTGATAAGAATGGGAATACATATGAAATAAATGAGGATTGATGTAGAACAATGTGGAAAGACGAGAGTTCGTTATAGAAACTGTATTTATGACCTGTTTTTAAATGACCATTTTATGTCAAAAATGTTGGGGAAGCATTTTGACCATCTTGTGAATGAGGTCGTGGGAAGAGACCTATCTGATAAAGTTGCAACAGCTGACGGAGAGCCAATGGAGGACGTCTCGCGTAGCAAGGTCGGCCAAGTTTGATCCTCGGTTCGATTTAAATGGTGAGCTTCCGATACAGTGGATAAGGGACTAAGGAAGCGGCCTATGAGTGAAGCGCTAGGTGACCTACGAAGGATCCTAGAGGGTGCTGACCATACGGTGCTCGGGCTATGAGTCACCAAAGATACCCACACGTACGTCGTGGAAGATATTGGAACAAGGAGTAAGAGTTGTTTTCTGAATTCGGGCATGGATCTGGTGTATTGACCTTGGTGGTCCTCAACGGATGAGTCCATGGCTTTTTTATATGGATCTCTTTGTTGATCTTGCTGATCTTTGACGGAGATTCCATTTTGATTTTTATAAGTGAATATATTATCGGGTACTATGAGCTAGGAACTATTGAAAAGGCCCCTAAGTGGATAGGTGGTGAGCGTTCTGGTTGCCAATGATGCCATAAGTACATTGATGAAGGAAAAATTAGAAATTAGGATTCAACCAGATTAATATTGGAGGATTATGATCAGTGATTCTATAGTTTCATTAAATGATTGTTTTAAAGACAGCTTAATCTGTGAAAAAGGCAATTTTATATTGGGTGTGTAAGTGGTGTGACTAGTTTTAAGTTTGCATGAATATCCGGCTAGGGGGACCTGGGAACTCTTTTCCCTGGTACCCGGGACAAAATCTAACCAAATTCTTAAATGGATCCCATCACTATAGTAGTTTGGCGGTTGGCTAACCCAAGGGACTGGATGGGACTGATGGATCTCTAAAATGAGACTCTATTATGTTATGGTACAATAGATGAAGTAAATCTCGGATAAAAATTGTTCTATGGAAAAGAATCAATTGCTGTGCCTCTCAATGAGGAAAAAAGCGCTGGTCTCTATGATCCAAGTGCAAGTCATTTCCTTGATCTGATAATGTTACTTATGGGTTTAGTCACATCAGTTCAGTTAGTTAAGGCTCTTGACTACATTAAAGTAAAAATATCCTAGAGGAATCGCCCGTGCTTTTCGGGAGAGGGAAGTTTTTCCGGGAACCGAGGGATAAGTCTCTTGTCTAGATATCCGTGGTGGGCGAGGCCCTGAGTGAGGGACCCTCCCCTGCACAAGAAGTGCTACTTTCACTGCTAGTACCCCTGAATTCATTGCGCAGAGGGGAAAAGGATCTTTCAGCTGGTATCAGAGCAAATTGGCTAAAGTGGATCAACCGAGAAGCCAAAAAGGCCAAAAATTTATGAAGTAACAATAAAAAGTTACAAATGTGTGATGAAATTCATACGAATTGATATTAAAGCTGAAATTCATAAATTAGTTATTGGGTCTTCAAATGGAAGTACCGCAATTGCATGGAATCCCTAACTTGCTTGAGGCCCAGACATGATGGTATTTACCTTATAATTCCAACGATCGTGACTACCCATATATACCGAGGGTATAACTGCAGCTCTTTATTGGCACTATATACGAGTAAATCTAAGACCTTGAAATTATAAGCAAAAATGCTATCTGGATGATAAATTCGAATGTGGTTGATATGATTTTAAAATTCTGGTTGAGAACTGATTGAGTTGAATTGGATTCTGATTAAAAAATGATGATTCTTGAATTTTGGTTGAAAAGCGATAAGCTGAGCAAAACCACAATGAGGATGAATGGGACGAGTCCCTGTGATGATGTTCGTAAGTGGAATGATGGTAATGACTTCAGCAAATCACTATGAGATTAGTGGATTGTGGTGACTGATTGCTACTGTTAACACTTGACCGAGTGAATCAAGTTAAGCAATGACAAATTAAAATTCTGTATAATTTAAATTCCCTTGGCAAATGGAAATTTTGGTCTGATAAACCATTATTGTGTTAAGGATATGAATGATATGATGTGAATGAATAGTTATCTGATGATGAGTTCTATATAAAGGATCTTTATCCCAGGAATTTCATGGGTTGATCATACTATAAGGAATCTTTATCCCAGGAATTTCCTGGGATCTTTATCCCAGGAATTTCATGGGTTGATCATACTATAAGGAATCCCAGAATTAGTTGGATCTTAAGGGAAAGAGTTGTCCTCTAGTTTGCAAGATGAGGACATCTCGTGTTTTTTAAGTGGGGTAGGATGTAAGATTCCTCCCTCCAGCTTTTAAATTCCCTTGGAGGAATGTTTAGATGGAAATTTCGGTCTGATAGACCATTATTGTGTTAAGGATATGAATGATATGATCTGAATGAATTGCTATCTGATGATGAGTTCTATATAAGGGATCTTTCTCCTAGGATTTTGTTGGGTTGACCAAATTATAAGGAACCCCAGAATCAGTTGGATCTTAAGGGAAAGAGATATTCACGTATGAATATGAATTTATATCACTAATATTAATTATTAAGTTGATTTTTATGTATAGAAAGATGCATAAAGAAATATTTTTTTAATTACAAAAGTGTTATTCTCATTCAATTTGATTTTTATGCATATAGAAAGATGCATAAAGGGATTTTTTTTATTACAAAAGTGTTATTCTCATTAAATTTGATTTTTATGCATAGAAAGATGCATAAAGGATTTTTTTATTACAAATTTTGATTTTTATGCATAGAAAGATGCATAAAGGAAATTTTTTTATACAAAAGTGTTATTCTCATTAAATTTAATTTTTATATTGCATAGAAAGATGCATAAAGGAATTTTTTTCTTACAAAACTGTTATTCTCATTAAATTTGATTTTTATGCATAGAAAGATGCCTAAAGGAATTTGTTTTATTACAAAAGTGTTATTCTCATTAAATTTGATTTTTATGCATAAAAAGATGCATAAAGGAAATTTTTTTATTACAAAAGTGTTATTCTCATTAAAATTGATTTTTTTGCATAAATAGATGCATAAAGAAATTTTTTTTATTTTAAAAGTGTTATTCCTATTAAATTTGATTTTATGCATAAATAAATGCATAAAAGCATTTTTCATAAAAGAGTTATTCCCACTGAAGTTGATTTTTATGCATAAATAGATGCATAATGAATTTTTATATCAAAATTCGAATTCTCTTAAATTCTATGTTTAAATTCTATGAGTATTTGATAAATGAATAATCAAATACTCTAAGAGAGAAATTTCTATCGTTTTATATTCACACGGATTATAAAAAGAGAATTCAAGAAATATATCGAGATGGAAATATTCAGATAAATGATTAATCTATTCCTCATTGGACTTCGTAACTAATTTAGAAATCAGTTAAGTGAATATTCAAAGAAAGAAATTTAGTAAAATAGTAACTGAATTATCAAACCTTTTGGAGAAAGATAGATCAGGAAAAATCTTATCTGACTCGAACCTTGAATCACACTATGACCAACACCAAACTCTTTCATCAGTTTTGAGGAAAGAAGGTGTGACGAGTTTAGAAAAATACACTCAAAACTCCTGCCAAATCTAAAACTAAGTTTGAGACCCTTCGAATTGATCTGTGGATCAAGGTTATAAAATTCGAGGAATTCTGGTATGAAATTCAGAATTCCGATCAAGAAGTTTTGGGGATACTGATTCAAGAAATACTCCTTGTATTCAAAAGAAAATCAAACTGAAAACTTGCATAGAAATGAGATGTCATGTGAATCAGATAGATGTGAATGATTGCATGCATGGGATGTGATGTGAATAGATGTGATGAGATGTCATGTGAATCAGATAGATGTGAATGAATGGATGGATGGGATGTGATGTGAATAGATGTGATGAGATGTCATGTGAATCACATAGATGTGAATGGATGGATGGATGGGATGTGATGGGAATAGATGTGATGAGATGCGATGTGAATCAGATAGATGTGAATAAATGGATGGATGTAATGAGATGTGTATGAATGAGATATGTATGAATGAGATATTATGTGGATGAATGAGATGTGTATGAATGAGATATGTGGATGAATAAAATGACATGTGTATAAATGAGATGTGTATGAATGAGATATGATGTGGATAGAAGTGATGTGATATAATGTGGATAGAATGCATGTGATGGGATGGTTATGAGAATGAATGTGATGTAAATCGATGTAAATAGATGTGATGTAAATGGATGTAAATAGATGTGATGGAAATAAATATGATAGACGTGAATAGATGTGATGTAAATGGATGTAAATAGATGTGATGGAAATAAATATGATAGACGTGAATAGATGTGATGTGATGTGAATCGGGATGTGAAGGAATGAGATCTGATGTCATGTGAATCGGGATGTGAGTAAATGATATGATGTAAATAAGGATAGATGTGATATGTGATGTGAATGAATATGATGTGAGGAGATGTGGATATGGGTAGATGCGAGTGGATGAGATCTGATGCGGATAAATGAGAAAAGATGTGATGAGATGGAAACTGATGTGATGAGAATGGGAATACATATGAAATAAATGAGGATTGATGTAGAACAATGTGGAAAGACGAGAGTTCGTTATAGAAACTGTATTTATGACCTGTATTTAAATGACTGTTTTATGTCAAAAAAGCTGGGGAAGCATTTTGACCGTCTTGTGAATGAGGTTGTGGAGACCTATCTGATAAAGTTGCAACAGTTGACAGAGAGTCAACGGAGGACGTCTCGTGTAGCAAGGTCGCCCAAGGTCTTGACTAGCCTCAGTTCGATTTAAATAGTGAGCTTCCGGTATGGTGGATGAGGGACTAAGGAGGTGGCCTATGAGTGAAGCGCTAGGTGACCTGCGAAGGATCCTAGAGGGTGCTGACCATAAGATGCTCGGGCTCTGAGTCGCCGAACATACCCACACGTACGTCGTGGAAGATATTAGAAAAAGGAGTCAGAGTTGTATTTTGAATTCGAGCATGAATCTGGTTGATTGACCTTGTTGGTCCTCAACGGATAAGTCCATGGCTCTTTTATATGGATGTGTTGGTTGATCTTGCTGATCTTTGATAGAGATTCCATTTTGATTTTTATAAGTGAATATGTTATCGAGTACTATGAGCTAGGAACTATTGAAAAGGCCCCTAAGTGGACCGGTGGTGAGCGTTCTGGTTGCCAGTGATGCCATAAGTACACCGATAAAGAAAAAATTAGAAATTAGGATTCAACCAGATTAATGTTGGAGGATTATGAACAGTGATTCTATAGTTTCATTAAATGATTGTTTTAAAGACAGCTCAATTTGTGAAAAAGGCAATTTCGTATTGGGTGTGTAAGTGGTGTAACTAGTTTTAAGTTTGCATGAATATCCAGCTAGGGGGCCTGGGAAGTCTTTTCCCTAGTACGCGGGACAAAACCTTATCAAATTCTTAAATGGATCCCATCACTACAGTGGTTGGGCAGTTGGCTAACCCACGGGATGGGGTTAGGTGGACTGATGGATCCCTAAAATGATACTCAATTTTGTTATGGTATGATAGATGAAGTAAATCTCGGATAAAAATTGTTCTATGGAAAAGAATCAACGGCTGTGCCTCTCAATGAGGAAAAAAGCGTTGGTCTCTATGATCCAAGTGCAAGCCTTTTTCTTGATCTAACTATGTTACTTACGGCCTCGGTCAGCACGGCCTCGGTCAGATCAGTTCATTCAATTAAGGCTCTTGACTAAGTTAGAGTAAAAATATCCTAGAGGAATCTCCCGTGCTTTTCGGGAGAGGAAAGTTTTTTCGGGTTCGGTTTTGGAAGAACCGAGGGATTAGTCTCTTGTCTGGATATCTGTGGGCAAGGCTCAGAGTGAGGGACCCTGCACCGTGCAAGAAGTGCTACTTCCGCTGATAGCACCCCTCAATTCGTTGTGCAAAGGGGACAGGAATCTTTCAGCTGGTATCAGAGCAAATTGGCTAAAGTGGATCAACCAAGAAGCCAAAAATATCAAAAATTTATGAAGTAACAGTAAAAATTTAAAAATGTGTGATGAAATTCATACAAATTGATATTCAGAATGAGATCCATAAATTAGTAATTGGGTCTTCAGATGGAAGTACCGCATCTGCATGGAATCCCTGACTTGCTTGAGGCTTAGACATGATGTTATTTACCTTATAATTCCAAGGACCGTGACTACCCGTATATATACCGAGGGTATAACTGCAGCTCTTTATTGGTAGTATATATGAGTAAATCTAAGACCTTGAAATTATAAGCAAAAATGCTATCCAGATGATGAATTCGAATGTGGTTGTGATATGATTTTAAAATTCTTGCTGAGAAAAACTGATGAGTTGAATTGGATTCTGATTGAAAAATGATGATTCCTGAATTTTGGTTGAAAAGCGATAAGCTAAGCAAAACCACAATGAGGATGAATGGGACCAGTCCCTCTGATTATGTTCATAAGTGGAATGATGATAATGACTTCAGCAAATCACTACAAGGTTAGTGGATTGTGCTGACTGATTGCTACTTGACCGAGTGAATCAAGTTAAGGGATGACAAATTAAAATTTTGTATAATATATATTCCCTTGGAGGAATGTTCAGATGGAAATTTGGGTCTGATAGACCATTATTGTGTTAAGGATATGAATGATATGATCTGAATGAATTGTTATCTGATGATGAGTTCTATATAAGGGATCTTTCTCCTAGGATTTTGTTGGGTTGACGAGACTATAAGGAACCCCAGAATCAGTTGGATCTTAAGGGAAAGAGTTGTCCTCTAGTTTGCGAGATGAGGACCTCTCGCGTTTTTTAAGTGGGGTAGGATGTAAGATTCCTTCCTTCAACTTTTGAGGTGTGCAGGTGTAAGAACCACCCCTTCTGATCTTATAATTATTCCCCCTCTTTGAAATAAAAGAAAGATCCTGTTTTACCCTGTTTTGACCTGGAGAGAGAAAATGTCTAGAGGGAAGTAATTCAAAATTGAGATATTTTTGGATATAAAAATCCTCCTAGTGTCTAAAATGGTTTCCCTTGAAATAGAAACTCAAAAAGAACTTTCCAATGTGCAATTGAAATTAATAAAAAATAGGTATAAAAAGGATCTTAGCCTAAGGGTCCAGATTTTCAAATTTTTTTGGATTATGGTCCAATTAAGGTCCCTATGGACCAATAAGATTAATCCAAATAAAGGGAGGAGATAAATTGAGGAATAAAAGAACCCTCCCCAAGAAAAAAATGAGTAAATGCTTGCATAAGATGAAGAGTGGACTAAGGACCAAAGAAAACGATAAAAAAACTAAATTTTGACACCTCAGTGTGGGGATCTCCCCTCATGAAGTAGGTGCATTTTTCTCATCATTACCCCCAATTTTTAATCAATAAAATGAGATATTTTCATCTCTCCTCTCTCCTGTTTCAAAACTAGATCCAAAAAGTAAGCTGAACTGACCCAAAAATGGTCAAAAATTGACCAAAATGATCTGGAAATTTCTAGAATGAGTTTTCTTGGTTAGAGGCTCACTTTTTCTTATAAATAGAAGCCTCCCTCTTTGTAAAAGCCTAAAGGTGTTTATGCACTGTTACTCTGCTCTTGTCTTGAGCCTAATCCTCTCTAAAGTGAATTGGTGGGTGGCCACTCTTGCTTCAAACAAGAGTAGAACCCTCAATCCCTCAAGCCGAAGGAGAGCTTACAAGCTCCATGTAAGCTAATTTTCTTACTTGTTTAATGAAGAATCTATGGTTTTCTTAATTTTTATGTTTTGTAGATGTTGAATTAAATTCAAATGCTATGCCTTTGATAAAAAGGCCACCCCCTTCTCCTCTTTACATTTTTACCCTTCTCAATCTAGAAAGATTAACTAAAGGATTATTTAAACTCTTTTTATTATTTACTCTCTTGAATTTAGAAAATTATAAAGATTAGAGTTCTATAAATCTAATTTGGGTTAATTTA
This sequence comes from Cibotium barometz, assembly GCF_041138505.1. Lineage (NCBI taxonomy): Eukaryota > Viridiplantae > Streptophyta > Polypodiopsida > Cyatheales > Cibotiaceae > Cibotium > Cibotium barometz. The sequence goes on along the minus strand of NC_141102.1, from coordinate 34,527,369 downwards.
ATTAAATTACTCCATGTACATATTCACCTATGAATATGCATGGATATCACTGATATTAATTAATTAAATTGATTTTTATGCATAGAAAGATGCGTAAAGGAATTTTTTTATTACAAAAGTGTTATCCTCAAAAATTTGATTTTTATGGATAGAAAGATACATAAAGGAATTTTTTGTATTACAAAAGTGTTATTCTCATTAAATTTGATTTTTATGCAAAGAAAGATGCATAAAGGAAATTTTTTTATTACAAAAGTGTTATTCTCATTAAATTTGATTTTTATGCATAGAAAGATGCATAAAGGAATTTTTTTACAAAAGTGTTATTCTCATTCAATTTGATTTTTATGCATAGAAAGATGCATAAAGGAAATTTTTTTTAAATTACAATAGTAAAATTCTTATTAAATTTGATTTTTAAGCATAGAAAGATGCATAAAGGAAATTTTTTTATTACAAAAGTGTTATTCTCGTTAAAATTAATTTTTATGCATAAAGAAATTCTTTTTATTTTAAAAGTTTTATTCCTATTAAATTTGATTTTATGCATAAATAGATGCATAAAAGAAATTTTATTATAAAAGAGTTATTCCCACTGAAGTTGATTTTTATGCATAAATAGATGCATAAAGAATTTTTATATCAAAATTAGAATTCTCTTAAATTCTATATTTAAATTCTATGAGTATTTGATAAATGAATAATTAAATACTCTAAGAGAGAAATTTCCATCATTTTATATTCACACGGATTGTAAAACGAGAATTCAAGAAATCTATCCAGATTGAAATATTCAGATAAATGATTAATCTATTCCTCATTCGAATTCGTAACTAATTTAGAAATCAGTTAAGTGAATATTCAAAGAAAGAAATTTAGTAAAATAGTAGCTGAATTATCAAACCTTTTCGAGAAAGATAGATCAGGAAAAATCTTATCCGACTCGAACCTTGAATCACACTATGACTAAGACCAAACTCTTTCATCAGTTTCAAGGAAAGAAGGTGTGACCAGTTTAGGAAAATACACTTAAAACTCCCGCCAAATCTGAAACTAAGTTTGAGACCCTTTGAATTGATCTGTGGATCAATTCAAAGTTTGAGACCCTTTGAATTGATCTGTGGATCAAGGTTATAGAATTCGAGGAATTCTGATATGAAATTTAGAATTCCGATCAAGAAGTTTTGGGGATACTCATTCAAGAAATACTCGTATTCAAAAGAAAATCAAACTGAAAACTTGCATAGAAATGAGATGTCATGTGAATCAGATAGATGTGAATGAATGGATGGATGGGATGTGATGTGAATACATGTAATAAGATGTCATGTGAATCAAATAGATGTGAATGAATGGATGGATGGGATGTGATGTGAATAGATGTGATGAGATGTCATGTGAATCAGATAGATGTGAATAAATGGATGGATGGGATGTGATGTGAATAGATGTGATGAGACGCGATGTGATGAGATGCGATGTGAATCAGATAGATGTGAAGGAATGGATGGATGTGAATGTGTATGTGAAGAATGGATGTGGATGTGGATGTGTATATGAGGAATGGATGTGAATGTGTATGTGAGGAATGGATGTGAATGTGCATGTGCATGTGAAGAATGAAAGTGAATGTGTATGTGAAGAATGGATGTGGATGTGTATGTGAAGAATGGATGTGGATGTGTATGTGAAGAATGGATGTGGATGAGTATGTGAAAGAATGGATGTGGATGTATGTGAAAGAATGTGATGTGACATGAATATATGTGGATGTGAAGTGATAGATATGAATGTATGGATAGATGTGGGTAGTCGTACATGTGAACGATTGGATGGATGTGGATGAATAAAATGAGATTTGTATGAATGCGATATGATGTGGATAGAAGTGATGTGATATAATGTAAATAGAATGCATGTGATGGGATGGTTATGAGAATGAATGTGGATAGAAGTGATGTGATATAATGTGGATAGACTGCATGTGATGGGATGGTTATGAGAATGAATGTGATGGCTATGATTGTCATGTGAATCGGGATATGAGTGAATGAGATGATATAATTGGGATGGTTATGAGAATGAATAAGATGGCTATGAATGAATGTGATGTGATGGATGTAAATGGATGTGCTGTAAATGAATGTGATGGACGTGAATAGATGTGATGTGATGTGAATCGGGATGTGAATGAATGAGATGTGATGTCACCTGAATCGGGATATGAGTGAATGAGATGATGTAATTGGGATAGATGTGATAGATTAGAATGAATGGATGCATGGGATGTGATGAGATGTCATGTGAATCAGATAGATGTGAATGAATGGATGGATGGGATGTGATGTGAAAAGATGTGATGAGATGTGATGTGAATCAGATAGATGTGAATGAATGGATGGATGTGAATGTGTATGCGAAAAATGGATGTGAATGTGTATGTGAAGAATGGATGTGGATATGTGTGAAGAATGGATGTGGATGTGTATGTGAAGAATGGATGTGAATGTGTATGTGTATGTAAAGAATGGATATGGATGTGTGTGAAGAATGGATATGGATGTGTACGTGAAGAATGGATGTGAATATGTATGTGAAGAATGGATATGAATGTGTATGTGAAGAATGGATGTGGATGTGGATGTGAAGAATGGATGTGGATGTGTATGTGAAAGAATGTGATGTGACATGAATATATGTGGATGTGAAGTGATTGATATGAATGTATGGATAGATGTGAGTAGTCATCCATGTGAACGATTGGATGGATGTGGATGAATGAAATGAGATGTGTATGAATGAGAAGTGATGTGATATAATGTGGATAGAATGCATGTGATGGGATGGTTATGAGGATGAATGTGATGGATATGAATGAATGTGATGGTTATGAGAATGAATGTGATGGATATGAATGAATGTGATGTGATGGATGTAAATGGATGTGAGGTAAATGAATGTGATGGACGTGAATAGATGTGATGTGATGTGAATCGCGATGTGAATGAATGAGATGTGATGTCATGTGAATCGGGAAGATGTAAATTGGGATAGATGTGATATGTGATGTGAATGAATATGATGTGAGGAGATGTGGATATGAGTAGATGTGAGTGGATGAGATACGATGCGGATAAATGAGAAAAGATGTGATGAGATGGATACTGATGTAATGAGAATGGGAATACATATGAAATAAATGAGGATTGATGTAGAACAATGTGGAAAGACGAGAGTTCGTTATAGAAACTATATTTATGACCTGTTTTTAAATGACTCTTTTATGTCAAAAATGCTGGGGAAGAATTTTGACCATCTTGTGAGTGAATGAGGTCGTGGAGACCTATCTGATAAAGTTGCAATAGCTGAAGGAGAGTCAACGGTGGACATCTTTGTTGGTATTAGGAGTGGATTAACAAAACTAAGGAGGATCAAACATGATTATAGTCATGGTTAGGTCATGATTAGAACCATGATTAAGAGTGGATTAGAGGACACTAATGAGACATAGCTTGGGCATTATCATGGAAATACACGAGTTACTTCTTCATTAGCAAAAGCCTCTTATATAGGCAAGTAGTACATGACCACATGACATCACCTATGATGTCTTACAAGCATAAGAGGCCATCTCCCCCATGTGGGTATGCCATCTCCCCCATGTGGGTATGCCATAAATGAGAAATATTCCCTCTAGTCTATATTTGATGTAGGAGCCCTTTTGAGGAGGTGTCTTGAGTGAAGTAATCAAGATTACATAGCCCCTTTCAACCTTTGAATGGATTTGGGTGATATATCCAACAAACCCTCCTTCAACCAAATCCATGACAATGCTACCTTTATGATGGCAATTCTAGGTTCTAGTTACAACATACAAGAACTAGTTATGATGACCATGCTGGTGCCCGTAGGTCTTATTCCAGTTAGGTTTACAATGCTAGCAATGATGGATGATGCTAGAATACCATAGTAAAGCTTACAATGAGATAGTTATGTTTAGGATGGAGAGGTTTTTAAACATGGTTTGGGCTATCCCTTGATTTTACTCAAAAGGCCCAATCTTCTTCGATAAAATTGGCCTCTTCGGAGGCCTCTTCTTGCAGCTCTTCTTTGTCTTGACTTGCGAGAAATGCCTTTTGTGCCTTTTGTTTGAAGAAACAATTTTCTTCAGTATGATTGTCCTTGCCGCAGAATCCACAAGTCTTCTTCTTTCCTTTTGTGTCGATGAAGTTCTTCTTCTTGAAGTGTGACTTGTTGTTGGAGAAGTGTGCCCCTTCCATTATCCCTATATTCTCTTGCTTCTTCTTGTACTCCTCAAGGAGTGCAGCTTCAATGGTATCTAAAGTAGGATCCGGAAGATTCATGAGAGTTGACACTAAGTGCCCATATTCATCATAAGGCATGCTTTTCAATAAAACTGCAATGGCATCTTCCTCATCTATTGGTGCTCCTATTGTTGCAAGTTGTGACATTAGGCTTTTCATATAATTAAGATGAGTAGGTAAAGACTCAGAAGCTTTCTTTTCGAGTTTAAAGAATTGGATTTTCAGCCCTATCTTGGAATGCTTCCCTTTTGCCCCAAATAATTTCTCTAAGATTTCCCATGCTTCAGCTGAGTTGTTTGCATTAGAGATATGATGTATGTAGTTGTCACTTAGACCTAATGCAATTATGGCAAAAGCTTTCTCATCCCTAGGTAACCATCCTTGTTCACCATCTCTAGTGGTAGGTTTTTTCTCCTTTCCACTAGCAACTCCCCACAGACCTTTCTTCATGAGAATAAATCTTACTCTAACTTGCCAGGTATGAAAGCCTATCCCATTAAACTTATCAACATGAAATGAGGATGTAGACATGATGATAAAGCAAGGTCTTACCACTTGAGTATCCCTCAAGGGCAGTGTCTAATGCTTTTACAAGATTAGATACCTTCACCAAATAGATGGAGGTTATTTATGAAAAATTCAGACCAATCATGCCCTCCTAAAACATTGTTTGCTCTTGAGTTGTAGACATTGTTTCTTACCCGTCTCCTCGGCTTTCTGCTTTTCTTCTTAGGCCTCAAATGTTGAATATTTGATGATTCAGCATCAGATGGTTCAGTCATTGTGATTCAAAAAATGATGTAAACAATACATCATCACAATATAGTAATATCATCAAGTATATGGTGACCAATGTGATAATGCTTTCAAAACAACTTCCAAAAATTGGGTCACTTGGAGTACTTGAATGAGATAGAAGCCTAAGTCTAAACACCAAATGCCTTTAGCACCTTCAATAGCAATGACTTGAGGCCAGATTAAGCACTAATTACTAGTGATTAAGTGAGTTAATCATTCATGCTTTAACTGTTACCAAATGAGCTTTCTGAGATTATGTCAGACCTGAAGCCACCAAACCACTAAACCATTCAAGAAACTGACTGCACAGGCGTGTTTGCAGCTATTGAAAACCCCCAAAGCCAAGGCGAATTAGAGAATCTTCTACTGGTTCAATCGGTGGACTGATTTCCCCCAAAAAAACTGGCGCCGTCTTCGTCTGCAATGCTGGCGTCTCTGCGCAAAATCCGCCTAATTCCTCCGAGCTGCAGCTTCTTTATGATGTTGAGAATGCACGGTTTGAATCTCGTACGAGTTCGTGGAGGCGACTGTGAGCTGTGGATGCTCCAAGGCAGCCCTATATTTCAGGCTATGAAATAGGAAGGGATAAGCTTATGATTAAGCTAATTAAACACTAATGATGAGGCAAATGAGAGGGATGAGGTTGAATTAACGTGGCTCTGATACCAAATGTTGGTATTAGGAGTGGATTAACAAAACTAAGGAGGATCAAACATGATTATAGTCATGGTTAGGTCATGATTAGAACCATGATTAAGAGTGGATTAGAGGACACTAATGAGACATAGCTTGGGCATTATCATGGAAATACACGAGTTACTTCTTCATTAGCAAAAGCCTCTTATATAGGCAAGTAGTACATGACCACATGACATCACCTATGATGTCTTACAAGCATAAGAGGCCATCTCCCCCATGTGGGTATGCCATCTCCCCCATGTGGGTATGCCATAAATGAGAAATATTCCCTCTAGTCTATATTTGATGTAGGCGCCCTTTTGAGGAGGTGTCTTGAGTGAAGTAATCAAGATTACATAGCCCCTTTCAACCTTTGAATGGATTTGGGTGATATATCCAACAATCTTGCGTAGCAAGGTTGGCCGAGGGCTTGACCAGCCTCGGTTCAATTTAAATGGTGAGCTTCCGGTACGGTGGATGAGGGACTAAGGAAGCGGCCTATGAGTGAAGTGCTAGGTGACCTGTGAAGGATCCTAGAGGGTGCTGACCATATGGTGCTCAGGCTCTCAGTCGTCGCTAAAGATACCCACACGTACGTCGTGGAAGATATATTGGAACAAAAAGTAAGAGATGTTTTTTGAATTCGGGCATGGATCTGGTTGATTGACCTTGCTGGTCCTCAAACGGATGAGTCCATGGCTCTTTTATATGGATGTGTTGAGGAATGTTCAGATGGAAATTTTGGTCTGATAGACCATTATTGTGTTAAGAATATGAATGATATGATCTGAATGAATTGTTTTCTAATGATGAGTTCTATATAAGGGATCTTTATCCTAGGATTTTGTTGGGTTGACCAGACTATAAGGGACCCCAGAATCAGTTGGATCTTAAGGGTAAGAGTTGTCCTCTAGTTTGCAAGATGAGGACATCTCGCATTTTTTAAGTGGGGTAGGATGTAAGATTCCTCCCTCTAGCTTTTGAGGTGTGCAGGTGTAAGAACCTCCCCTTCTGATCTTATAATTATTCCCCCTCTCTGAAATAAAAGAAAGATCCTGTTTTACCCTGTTTTGGCCTGGAGAGAGAAAATGTTTAGAGAGAGGTAATTTAAAATTGAGATATTTTTGGATATAAAAATCCTCTTAATGTCTAAAATGGTTTCCCCTGAAACAGAAATTCAAAAAGAACTTTCCAATGTGCAATTGGAATTAATTGAAAATAGGTATAAAGGACCTTAGTCTAAGGGTCCAGATTTTCAGAAATTTTTGGATTATGGTCCAATTAAGGTTCTTACGGACCAATAAGATTAATCCAAATGTAGGGAGGAGATAAATTGAAGAATAAAAGACCCCCCCAAATGAGTAAATGCTCACATAAGATGAAGAGTGGACTAAGGACCAAAGAAAACAATAAAAAAACTAAAATTTGACACCTTAGTGTGGGGATCTCCCCTCATGAAGTAGGTGCCTTTTTCTCATCATTACCCCCAATCTTTAATCAATAAAATGAGATATTTTTATCTCTCCTCTCTCCTATTTCAAAACTAGATCCAAAAAGTAAGCTGAACTGACCCAAAAATGGTCAAAAATTGACCAAACTAATCTGGAACACTATATTCGTGAGTTTGGGAATTTCCCAACTCCCATTTTTTGAATACTAAAAAGGTGGGACCTGGATAACATGCCTATAAGTTTCTCAAAACCATATCATGTGACCTATTGTTGGAAAGCGCTTGGAAAATGGAATCTAGTGAGCTATATAGCGCTCAATTTGGAGTAACGGTGTTCAAGTTATGATTAATCCAAAGATTTGACCACGTGTCCCAAACTACTGAAAAATTCCCATATTCCCCAATATGGTGTTCTGGAAAATTCTAGAATTAGTTTGCTTGGTTAGAGGCTCACTTTTTCCTATAAATAGAAGCCTCCCCCTTTGTAAAAGCTTAATGATGTTTATACTCTGTTCCTCTCCTGAGCCATTTACATTGAATTTTTTAATAATTCAATTGTTTTTGGCCTAATCCTCTCCAAAGTGAATTGGTGGCCACTCTTCCTTCAAACAAGAGTAGAACCCTCAATCCCTCAAGCCAAAGGAGAGCTTACAAGCTCCATATAAGCTAATTTTCTTACTTGTTTAATGAAGAATCTATGGTTTTCTTAATTTTTATGTTTTGCAGATGTTGAATTAAATTCAAATGCTATGCCTTTGATAAAAAGGCCACCCCCTTCTCCTCTTTAAATTCCAACTCTTCTCAATCCTAGAAAGATTAACCAAAAGATTAATTAAACTCTTTTTATTGTTTAATCTCTTGAATTTAGAAAATTGTGTAGGTTAGAGTTCTATAAATCTAATTTGGGTTAATTTAAGTTAAATAAAGAATGATAAAAATGAGAAATGATCAGCCATACAAAAGAGGTTATGGCAAAATTTTCCAGAATTTTGTGGAAAAGAAAGTTTGTTTTTATGTTATTCCAAAAGAGTAATTCCCACCATTTTTGGATCTAAAAGAAATATTCTAATTACTATTCACCTAATAATATGCATGGATATCACTGATATTAATTATTGAATTTATTTTTATGCATAGAAAGATGCATAAAGGAATTTTTTTATTACAAAAGTATTATTCTCATTAAATTTGATTTTTATGCATAGAAAGATGCATAAAGGATTTTTTTAATTACAAAAGTGTTATTCTCATTAAATTTGATTTTTATGCATAGAAAGATGCATAAAGGAATTTTTTTTGTTACAAAAGTGTTATTCTCAATAAATTTGATTTTTATGCATAGAAAGATGCATAAAGGAATTTTTTATTACAAAAGTGTTATTCTCATTAAATTTGATTTTTATGCATAGAAAGATGCAAAAAGGAATTAGTTTTATTACAAAAGTGTTATTCTCATTAAAATTGATTTTTATGCATAAATACATGCATAAATAAATTCTTTTTATTTTAAAAGTGTTATTCCTATTAAATTTGATTTTATGCATAAATAGATGCATAAAAGGATTTTTTTTTATAAAAGAGTTATTCCCACACTGAAGTTGATTTTTATGCATAAATAGATGCATAAATAATTTTTATATCAAAATTAGAATTCTCTTAAATTCTATGAGTATTTGATAAATGAATAATTAAATACTCTAAGAGAGAAATTGCTATCGTTTCATATTCACACGGATTGTAAAAAGAGAATTCAGGAAATCTATCGAGATTGAAATATTCAGGAAATCTATCGAGATTGAAATGTTCACATAAATGATTAATCTATTCCTCATTGGAATTCGTAACTAATTTAGAAATCAATTAAGTGAATATTCAAAGAAAGAAATTCAGTAAAATAGTAACTGAATTATCAAACCTTTTCGAGAAAGATAGATCAGGAAAAATCTTATCCAACTCAAACCTTGAATCAGATTATGACCAAGATGACCAAGACTAAACTCTTTCATTAGTTTTGAGGAAAGGTGTGACCAGTTTAGAAAAATACACTAAAAACTCCCGCTAAATCTGAAACTAAGTTTGAGACCCTTCGAATTGATCTGTGGATCAAGGTTATAGAATTCGAGGAATTCTGGTATGAAATTCTGAATCTCGATCAGGAAGTTTTGGGGATACTGATTCAAGAAATACTCCTTGTATTCAAAAGAAAATCAAACTGAAAACTTGCATAGAAATGAGATGTCATGTGAATCAGATAGATGTGAATGAATGGATGGATGGGATGTAAAGTGAATAGATGTGATGAGATGTCATGTGAATCAGATATATGTGAATGAATGGATGGATGGGATGTGATGTGAATAGATGTGATGAGATGTCATGTAAATCAGATAGATGTGAATGAATGGATGGATGGGATGTGATATGAATAGATGTGATGAGATGCGATGTGAATCAGATAGATGTGAACGAATGGATGGATGTGAATGTGTATGTGAAGAATGGATGTGGATATGTATGTGAAGAATGGATGTGGATGTGTATGTGAAGAATGGATGTGGATGAGTATGTGAAGAATGGATGTGGATGTATGTGAAAGAATGGATGTGGATGTGTATGTGAAAGAATGTGATGTGACATGAATATATGTGGATGTGAAGTGTTATGCCATATGAAAATGATGCCCCACCCAAACCCGTCATTTTTTGCATAGGGGACCCCTTGGGCACTCTGCAAAAAAAAGCGGGTTGCAACACACAGTCCCTCCCATGGTGGTGAAACTTTGCAAGTGGAGGGGTGGAGGCCCATGGACCCACTCGTAAAGTTTCACCCATATCGGACACCGTACGAGCGGGATGCCCCAGTGAAACGTGCTATTTTTTAAATAGGGGACCCCTTGGGTACTATGTAAAAAATAGCGATGGTGGTAACACACCGTCCCACCCATCTCGCATATAAGTGAAACTTTGTGAGTGGAGGGATAGCCTCTACATGGACCCACTCGAAAAGTTTCAACACATCGGAATGCCATACGATAATGATGCCCCACACAAACCCCTTATTCTTTACATAGGGGACCCCTTGGACACTATGCCAGAAATAGCGGGTGGCAATACATTGTTCCACCGTCCGATGGTGGTGAAACTTTGTGAGTGGAGGGGTAGCCACCCCATGGACCCACCCGCAAACTTTCACCTGCATCGGATGCTATATGAGCATGATGCCCCACCCAAACTAGCTATTTCTTGCATAGGGGACCCCTTGGGAACTATGCAAAAAATAGGGGGTGGGAACACATTTTCCAATCCACCAGGGTTCCATGGTGGTGAAACTTTGTGAGTGTAGCCATAGCCGCTCCATGGAACCATTCGCAAATTTTCACCTAGAGCGGACGCGGTATGATTCTAATGCCCCACCCAAATGTTGGATATGATAATTCCGCTATGAAGATTGATCAAAACATATTCAAGGTGGATCAAAGCTTGTACAAAACATCATGAATATGAAGGACAAAGACTAGTATATGCAGAAAATTACTTTGAGATTAACACAAGAAGACACTAATTATGATTAAACATGAACCAAACTTAATTAATCACTTGATCACGACTTGTACCCTATTTAGAGACTCCTCTACCCTATTTTTAGTTGCATGAGTTGCATGAACCATATGCACCAACGGCTTTATACCAACCACTGACCACTAGCCTAACAACCACACATTAAATTGGACTAAGGAGGGGATTACATTTATCCAACAATCCCCCTTAAGACCAACTTCTTACAAGAACATGAACCAAGTCTAACATACCTCCTTGACACAATGAGTAAGAGTCCCCCCTTAACAATAACATAGGGTGGTGTACTCTCCTCTACAACTCGTCAAGTTGGAACAACATAAGTCTTGACTCAACCACATACATGACATAATTTAAAAAGCATAACCATCATCTACATTTTTTATACTAAGACTAGAACAAAGATTTGTTTCTTCCTGTTGGTTGACTTCTTCAATCACATGTGCCTTTGCTAGCTTTTGATCTTTTTGGTAGCACTTTGAGGATGGATGATTCGTCTTTCCACAATACTCACAAGGATGTTTGGAGAAACAATCCTTAGTAAGATGATTTGTACGACCACAAATAGTACACTTCTTCTTTGCCGATGTCGAAGTAATAGCATATGCATAAGGATCTATCATATCCTTTGTAATCTTCTTGTCTTCTTCCTGCAAAGAATTTATGATACTTTCCAAAGAAGGGACTGGCTCCTTCTCTTTAAGTACCATCACAATTTGCCTAAAGTTTGAAGGTAAACTTTTAAGCAATATAGCGATAGCGTCTTCTACAGGAATAAGAGACTTAACATAAACCAATTGTGTCGTTAAGCTCTTCAACTTGTTAATCACAGCTGTTAAATTTTCATTACTCTCCATGGTTAGATCAAAGAGTTGCATCTTTAAACTGATCTTGGAATGCTTTGCCTTTGCACCAAAAGTACGTTCTAATAATTCCCAAGCTTCCATAGCTGACTCAACATTATCAATATAATGAATAAAATCATTTTCTAAAGTAGTAATGATAATACCAAGTGCTTGCTCATCTTTTGCTTGAAGTGTAGTCGTTGTAGCTCTTGTAACTGCAGTAGAAATACCTGCTTCATCTTCAGTAAGTGGCTTGACCGTACTCCATGAAAAGATGTAGGGGGGAAGAGAGCTTGAGCTTTTGCAAGCACACACACACTCACAAAACCCTAATAGAGAACACACAAGGTGAGAGGCTGAAAATCTTCTTCTTCTTCACTCAACACTCAACACACCATATACAAAGATAAGAGTACACACAATATGAAAGGTACTCAACCAAATACATACAAGGGTTTTCTATAGTGTGAACCCAACTAAATGAGCTGGCGCTATAACTATGCCAGTCTCTAGAATGGCTGTCACACAGCCTGCCATCCCACTGGCCGCATATCACCCAAGATCTCACCAACCATGCCAGTGGTGTAAGTGTGGGGCCTATCCCCCAGGCGGGTCATCAGTGTCCACCACCTCACTAGATGAGCTTGATATCTCAACACTCCCCCTCGAGCTCAACTCCATCTCATGGACACCAAGCGAAGCCCTGAATCTATGGAGCTTCTCTATACCCAATGCTTTGGTGAAGATGTCAGCAACCTGGTCCTGTGCGCTGACATATGCAAGGTCAAGGTCTCCGGCCAAGACCTTCTCTCTGACAAAATGGTAGTGGACCTCTATATGCTTCGTATGAGCATGAAAAATTGGGTTCCTCGCCAACTATATACTGCTAATGTTGTCATAGAAAATGACAACGTGTCTATCCACACTGATAGACCCAAATCTGCAAGTAGCTTTCTCAACCAAGCTACCTCACATGCTGCCATAGCAGCTCCTCTGTACTCGGCCTCTGTACTGGACAGAGCAACCGTAGGCTGCTTCTTGCTGCTCCAAGTCACAGCAGCACTCCCCAAAGAAAACATGAAGCCACTAGTAGATCTTCTATCTGAGATACTACCAGCCCAATCAGCATCTGTGTACCCATATACACATATCTCTGTCCCAGTCTCATAGAATAGTCCACAATGCAAAGTAGACCTCACATACCTCAGTATGCATCTCAATGCATCCAAATGCGGTTTTCGTGGAACCTGCATAAACTGACTCACCAACCCAATAGCATAGCTCAAATCTGGTCTGGTGATCGTCATGTAGATCAAGCTTCCTACTATGCGCCTATACATAGTAGGATCCTCCAAGATTGCAAAAATAGTGGGTGTGGCAACGCACCGTCCAACACATCTAGGGTATGGTGGGAAAAACTTTACAGATGGGGGGTTAGAAGCAGCATGGACCCACTCGCAAAGTTTCACTTGCATCAGATGCCTTGCATCAGATGCCGTATGATATTGATACCCCACCCAAACCCGCTATTTTTTACATAGGGGACCCCTTGGGCACTATGCAAAAATAGCAGGTGGCAACACACCATCCCGCCCATCCGGTGTATGTTGGTGGTGAAACTTTATGAGTGGAGGGGTAACATCCCCATAAACCCACTCGAAAAGTTTCACCGACATAGGAAGTCGTACAAGCGTGATGCCCCACCCAAACCCGGTATTTTTTTCATAGGGGACCCCTTGGGCATTATGCAAAAAATAGCGCTTCGAGGGGTAGTAGCGCCCCATGGACCCACTCAAAAAGTTTTACCTACATCAGATGCCTTATGCTAATGATGCCCCACCCAAACCCACCATTTTTTGCATAGAGGACCCCCCCTTGGGTAGAGAGGGTGGGAACACACCTTCCCACCTATCCGACATCTGATAGTGGTTAAACTTTATAAGTCCCCGATGGTGGTGAAACTTTGTGAGTGGAGAGGTGGCAGCCCATGGACCCACTTGAAAAGTTTCACCCACATTATACGCCGTACGAGTGTCATGTCCCACCCAAACTAGCTATTTCTTGCATAGGGGACTCCTTGGGCACTATGCAAAAAATAGGAGGTGGCGACACACCATCAAACCCATCCGGCATTCGATGCTAGAGAACATTTGGGAGTGGAGTCATAGCAGCTCCATGGACCCACTCACTATCATCAGATGCCATACGATAGTGCTGCCTAGCCCAAACCCGTTATTTTTTTTATAGGGGACCCCTTGGACACTATGCAAAAAATAGTGGGTGGCAAGACATCGTCCCACCCATTTGGCTTTCCGATGGTAGTGAAACTTTGATAATGGAGGGTTAGCAGCTACATGGACCCACTTGCAAAATTTCACCTACATTAGACACTGTATGATAAAGATGCCCTGCCCAAACCCGTTATTGTTTGCATAAGGGACCCTTTGGGAAGTATGCAAAAAATAGTGGGTAGCAACACACCATCCCACCCATTCGACGTCTGATAGGGGTAGAACTCTATGACTAGAGGTGCCATGAACCCACTCACAAAGTTTCATCCACATCAAACGCCCTACGACCATGATACCCCACCCAAACTAGCTATTTTTCTATAGGGGACCCCTTGGAACATCCAGCCATTTAAAAGTACAACTAAACCATCCAAAATACAACTCATTTTTGAAAATGCTAAAATATCTCAAAAAACACTATTTTTTAAACCAAAAAGAGCACGAGCTCCTAAAAAGCTCAAAAAACTGTTAAAAAGTGCAAATTTTACACTTCAATACTTTGAAAGATGATAGAGTTGCTCATAAAATCACACATTTTAAAAAAAAAATACTCAATTTGTAATAAAATAATAATGTCCACAAAATTGGTTACAATGAGAGGTCTTATGCCTCTCGTGTTAAATCTTTGACTTTCTCGAGAAGAATTTTTTGGTTTGTTCTCGTAGATGACCCAACTTTTTCAAGGTAAAACCATAAACAAGAACTTCCACATCCTCCATGCTTAGGCTATCCACGCGACGTTGACTACGATTTGTTTTCTTTCCCTTTTTATTTACTCGAATCATCTCTAGATAATATTTTCCTGATAATGCATCATCTCCATTGACCTTGTACTAGTGGACCTCAATTGAGCTTACTTTTCCATTTTCCTCAAGGACTTTAAGTACCTTTGCCAACCAAAAAGGACATCCGCTTTCATCATCTGTTGCTAACATTGCAATCATTGCACCTACAGTGAGCTCCTCAATATTTCCTTCCCACATTTCCTTCTCTTGCAGCCGTCGTTGACTAGTCCTTCTAGAACCAACATACGCTTCGCGAGTCTCCCCATGCACCAATGTTTGCAATTCTTCAGGCAATTCTGTTTATTGATTTGGCATTTGAATATTATCATCATGGTCTTCAAGTTCTTGTACCCTTCAAAGAAAGGGCTCCAGATTTAACAGTGATCTTGAATTGCTTTGAACTTCCTCAATCAAGATTTCTTGCTCATGAAAAAATGTATTCCACCATCCAAGTGACCAAGCTGGAAAATACACATGTGTTGATTGTATGGTCTCTTTAATTTCTATCAAACATTCCTGATAATTGATGGCTTGCTTTTCTTTTTGAGCTTTTGCTGCTTCAATGCTTGATGCCAAAAGCATTTTTGCTGCCTGAAGAATTTGTCGTTCTGGGACACTAAGTAAAAACTTCAAACCATCCTGAGGATGCCATGCCTCTGAGTTAGAGTACTTCTTACACCACAAACGTGTTTCAGTTTCTTTTTCTTTTATTTTGAATTGATGTTGGAAACTATGGTCATTAAGCTGAGCGAATGCAGGGCTTGCAAAATCTCCACCTATTGCAAACTCTCTAAAATCATAGGTGCCTTTCAAAACATGAATTTCTGGCGTAGGATCATAAGCTTCTTTAAGAATTGTGCACATCTCTAGAAGGTCAAATGCACTTTTCTTAGCAAGTTTGACTAAAAACCTACTAAACATCTAATCAATTTGATCATGAGTGTAACCCACCAACAAAAATCATAGGTGCCTTTCAAAACATGAATTTCTGGCGTAGGGTCATAAGCTTCTTTAAGAATTGTGCACATCTCTAGAAGGTCAAATGCACTTTTCTTAGCAAGTTTGACTGAAAACCTACTAAACATCTAATCAATTTGATCATGAGTGTAACCCACCAACAAAAATCCAAGTTTGACCTTTTTGAAAACTTTCTGCTGCACCAACGTACTCAAATAAGCAAGCACTATTTGATTTTTGTTTTTCCTTGCTGTATTACCTAGTTGCACATAAAGTGTGCTAGGTAATTCTCCTTACCATTCACTTACTATTTTCTAAATTATGGTGATGGTCAAGTTTGGGTCATTGTGTAAATTTGGAAAGTTTATAAAAACTTTCGATGTCATGATGCAGTTAAAGATGAGGGCTTCAACAACGTGTAGTTGTATGAAATTCTCTTCCTTCAAATTCTTTGGAGCATGCATAAAATGAGGTATCAACGTCTTCTTTTGATCCATTCCATCTATGACTAATCCCAAATACATTTCTTTCTACTCAAGGCACTTCTTTCGATGCTTTGCTAGCTTTTGACGCTCTGTACTTTGTTGTTCTCGATGAGCTTTAAGTGCTTGTAGAATAGGACCTGAAAACTCAAAACAATGTAAAGCTAGTTTAAATTATACCACTTGGAATTCTCATTCATAAATTAAAACTTACAAAAAACACAAATCAAACATACCTTTTTCTTCAAATGTCTTTGCAACATCTCTTTTGGTTTTGAGCTTTGCAAAAATTTGACAAACCCCCATTCTAGTTTTCTTGGGAATTTTCACATCAGCAAAATATTGTCTCCAAACTCTAAGAAATGAAGTTAATGAAAGAAATGACATGTTCCTTTCTTCTCCCTTTGTAAAATTATCAAGCAAATGGATGAATTTTGAATTTGGCATGCGCTCACCATTGTAAGTGACAAATCGGTCCATCCAGCTCTTGAGAAAACACAGTTGAGGAGTGTCACATGTACTAAGTACCGTGAATCTTCTTCCACCCGTTGTGCAACCGCTTTAAGATCTTTTACATCTGCTGATTGCTTAAACAAAACACTTGAAGAAAATACTTTCGACACACAATCGTGCCGAAAACTGTATATTTTATCTTCTCTCTAGACCTTAATAAAAAACCATGTAATGCTGTATTATGTTGAGCATGTTTTAAAGCAAAGAAGTTTTCACGTTCTTGCTTAATTTTTCTGAATCCAAGTGTCCTTAAGCAGGTTTTTTTACAACAATACACCTTACATGCCTCTCTCAATGCATTGCGATGCAAAAACTTGTCTTTTCTTCCCAAGGGAGTGGTTGTCTCCACACGAATAGGCTGAACTAATGATGGAGAAACTGGAACATCGATATCACAATTTGATAAATTAGCAAATAGTGGGCTTGTAACATCATCATCACTGATAGATTGGCTCAGACTTTTAGGAGTGAGTACGGATACAGGCACTTGAAAAGAGTAATGAGCTTGAGAGAGAATTTTGTTGCCTTGCCATGACTAGGAACTTCAAACTTTCTCATTTGTTTGCCCTACATACACGTTTGCTAATCTTAAATGTTGTTTCATTTAACAAATCATATTTTTTCATGAGAAATATGATTTTGTCTCTGTTTGTTTATCTTAGCAATGAGATAATGATTTTTTATTGTCTTGTTTAGGATTAAGATGGCCTCACCACAATACATGACGCTCGAACTTCTAAAAAGTAAAAGAAAAGTAATCAAGCAACTGCATCTATCCCTATGGGTGGCTCAGGACGTTTAGGAGTCTTGACACCTTCCCGATCTCAACCTGCTCCAATTAGTCCTCACTTTCAGGCACCTCGAGTGACTGTGACTCTTCCAAACCCTGATAGGCATCCAAGTGAGCCAAGAAGACAACTTTTAGCAGCTCACGAGTTTCCAGAGTTACAAGATCAACCACCATCAAGCAGAATGGTTTTCGCTACTCATGGACTTCCTCCATCATCTCAAGGAAGCACACCTTTAACTCAACATCAGTAGAAAAAGTCTTCAAGCATGGAAGCTACAACTCTTTGGAGTAGTGCAAGAGGTAAAGCACGAGAAGGATTTGCTTGGACAATTCAATTTGGCATGGTAAGTAAGCACAAGACAATCGTTGAGCCAAACACACCTTTCCTTTCTATTGGAGAAGAAAAAGGAGACTCTAAAAATACAAAGTATTTAACTTATGGTCGCATTGTTGAAGTCAAAGAAAGTATATCTCGTGGGATCATTCATCATCCTGGTAGACAACAACAAAGGGAAGTTTCTTGCAGTTAGAGTTTTCTCTACAGATTTTTGGCTTGAAGAGATGAATTCTATTTCTACCCAGTAAGAGTTTAAAGATGCAATGATTACTCGCAAACGGGTATGGATGTCTTTCTCTTGACCTTTTTTTCATTAGTGTTAAAAAAATTTCTTATCTTTGTGTATTCTGGAATATGTAGAGAATTGTTATTCTTTTTCAAGTTTGTTTGAGTCATGTCTTTCCAACTCATATATTGGAATACGTAGAGGTCTAGTCAACTCTAGTTTGCATGTATTCTAATATACATGAATTTTGTCTAGTCTAGTTTGTATGTATTCTAGTATACGCGTAGTTCATAAAACTTCTTATCTTTGTGTATTCTAGAATACATTGAGAACTATTCTTTGTTTCTTAGTCTATTTAATTCTTGTCTTTCTAGCTCATATTTTGAAACACTTAGAGGTCTAGTCAAGTCTAGTTTGCATGTATTCTAGTATACAAGAAGTTTGTCTACTCTAGCATATGCTAGAATGCATTCTAGCATACAAGAAGTTTGTCTTGTTTAGTTTGAATGAATTTTAGCAAGAAGGAAGTTTGGCTTAACTTTTTATGTCTGGTTTAATGAGTTTACCATGTATTCTAGTATACAGAGAGATGGTTATAGTGTTCTTACTTTTGCATAAGTTACTCTTTGGTTCTTACTTTTAAGTTCACTCTATCAAGTCTTCAAATCCTCTTCTACTTAGAAATTTTTTTTTTTAATGTAGTCTTTTTCTGAAGCATTTCAAGAGCATCATGATAATTTGTACAATTCCAACCACTCCACTGATGATTCTGATTATGAAGAGAATGAAGGTACAGACATAGATGACTCAGAAGAAGATGTTGAAGTTCTTGAAGAGAATTCTGGGTCAAAGTCTCAAGATGTGAGTGATACTTTGCTTTCTAGACCTGGAGCTCCAAAGTCTGATCCTTTAGAATCTTCTGGTCTTAATACCATAAGAATAAAGCCAAAAAGTTTTATATGGTTGATTAGAGACCCTTAATTTTACTAGTGTCTAACATAGAACGTCCTCCATTGGATCCTATTTCAAATAAGATACCACTAGAAGTTCGAACCATTGTCCCTGGACATGTGAGTAATCTTAAAGTAATGATGAAGGAGAAACCAACAACAAATGTTTTACCCCTTCTTGTTCTTGTGGATAAGTCTTCTTGTGTTAACAAAGAGAGAGATCAAAAATCAATCAATACAAATACTTTGTCTTGGGGGAACTCACTCTCTCATTGCTAAAAAAGAGTTATGTGCTGAGTATCCTCATGTAGAGAGCTATAAGATAGTCCTAGCATGGGACTATGCTGGGTTAAGTGATGATGATGCAAAGCTACTTGCCCTTGATCACAACATTGATTCCGAGCTACAACTATCCATGTCTTTCTTATAAAAGATAAGATTTTTTCACAAAACGAGTGGATCAATCATATTCAGCAAGGTCATAAAGTTGATGAAGCTTTCAAAATCAAGCTTTGTGAGCAAGTTGGCCTTGTCACGAAGAAGTCAAGCAAAGCTGGACGCTTTGGAAAAACAAATGTTCGAAGTCATGACAATTTCTTTTAGTTAGCCTTTCGTGATGGAGAGATATGGGATCTACAAGAAGACATTTTCAAGCTTTGGGAGGAATGTAAAATTAAAGGGCAAAAAGTAAAGCTCCCACTTGGAAGTCAAAAGGGCAAAGGAACAGGGAATGAGGACACTTTGAAGCCAATTCTTGAAGAAATGCGTATCACAAATTGGCAAGCAATGCAAGGAATACGTGAGGAAAATATTATCATACCCATCTTGGCACGAGTGAAAGGAGGTTCTTTAACACTCGATGAAATGGCAAAGGAATTAGAACAATACGTTGCTAATTCTTCTTTTTAAATCTACTTATTTTATTTCATGTAAAGTTGTTTTATCATTTTGTGTTTTTTTGAAACAGGCAAAAGACTTTCTTGTACATGCAAAGAATCATGATTGCAAAACTTAATTGCAAGGATTGGAACGAGGTTCAAATGTTTCATCCCATCACTAGTCAACCAAGCTCCTTAGAGCATTTCATTTATCTTTTCGAAAATGCAGTAAGTAAACTACATATTTGAATAGATTTTTTTTATTTGAGTGTTTTTGAAGGTTTTGTAAAAATTTAGATCAAATATTTTAAAATTTTAATTTTGCTTTTTGTAATCCAGTCAATGTGTATTCTAGAATACATTTAATGTTTACTTATTTTCATTTTAACAAGTCTCGAGCACCTCGTGCTCCCATAAAGAGCATTCCTCAAGAGTTTGAGCAACATTTGAGTCGCACAAGGGCAGAGCGAAAGAGATTAGAAAAGGCACAAACTTTGGAGACCATTCAAGAGGCAAATATTTTCATTTCTGATGATGTGTCTGCAGAACCAGTTCAATATTTTGTTCATGAAGGCAAAGTAGAGAACATGGAATCGTTTGTGACTGCACAACATTTTACTTTAGCCATTGCTGATGCTCCGTATGGATTTAAGGCACCACACTCAATACACGATGAAGTAGAGTATGGTGTAAGTGCATATAAAAGAGTTATTGACGCTTTCAAGAAGGTCACAAACGGCTGAATCATGGGCACTGGTAATTTTTCATGCTCATGATCAAATCTCTGCTTTCTGCAGAGAAAGCATTCGTTGTGACAATCAAATGGTCCATCAGCTATGCATATGGTATGTTAAATTTCAAGGATTCTTTTGCAAGTTATAAAAGCTTAAGTTAAAGCCTAACTTTTTCTTTTGTAGGACAAAGCCTAACATCAAAGGCTAACTTTTTCTTTTGTAGGACAAAGCCTAACATCAAAGGCTATAAGCTTGACAGACTTTCTTTTGTTGTCGAGTTGCTACCATTGGTTCCTGGTCTCCTGCGGGTCTGCTGAACAGCAACAAAGGAAATTTTAATTTTGCTTCGAAACCTAACCGAACAAATATTTTTGATAGACCAAGAGTGTGTCGAAAGCTTAGGGATCTTTCTGGTGATTCAAATGAGATCATGAATCCTTATCAAAAACCACAACTTTTGATGATGGATTTAATTGAGCTTCTATCTTTAAAAGGAGAGTGGATAATGGATCTTTTTGCGGGGATAGGTAATCATGCAACCTTAACTTATTACATATTTTATATTGCTCATTTAAGTGAGCT
Organism: Cibotium barometz; assembly: GCF_041138505.1. NCBI lineage: Eukaryota > Viridiplantae > Streptophyta > Polypodiopsida > Cyatheales > Cibotiaceae > Cibotium > Cibotium barometz. The sequence goes on along the minus strand of NC_141102.1, from coordinate 34,506,173 downwards.
TTACCATGTTGATTCTTTTTTTCTTAGGAATAGCCACTATTAGTGCTCTTAAAAAAGGAAGGAATGTTGTTCTTAGCTAGATCCAGTTCAAGTTTGTTTTATTCAACAACGAGTCACTGCAATGAAAGAATTGCCGGACGAGTTTCAAGAGGTTGGAATGAAAAACATGGTAGCAAACCCAAGAGTGGTGGATGCGTCTAGAGAACCTCAGCCTCCCTTTGGACCTGATGATAAAATGCAGTTTGCAGATCTTGAGCCTTATGAAGATCCACATACTATGGATATTGATATTCCTCTTATGGAGTCAACAATGCTCATTTTGCAGGATGCGAGCAAACTGATGAAGAAGTTAGTCATGAAGAGGAGAAATTTCCTGTGCTAGAATAGATTCAGACACTTGTAGTTTCAAACAATTTTTGGTATTTAAATCCTCATTGGGGGTGTTCAAGGATTTCTAGGTTTTGAGAGTGTTTTGAACAACGTTTGTTTGTATTCAAAACTAGCATCACAAATCTTTTTGAGGAGCTTGCATTTTGAGATTGGTTCAAAAAATTGGTCAAATGTTGTCACTATTGAAGCATTTATAGGAATTGTCTCATAATTAGACTTGTTTTTTTAATCAATTAATCATGACATTGAAGTTGTGCGGTAAAAGTAGTTATATTTTGCTTTCTAGTAACGATATCAATAATTTTGTATTCAAAGTGAAGCTCTTTATTGTGAGTCTCTAATGCAACTTTTGTGTCAATTTTTTTTGTTTGAAATATTCTAAGATTTTGTAGTTGATAGGCTTGTACTTAGACATCAAATAGTGGAAAATTTGGTAAATTTTTAATTTAGCGAATGAATCACTTGCAAGTATGTTTTAAGTTAAGCAAAAAAGTCTCTTTTTAAAGTTCTACTTTATTGGGCACGTCAAAGATTCTTTTGGTGCTAGATTTGGATTGTTTTTAAAGGATTTTTTTGGTCTCTCAAAACTACAACTCACGATCGGTTGTATTTTCAAATGGCTGGGTATTTTGGGCACTATGCAAAAAATAGCGAGTGGAAACACACTGTCCTTTCCATCCAGAGTTCGATGGTGGTTATATAAATTTTTAAGTGAAGGGGTAGAAGCCCCATATACCCACTTGTAAGTTTCACTTGCCAAACGCTATACGATGATAATGATACCCCACCCAAACCCGCTATTTTTTTTACATAGGGGACCCCTTGGGCGCTATGCAAAAACTAGTGGTGGCAATAGAGTCCTAGCCATTTGGCATTAGTTGATGGTGAGACTTTGTGAGTGGAGGGGTAGCAGCCCCATGGACCCACTCACAAAGTTTCACCTGCATTCGGACACCGTACAAACGTGATGCCCAACCCAAACCCACTATTGTTTTGCATAGAGGATCCCTTGGGCACTATGCAAAAAATAGTGGGTGGCAACACACCATCCTGCCCATCGGGCATCCAATGGTGGTGAAATTTTGAGAGTAGAGAGATATCAGCCCTCCATGGACCCACTCAAAATGTCTCTCTCAGCAGCGGACGCCATATAATGATGTGCCACCCAAACCCGTTATTTTTTGCGTAGGGGACCCCTTGGGCATTATGCAAAAAATACCGGGTGTGCGTCGGACCCATCCGATGTCCGATCGTGGTGAAACTTTGTGAGTGGACGATTAGTTGCGCCACGAACCCCCCCACTCGCAAGTTTTCACCTACATCTGACACACCATACGATAATGATTCCCCACCCCCAGACACGTTATTTGTTGCATAGGGGTTTCCTTAAGTATTATGCAAACAATAGCTGGTGGCAACACATCCTCCTACCCATTCGGTATCCGATGGTGGGGTGAAAATTTGTGAGTGGTGGGGTATTAGCCCCATGGACCCAATGGAAAAGTTTCACCACCCAACAGTGGACACCATAATATGATTATGATGCCCCAACCAAACCCGTTATTTTTTGCATAGGGGACCCGTTGGACACTGCAAAAAATAGTGGATGACAACACACCGGTCCAACCCATCCGGCATTCGATAGTTGCGAAACTTTGCGAGTGGAGGGGTAGTAGCCCCATGGACCCATTCACAAAGTTTCACCTACATCGGATGCTGTATGATACTAATGCCCCACCCAAACCCATTATTTTTTGCATAGGGGACCCTCTAGGCACTATGCAAAAAATAGTGGGTGGCCACACACCGTCCCACCCATCTAGTGTCTGATGGTGGTGAAACTTTGTGACTAGAGGGGTAGCAGCTGCATGGACCCACTTGCAAAGTTTCACCTACATCAAACGTCGTACAAGCATGATGACCCACCCAAACCAGCTATTTTTTGCATAGGGGACCCCTTGGGCACTATGCGGGGGTGGCAACACATCGTCCCGCCCATACGGCATCCAATGGTTTTGAAACTTTGCGAGTGGAGGGAAAAAAGCCCCTTGGTCCCACTCACAAAGCTTTACCCACATCGGATGCCATACGATAATGATGCCCCACATAAACCCGTTATTTTGTACATAGGGAGACACCTTGGGCAACACACCGTCCTGCCCATCCGGCATGCAATGGTGGTGAAGAGGGATATCATCCCCACATAAACCCGTTATTTTGTACATAGGAGACACCTTGGGCAACACACCGTCCTGCCCATCTGGCATGCAATGGTGGTGAAGAGGGATATCAGTCCCATGGACCTACTCTCAAAGTTTCACCCTCATTGGGTGCTGCACCACCCAAACCTGTTATTTTATGCATAGGGGATCCCTTGGGCACTATGCAAAAATTGCGGGTGGCAATAGACCGTTCTACCCATTTGACGTCTGATGGTGGTGAAACATTGTAAATGGAGGAGTAGCATCCCCATGGGACCCACGCGCAAGGTTTAACCTATATCAAAAATGCAATACGATAATGATACCCCATCGAAACCTATTATTTTTTGAATAGGAAACTCCTTGGGCACCATGCAGAAAATAGCGGGTGGCAACACATCCTCCTAAGTAACAGCCCCATATACCCACTTGTAAAGATTCACTTGGATGGGATGTCATACCATAATCATACCCCTCCGAAACCCGCTATGTTTTGCAAAGGGGATGCCTTGGGTGCAAAAAATAGCAATTGGCAACACACCATCCCACCCATCCGACATTGGATGGTGATGAGACTTGGCAGGCCCACTCGCAAAGTTTCACACGCATCGGATGCTGTATGAAAATGATGCCCCACCCAAACTCGTTATTTTCTCCATAGGGGACCCCCCTTGGGCACTATGCAAAAAATAGCGAGTGGCAACACATCATCCCACACATCCGCCGGCATCCGATGGTGGGTGAAACTTTACGACGAGTGGAGGGGTAGAATCCACATGGATCCATTCACAAAGTTTCACCCCCACATTGGACGCTGTATGATATCAATGCCCCACCCAAACCCGCTAATTTTTCCTTAGGGAACCCCTTGGGTACTATGCAAAAAATAGCGTGTGGCAACACACCATCCTGCCCATCCGACATACGATGGTGAATGTTTGCATGTGGAGGGCTACTAGCAACTGTATGGAACTCACAAAGTCACCCACATCTGATGCCACATGAGCATGCTGCCCCACCTAAACCCCCTATTTTTTTACATAGGGGACCCCTTGGGCACTATACAGAAAATAGCGAGTGGCAACACACCGTCCCACCCATCCCGAATCCGTTTGGCAATGAAAAGTTACAATTGGAGAGAGGTAAGAGCCCCATGGACCCACTCGCAAAGTCTCACCAACATAGGATGTCGTATGAGTGTCATGCCCCTCCCAAACCTGCTATTTTTAACATAGGGGACCCCTTGGGAATTATGCAAAAAATAGCGCGTGGAGGGGTAGCAACGCCCCATGGACCCACTCGGAAAGTTTCACCCGCATAAGATGCCTTAAGATAATGATGTCCCACCCAAACCCACCATTTTTTTTTTTGCATAGGGGACCCCTTAGGCACTATGCAAAAAATAACAAGTAGCAACACACCCTCCCACCTATCCGGCATCTAATGGTGGTCAAGCTTTGAAAATGGAAGGGTAGCAACCCCACAGACCCACTTGCAAAGTTTCACCCACATCAGACATCGTATGATAATGATGCCCCACCCAAAACCCGTTATTTTTTACATAGGGGACCCCTTGGGCACTGCAAAAAATAGCATGCGGCATCACACCATCCCACCCATCCAGCTTCTGATGGTGGTGAAACTTTTCAAGTCGAGGGGTGGCAACCCATGGACCCACTCGGAAAGTTTCACCCACATTGTATGCCGTACGAGTTCCCACCCAAACCAACTATTTCTTGTATAGGGGACTCCTTAGGCACTATGAAAAAAAGAGGGGTGCAACACACCGTACAATCCATTCGGCATTCGATGCTAGTGAAACTTTGCGAGTGAAAGTGTAGCAGCTTTAAGGACCCACTCAAAACGTTTAACCCACATCGGATTCCATATGACACGATGCCCCACCCAAATCCACCATTTTTTGCATAAGGGACCCCTTGGACACTATATGCACCCACATTGGATGCCGTACAAGTGGCATGTCCCACCCAAACCAGCTATTTCTTATATAGGGGACTCCTTAGGCGGCACTATGAAAAAAAGGGGGTGCAACACACCGTACAACCCATTCGCGGCTGGTGAAATTTTGTGAGTGAAAGTGTAGCAGCTTTAAGGACCCACTCAAGATGTTTAACCTACATCGGATTCCATATGACACTGATGCCCCACCCAAATCTGCTATTTTTTGCATAAGGGACCCCTTGGACACTATGCACCCACATTGGATGTCATACGAGTGGCATGTCCCACCCAAATCTGCTATTTTTTGCATAAGGGACCCCTTGGACACTATGCACCCACATTGGATGTCATACGAGTGGCATGTCCCACCCAAACCAGCTATTTCTTGTATAGGGGACTCCTTAGGCACTATGACAAAAAGGGGATTCAACACACCGTACAACCCATTCGGCATTCGATGCTGGTGAAACTTTGCGAGTGAAAGTGTAGTAGCTTTAAGGACCCACTCAAAACGTTTAACCCACATCGGATTCCATATGACACTGATGCCCCACCCAAATCCACTATTTTTTGCATAAGGGACCCCTTGGACACTATGCAAAAAATAGCGGGTGGCAACACACCCTCCCACCTATGGTGGTGAAACTTTGCGAGTAGAAGGGTAGAAGCCCCATGGACCCACTCGTAAAGTTTCACCGACATCGGATGCCGTATGATAATGATGCCCCACCCAAACCCGTTATTTTTTGCATAGCGGACCCCTTGTGGACACTATGCAAAAAATAGTGGGTGGCAACTCACCGTCCCACCCATCCGACGTCTGATGGTGGTGAAACTTTGCGAGTGGAGGGTTGGAATCCCCTAGACCCACTCGCAAAGTTTCACCCTACATCGAACGTCGTACGAGCAGCATGCCCCAAACCAGCTATTTCTTGCATAGGTGACTCCTTAGGCACTACGCAAAAAATAAGGGGTGGCAACACACCGTCCAACCCAACGGGCATTTGATGCTAGTGAAACTTTGCGAGTGGAGGCATAGCAGCTCCACGGACCCACTCGAAAAGTTTCACCCTCATCCGATTCCTTATGATATTGATGCCCCACCCAAACGCGTTATTTTTTGCACAGGGGACCCCTTGGGCACTTTGCAAAAAATATCAGGTGGCAACACACCCTCCCACCTATTCGGCATACGATGGTGGTGAAACATTGCAGGCAAAAGGGAAGTAGCCCCGTGGACCCACTCGCAAAGTCTCACTCACATCGAACGTCGTATGATAATTATGCCCCACCCAAACCCGTTATTTTTTGCATAGGGGACCCCTTGGACACTATGCAAAAAATAGTGGGTGGCAACACACCGTCCCACCTATCTTGGTGGTGAAACTTTGCGAGTAGAAGGATAGAAGCCCCATGGACCCACTTGCAAAGTTTCACCCACCACATCGGACGCTGTATGATTATGATGCCCCACCCAAACCTGTTATTTTTTGCATAGGGGACCCCTTGGGCACTATGCAAAAAATAACATGTGACAACACACCATCCTGCCCATCCGACATACGATGGTGATGAATTGCACCTGTATGGAACTCGCAAAGTCTCACCCGCATTTGATGCCACACGAGCATGATGCCCCACCTAAACCTCCGATTTTTTACATAGGGGACCCCTTGGGCACTATACAAAAAATAGCGGGTGGAAACACACCATCCCACCCATCTAGCATCCATTGGCAGTGAAAAGTTACGAGTGGAGAGAGGAGGTAAGATCCCCATGGACGCACTCGCAAAGTTTCACCGGCGTAGGATGTCGTATGAGTGTGATGCTCCTCCCAAACCCGCTATTTTTTGCATAGGGAACCCCTTGGAAATTATGCAAAAAATAGCACGTGGAGGGGTAGCAACACCCCATGGACCCACTTGGAAAGTTTCACCCGCATAAGATGCCTTAAGATAATGATGCTCCACCCAAACCCACCATTTGTTTTGCATAGGGGACCCCTTACGCTCTATGCAAAAAATGGGTAGCAACACACCCTCCCACCTGACTGTCCGGCATCTAATGGTGGTCAAACTTTGTGAGTGGAAGGGTAGCAACCCCATGGACCCACTCGCAAAGTTTCACTCACATTAGACATTGTTTGATAATGATGCCCCACCCAAACCCGTTATTTTTTACATAGGGGACCCCTTGGGCACTATGCAACAAATAGCGTGCGGCATCACACCATCCCACCGATGGTGGTGAAACTTTGCGAGTCAAGGGGTGGTAGCCCATGGACCCACTTGGAAAGTTTCACCCACATTGGATTCCGTATGAGTGGCATGTCCCTCCCAAACCAGCTATTTCTTGCATAGGGGACTCCTTAGGCACTATGAAAAAAAGGGAGTGCAACACACCATACAACCCATTCGGCATTTGATGCTGGTGAAACTTTGTGAGTGGAGGTGTAGCAGCTCCTCAGCAGCTCTAAGGACCCACTCAAAAAGTTTCACCCACATCGGATTCCATATGACACTGATGCCCCACCCAAACCTGCTATTTTTGGCATAAGGGACCCCTTGGACACTACAAAAAATAGCGGGTGGCAACACACCCTCCCACCTATCCGGCATCCGATGGTGGTGAAACTTTGCGAGGAGAAGGGTACAAGCCCCATGGACCCACTCACAAAGTTTCACCCACATCGAATGCTATATGCTAATGATGCCCCATCCAAACCCGTTATTTTTTGCATAGGGGACCCCTTGGGCACTATGCAAAAAATAGTGGGTGTGGCAACACATTGTCCCACCCATCCAGTGTCTGAATGGTGGTTAAACTTTGCGAGTGGAGGGTTGGAAGCCCCTGGACCCACTCACAAAGTTTCACCCACATCGAACGTCGTACGAGCGGCATGCCCCAAACCAGCTATTTCTTGCATAGGGGACTCCTTAGGCACTATGGAAACACACTGTCCAACCCATCTGGCATTCGATGCTAATGAAACTTTGCGAGTGGAGGCATAGCAACTCCACGGATCCACTTTAAAAGTTTCACCCACATCCGATTCCTTACGATATTGATGCCCCACCCAAACACGTTTTTTTTTTGCGCAGGGGACCCCTTGGGCAATTTGCAAAAAATAGCGGGTGGCAATACACCCTCCCGCCTATTCAGCATCCGATGGTGGTGAAACATTGTGCATTAAAGGGAAGTAGCCCCATGAACCCACTCACGAAGTTTCACTCGCATCGGACGTCGTATGATAATGATGCCCCACCCAAACCCGTTACTTTTTGCATAGGGGACCCCTTGGACACTATGCAAAAAATAGTGGGTGGCAACACACTATCCCGCCCATCCAGTTTCCGATGGTGGTGGTGAAACTTTGCAAGTGGAGGGGTGCCAGCCCATGGACCCACTCGTAAAGTTTCACCCACATCACACGTCGTATGAGTGGCATGTCCCACCCAAACCAAGTATTTCTTGCATAGGCACTATGCAAAAAATGGGGGGTGGCAACACATTGTCCAACCCATCCGGCATTTGATGTTGGCGAAACTTTGTGAGTGTAGTCGTAGAGCACCTCTACAAACCCACTTGCAAAGTTTCACCTGCATTCCTTATGATATTGATGTCGCACCCAAACCCATCACTTTTTTCACAGGGGACCCCTTGGGCACTATGCAAAATATAGCGGGTGGCAACACAACCTCCCAGTACCTATTCGACATCTGATGGTGGTTAAACTTTGCAAGTGGAAGGTTAGCAACCCCATAGAAAGTTTCACTCACATCGGACACCGTATGATAATGATATGGCACTATGCAAAAAATAGCATACGACAACACACCGTCCCACCCATCCGGTGTTCGATGGTGGTGAAACTTTGCGAGTGGAGGGGTGGCAACCCATGGACCCAATGGAAAAGTTTCACCCACATTCGACACCGTGAGAGCGGCATGTCCCACCCAAACTAGCTATTTCTTTCATAGGGGACTCCCTAGGCACTATGCAAAAAAAAGTGGGTGGCAACACAACGTCCCTGCATCCAGCATTCGATGCTGGTGAAAAATTGCAAGTGGAGGTGCAGAAGCTCCATGGACCCACTCGCAAAGTTTGACCCGCATCGAATTCATATGATATTGATGTCCCAGCCAAACCCGTTATTGTTTGCACACAAGGGACCCCTTGGACACTATGCAAAAAATAGCAGGTGGCAACACACCCTCCCACCGATCCGGCATCCGCGATGGTGGTGAAACTTTACGAGTGGAAGCGTAGAGCAGCCCCATGGACCCACTCGCAAAGTTTCACCCACATTGGACGCCGTATGATAATGATGCCCACCCAAACCTGTTATTTTTTGCATAGGGGACCCCTTGGACACTATGCAAAAAATAGTGGGTGGCAACACACCGTCCCGCTCATTCGACGTCTGATGATGGTGAAACTTTGTGACTAGAGGGGTGGCAGCCCATGGAGTAACTCGCAAAGTTTCACCGACATCGGACGTCGTACGAGCGGCATGTCCCACCCAGACCAACTATTTCTTGCATAGGGGACTCCTTAGATAGCATGCAAAAAATAGGGGGTGGCAACACACTGTCGACCCATCTAGCATTCCATGTTGGTAAAACTTTACGAGTGGAGGCGTAGCAGCTCCACAGACCCACTCGCAAAGTTTCACCCACATCGGATTCCTTATGATACTGATGCCCCACCCAAATGCACTATTTTTTGCACAGGGGACGCTATGCAAAAAATAGCAGGTGGTGTGGCAACACACCCTTCCACCTATCGGGTATCTAATCATGGTGAAACTTTGCGAGTGGAAGGGTAGCATCCCCATGGACCCACTCTCAAAGTTTCACCCACATTGGACATCGTATGATAATGATGTCCCACCCAAACCCATTATTTTTTGCATAGGGGACCCTTTGGGCACTATGCAAAAAATAGCAGATTGGGCCCATCCAGTTTTTGATGGCAGTAAAACTTTGCGAGTGGAGGGGTGCCAACCCATGGAACCAATTGCAAAGTTTTGCCCACATCGGACGTCGTACGAGTGGCATTCATACTAGCTATTTCTTGCATAGGGGACTCCTTAGGCACTATGCCAAAAATAGGGGGTGGCAACACACCGTCCAACCCATTTGACATTCCATGCTAGAGAAACTTTGCAAAGTGGAGGCGTAGCAGCTCCACGGACCCACTTGTAAAGTTTCACCCACATCAGATTCCTTATGATACTGATGCCTCACCCAAACTCGTTATTTTTTGCACAAGGGACTCCTTGGCACTATGCAAGAAATAGCAGGTGGCAACACACCCTCCCACCTATCCGGCATGGTGGTGAAAATTTGCAAGTGGAAGGGTAGCATCCCCATAGATCAACTCGCAAAGTTTCACCCACATCAGACGCCGTATGATAATGATGCCCCACAAAATCCCGTTATTTTTTGCATAGGGGACCCCTTGGGTACTATGCAAAAAATAGCACGTGGCAACAAACCGTCCCACCCATCCAGTGTCGATGGTGATGAAAATTTGTGAGTGGAGGGTTGGAAGCCCCTAGACCCACTCGTAAAGTTTCACCCACATCGAACGTCGTATGAGCAGCATGCCCCAAACCAGCTATTTCTTGCATAGGGGACTCGTTAGGCACCATGCAAAAAATAGGGGGTGGCAACACACCGTGTAACCCATCCGACATTCGTCGATGCTAGTGAAACTTTGCAAGTGGAGGCATAGTAGGTCCACAGACCCATTTGAAAAGTTTCACCCGCATCCGATTCCTTATGATATTAATGCCCCACGCAAACCCATTATTTTTTGTATAGGGGACCCCTTGGGCACGATGCAAAAAATTGTGGGTGGCAAGACACTGTCTCAACCATCTGGTATCCGATGGTGGGGGTGAAACTTTGCAAATGGAGAAGTAGCAGCCGCATGGATCCACTTGCCAAGTTGTAGCCGCATTGGATGCCGTATGATAATGATGCCCCACCTAAACCTGTTATTTTTTGCATACGGGACCCCTTGGGCACTATGCAAAAATGGTGGGTGGCAACACATTGTCTCACCTATCCGATGTCTGATAGTGGTGAAACTTTGTGAATGGAGGAGTGGCAACAGATCGTCCCACACCCAAACTAGCTATTTCTTGCATAGGGGACCCGATGTCTGATAGTGGTGAAACTTTGTGACTGGAGGGGTGGCAACAGATTGTCCCACACCCAAACTAGCTATTTCTTGCATAGGGGACCCCTTGGGCACTATGCGAAAGATAGGGGGTGGCAACACACCGTCCAACCCATCTGGCGCTTGATTTTGGTGTAACTTTGCGAGTGGAGGTGTAGCAGCTCCACGGACCCGCCTGCATTGGATGCCATATGATACTGATGCCCCAACCAAACCCATTATGTTTTGCATAGGAGACCCCTTGGGCACTATGCAAAAATAGTCGATGGTAAGATATTGTCCCACCGATCTGGCTTCCAATGGTGGTGAAACCTTGCGAGTGGAGGGGTACTAGTCGCATGGAGACACAATTAGCATTACACGACCTGCACTCTTATCTCCATCATAACTTCTCGGTGAGTTAGCAGTCTGCCCCCCTTGCCTACACTCCACCCATGCTAGCGCCCACAGCACACTTGGAGTGGGACTTGCTCTAGCTTATCTTCTACAACCGCTTCTCTGTATTCTCTTGTGTTTTCTTGTAGATCCACCATAGCCATAAAATATGTGCTTCTCCGTATTCTCTTGTGTTTTCTTGCAGATCCACCATAGCCATAAAATCTGTGCTTCGTAAGTCTTGCCTTTTTGCAAGTTTAGGACCCATTTTTTGCGGATCTTCTTTTTTGACATGCTTGATGTTGCTTTTTGGACCACTGTAGCTACGAGCTTCAATGCTAGTCTTACATACACCGTTGCGATTCTATCACCATGAAGCTTTCTCATTAGCTTCTCCATAGGGATCTTGCCATTCCTTTGCTGCTTTAATTCTACAGCTTTGCTTTGTCTCTTTGCGATGTGACTATTTTGCCTTGCTGTGCTGCTGCAATGACCTTGCACTATAGATGCCGCCTTCAGTCTAGCTTCTCCTTGAGGGGTTTACTATATGTAAACTCTCTACATCACGTGCATTCAAGGCCTAATTCAAAAAACCCTTATCTATAAAATTTTCATGAATAAAACACACCATTTCTCTATTCAATCCGTAAAGACCCCCTTTAAATGATGGTGCCCTTCTGTATGTGAAAAATGTGTAAAAAAGGGATTTTAAAAACCCCTTCTATTGAACCCACATGCTACGCTTACATATTTATGAGTGACCCCCCGAGATCTTCTCTCTCTCAAATACCATCTGTTGGGAGTTTTCCATGGTCGGCTTCTGTTGCTCTCATGACTTGAGACTTGAGCCAACACTTGACTACCCTCTTCTCATGACATTCGAGCTTCTTAATACACCCTTTGTTGTTGTTATTAGTGCGACTTTGCTTAGTGCACTTGATGCCCTCCAATTTACACTTTGCGATAGCTTCTATGTGACTGCATTTGTAAGCTACTTTCAAGAGTCTTTCTTGGCATTTTGATATGCCAAGATTGTAGCTCCTCCTACTTTGCAACAAAATTTATCTTTTCAACCTCTTCCTTGAGGTTAAACGTGACCCCCCATTCGGCCCCTATGAGCTCCCTTCATCGAGCTCCATAATGTGCATGCTTCTTTCGCATACACCACCTTCAAGGGCAGTTGAACTTCATGGATTTCTTGCAAGAAACTCGAGGGTGCCAACCACATGAAAGCTCCAATGTCTTTCACCGATCATGCCCACTTACTATGAGCATGTTATCATGCATCTTCTTCTTGATGCACATACAAGAACTACCCCTTTGCGTTCACCTTTTGCTTGCCACCATTTTACAAGCACGCACCTCCACACAAGATTCATGGGATACACAAATCCCATACATAGCAACCCTTCACAAACATGAACATTCTTCCATGCCCATAGCAAAAATATTGAGGTAGTATAATACACAAACCAACTTTGAATGTTGCAATTGCAATTTGCACTCTCCTTGATGATGAGGCAACTTCCAAGACCTCATCTTTGTTGAAATGTCCATTTCCAGCTTCCATGGCAGCTTCAAGATTCTCTCCAACCACTGACGTAATCTCTCTCCAAATTCAATACTAAAATGACACTGAGTGTGCTAAATATTTTTCATAATAAACTAAAAGTAATACTTAATCAAATAACCTCATAACCAAGAAAACTGTACATAGATATTCACCACCCATGACCAAGAGCCCACCCAAGCTCTGATACCATGATAACAATCCTAATATGGGATTGATCATGTGATAGAAACAAGATTAAGTATATGATTAAGGTAGGTTATACCACACTAAAAACTCCATGACTAGAGAGAGAGAGAGAGAGAGAGAGAGAGATTGCACACTTAACACAAGATCTCTATTGCATTCACAATGAACCATATAATGATATAGGCCTTTTAGCCTTATCCCACTTTACATGTCATCATCCATGTGGCACTCCCTCTTCCACTCTTTTGGTCAACACTCACACACCATACAATATCACATGTGACATTCTTATCTTACCACAATATCTTACACCTCTAGGGTGCTTTTCCATATACACACAACACCGTGATTACATCTCTCAATAGGTAGTAGCAGCCCCATGGACTAGGACACCGTATGAGCATGATGCCCCACCCAAACCCGCTATTCTTTGTATAGGGGACCCCTTGGGCACTACGTAAAAAATATCGGGTGTGGCAACACACTGTCCTGTCCATCTGGATGATTTGACGTTAGTTAAGCTTTGCAAGTGGATGGGTAGCAGCCCCATGGACCCACTCACCAAGTTTCACCTATATCAGACGCCAAACCATAATGATGCCCCACCCAAACCCATTGTTTTTTGCATAGGGGACCCCTTGGGCACACTATGCGAAAAATAGTGGGTGTCAACACACCATCCCATCCATTCGGCATCCAATGGGGGTGACACTTTGCAAGTGGAGGTGTACTAATTGCATGGACTCGCCTTGCAAAGTTTCACCCACATTGGATGCTGTATGACAATGATGCCCCACCCAAACTCGTTATTTTTTGCATAGGGGACCCTTTGTGGGCACTATGCAAAAAAAAGTGTGTGGTGACACACCATCCCACCCATTGGGCATGATGGTGGTGAAACTTTGCGAGTGGAGGGGTGGCAGTCCCATGGAATCTAATGAGATTAACATAATTATTTAAAGAAGGTACTAGTGACTGAACTTGTTGGATGGCTTAATGAACACCACACCCACATCATCTTCACCTAAACCTTCAAAACTAATAGCCTCATATGGAAAGACCAACAATATGACCCCTTTCCCAGCATATTCTTCTTTGCCCTTTGACCATAACAAAACAGATTTTTCTCTCCAACTCACGGATTAAAATTCCATAATGTGAAACTACTCTTGAATCATGACCACCATCCAAGACTTCTTGAATGTTATTTTCTACACCCAAGATCTCTAGAGAACTCTTAAACCACTTGACAATCCTACCAACTACATTGACTAATTTGATTGCATCTAAATTTGGGAATGGTAGTGCAATGTCATGGTTGACTAATTTGCTTGCATCTAAAGTTGGGAATGCTAGTGCAATGTCATGGTTAAAGCATTTATCAATGCTCAAAGAGACGTGGTCTTTCCCAAGTGTTTCTCCATGGCACATATCTTCGTCATGGGTTGCATGTATCCTCCCTATTGCCACCATCACATTATTGATTGATCAACTTGACACATTCACGAGAAAATTGAGATGACATTTTTCCTACATATAAAAAATACATTATTTCAATTCTCCAAATTAGATCAAGTATCCAAATTCAATTAGTAGAATATACATTATAATCTATCATTAGTATCATCTTCTTTTAGTTACCACTTGATAGAATTGGCCAATTGTCCAAATCTATATACAATATGAATATTTTTGAGATCACCAGGTGGCAAAATCCTATAACTCCACTGAATACAAGGACTACTCTTTTTTTAGCATTATTACCCAAATATTTGTACATATCTTATTCCCGCTTTTCCAAATGCCACAACTCTCTAAAGAAATGTTCATGTGTCCAAATCTATCTCTTATAATTCTATCACATCCTAGTTTTATGAACCTAGCCATTTATACATGTATATATCCCCTCATCTAGTACCACTCAATCTACATTTGGCCAACTATCCAAATATATATATAATATGAATTGTCTCATAAACATATCATATGAACTAGCCAATTATTAAACCCTCTTCCATCCAATGCTACTTCTTTAGTATTTACCTAGGTGTCCAAATTTATATCTGAGTGGATGCTCATCGTACCCTACTTTTAAGGATCTAACCATCCATATATACATCCCCCTCTAATGCTAATTCTTTTCAAAGTTTATACAAATGTTCTAGGGCCTTAATTTTGGACAAGTGTCCAAATTCACATCAAAATTTGGTTTCTGTCACCTCCTAGTTTTATAGACCTAACCATTAGTAAGGTCACCCTAGTTTTGATCAAGTGCCCAAATCTACCTCTAACATGGATTTCTAACAAGGTCCTAGTTTTAGCTAAGTGTCCAAATCTATGGGGCTAATCCAAATTTCTAACAAGGCTCTAGTTTTGGCCAAGTGTCCAAATCAATGGTTAACATGGATTTCTAACGAGGTCCTAGTTTTGGCCAAGTGTCCAAATCAACTTGTATCATGAAATTCTAGAAAGGCCCTAGTTTTGTGAATAAGTATGTCAAAATCAACCTCTAGCAGGGGTTTCTAAGAAGGCCCTGTATGTCAACCTCTAAGATGAATTTGTAACAAGGCCCTAGTTTTGGCCAAATCTCCAAATCTACCACTAACATCGATTTCTTGCAATGCCCTAGTTTTGACCAGTATCTAAGTCTACCTTTAACATGGATTTTTAACAAAAAGGCCCTAGTTTTGGCCAAGTGTCCAAATAAACCTCTAAAATAAAATTCTAACAAGGCCCTACTTTTGACCAAGTATCCAAATTAGTCTCTAACAGGGAATTCTAACAAGGCCCTAGTTTTGGCCAATTGTCCTCATTATACCTTTAGCTATATCTACATATATATACAAATATATATATATATATATATATATATATATATATTATATGTATATGTATATGTGTGTGTGTGTGTGTGTATGTATATATGTGTGCCGTGTGTGTGTATAAACATACATACATACATACAAATAAAATATTATGTCTATATGTGAGTGTGTGTGTGTGTGTGTGTGTGTGTGTGTGTGATTTTATATCTATATGCGTATATATATGTGAGTGTATGTGTTTATATATACATACATATATATATATATGTATATATAATACACACACACACACACACACACACACACACAAATATATATGTATGTATATATTATATACATATATACATTCACAAGATCATACCCTTATCTTGCAACCACCCAACAATCAATGACAAAGCATATATCATCAAGACAATAGGTGAGAATACACTTAGTCTTTATATATTACCATACTATAAAAAGAAATATGGGTAGATTTAAGCACATGATGACCAATGATAGAGTTGTGTGAGTGCTACACCTGAATTGTACATCCTTTTTTTTTTGTAAAATGTTAACCCAAAATTTATGCTACATAGCTAATTCTCTTATTGATTAAGAGATTGTCAAAACCATATGCGGCCTAGATGAGATCCCAGGGAACCTTAAATGTTCAATATGTAAGCATTCTAATTTGATAACACCAATCATTAAAGTAAATTGCACCTTTGCCTAAGTTGTAGTGTAGTGGGAGAGCTAGATGAACTAGACACCAACATGGGTCACTTATTTGAAAGGTTTTCACTACGAGGTGAAGTGAACACATCTCACAGAACACACGAAAAAACAAGTACTTCTAAGTTACAGAAAGAGAGGGTGTTTTGATAATTTATTTATCTTTAAAAATTTGTCAACATAAATTGTTTTTACATCTCGTTATAGATCATCTTTGTACTAAAGAAAATTAAGAATTCCAAAACAAAATCACGTAGTTCTTGAATGTCATATAAGCATGATACATAGTATTATTAGAAATTATAATATGCACGATTCTATTTTATTTAGTGCACATGATATTATTAATACTAGAAATTATACACATAATGTGATATTATTAGGAGACACTATTGCTTTGTTATATATAAAAATACCATAAATGATTTTTGAACATTGTTTTGCATAAAATTTATAACGTGACTAAATTAGGAAAAGGAAGATAGTATATCCATGCAAGGCCATGTCAACAAATGCAAAAATAAGTAACGATGTAGCTGCTTCAGATTTTCACCAAAATTATAGAGCATTATTAGCTCACTCAATGCATGGGTCACATTGATCGGGGCATCCATATACACTCTTCAATTTGATGTAAAAAAATCATAATATAAAGCATGAAGTCTAATATGTTGGAGATCATAATCAATATTAATATGGAAGAACATGATCAATGTTAATGTGGTAGAAGGACACTTGGCATTTGTACTACCAAGAAAGTCAAGTAAAAAAGCCTAGGTAGTTTAGTGCTATATAGTACATTGTTGAACAATATGAACAACTAAGAAGATTAAGTAAAAAATCCTAGGTAGTTGAATAATGTGTGTTGTGTGGGAGAACCTCATCAATATTAATGTGGTAGAACCTGGGTTGGCATGTGTACTACCAAGAAAGTGAAGTGAAGAAACCTAGGTAGAGTTTTATAATGCTACATAGTACAATGTTGAATAGTGTGTGTTGTGATGGTCCCTTGGAGTCCACATGCAAGCAAAGAAAAGGAATCAATTATCAATCTCTCTCTATCTCTCTCTCTCTCTATATATATATATATATGATTGATTCTTTCCTTGCTTCCTTTTCTATATATATATATAGAAAAGAAAGCAAAGAAAGAAGAATCAATCATCCAAGGAAAGAATCAATCATCTTGATCTTTATATTTGGAGTCCACATGCAAGCAAAGAAAAGGAATCAATTATCAATCTCTCTCTCTCTCTCTCTCTCTCTCTATATATATATATATATATATATGAATGATTGATTCAGAATCAATCATCCAAGGAAAGAATCAATCATCAAAGGAAAGAATATATATATAGAAAAGAAAGCAAAGAAAGAAGAATCAATCATCAATCTCTCTCTCTCTCTCTCTCTATATATATATATATAGAGAGAGAGAGAGAGAGATTGTTAGGACGTAGCACAGTGCAAAGAATCAATCATCAATCTCTCTCTCTCTATTTATATATAGTCCTTTTCCCCCCCCTCTCTCTCTCTCTCTCTCTATGTACATAAGAAACTTTTGTTTTATGATTATATGATGCACCATTTGCAAAACAAGTACTTCTAACGATGATGAACTGAGCTAGCAAGAGGATGCGCGTCTTTGCATGTCATTGACGAAGAGGCGATAGTTGGAGTAGGAGGAGCCAGATGGATGCGAGAAAGCAGAGCGTGCAGACTCACGAATGCCGGCCAAGCGGGCACGCATTGCCAACGCGGTCGGGGAGTTGCCAAGAATAGCGTTGATTTGTGATTTCACGACGGAGGCAGGGGCGGTGGGTGGCAAACGGAGCCCGACTTGCCAAACATCGGTGACGTAGTGGGCGTTCATCCTTTGCTCAGCAAAGTTGCCCGGCTTGGCGAGGACGGGAACGCCAGCGGATAGGCTTTCAACGACAGAGTTCCAGCCGCAATGTGTAAGGAAGGCACCAACGGAAGGGTGAGTAAGGATGGAAATCTGGGGAGACCAGGACAGGAGAAGCGCACGGCAGCTACTAGTTCCCGCAGCAGCTGCTTCCGTGGCGAGTTTCGAGCGGAGCTGGGAGAGGGCGGCGCCACCCTGGTCTGGCCGGACAGCCCATATGAAGTTGGCGCCGCTTTCTTCAAGACCTTGGATAAAATTCACCATCTCGTCTTCCGCCATGTTGACAATACTGCCGAATGAAATATAGAGAACGGAGGCTGTTTCATGCTGGGCGAGCCACCCCTCGCATTCATCTTCAGGCCAAAGGCTAGGCGCCGCCATGGCTGCACCCCCAAAGAAGCAGGCCTCCCCTTTGAACACAAACTCTGGCAGCAAGGGGCCGATGGGCAAAAAGTTGGGAACCTCCTTTTGGAAGGCGGCCACCGCGGCGCTCTCCAGCTCTACGAAGTTGTTGCCCAAGTTCCATGTCGCCTCCTCGGGCCTCTTCATTCCCAGCCTCAGAAACCACTGGAACAAGAAATCCGAGCTGTCCTCCACCAAAAAGAATGACACATAATCCTCCAACCGCATCGGAGCCAGCCCCGGTATGCATGTGATCAGCCTGGATGCCCCAGATGCCTTATCTGCCCCCGCCCAAAAAAAAGAAAATAAAAACACTAAACCATCATGAACAATCTCTCACACTCACTCACATACATACACACACTCACATACATAAAAACACTAAAACATCAGCCTCCTAGCTTACATGGCAATGACAAAGTATGAACAATCTCTGTCTCTCTCACACACACACCATTTGCTTACATACATACACATACACACTGTTTGCTTTAGTGGACAATGGCAATGGCAAAGTATGAACAATCTTTCTCTCACACACTCTCTCTCTCTCTCTCTCTCACACACACACACACACACGATTTCTTACATACATACACACACACTGTTTGCTTTGGTGGATAGATCCAAAGCTCCTCCCCTTGTCCCTCCATGCTTCCATCCCCTCCATTTCAAATCCATTGCAGTGGGCTCATTTTGTCTTATTCACACATGTAGGGGTGAGATCGCTTTAAAAAATGCCCTCTACAAGTAGCTTGGTCTCACCCCTACATGTCTTAATAAGACAAATGTAGGCGGGTGACCCTTCCTCACTCACACACATACTACACACATGGTTTGCTTTGGTGAATAGATTCCAATCTCCTCATCTTGTCCTTTGTATCACTACACAATAACCCCTTCTGCAAGCTACAAATGGGGGGGTCTTGAGACCTATCACAACACATACGTACATGCACAAGGACACGCACACGTGCATGCACCCAGTAGAATAACTTCTGTTGGACTCATAACCCTCATTATCCCATCAAACTAACTTCTATTGGACTCATAACTCTCATTATCCCATCAAACTGCGATCCGTTCAAAGACCCCTACGAGAGGCATATTGTGGCCCTTGAGGCCACAAACAACGTAAGGTGTTAAGAATGAGTTTGAATGGGGTAAAATTAGTAATCTGACAATTGAATTGGCTCTTATGGTGTTAATCAAGGTCAATGCTTTTGAAACACCTGAGGAAAAACACGAGTTAGATTCTGTGTGACATAAAGAGGTTAAGGTTCTGAGGAAAAAGATTCTTCGTTACATAAAGAGGGAGGAACCTTAAATCAGGGTAGGTTAAAAAGTAGTCCAACATGGAAAAAATTGGATGTGGTTAGGATAATTAATGACGATAATAATTGAAACTCCACTAATTATAATTACCCTTGAGAGGAATGTAGCCCTTGGAGATGAGGGTTGACTGGAAGCGATAAGCAAGGTTGGCATGGACGGGGGTGGTCCAGAGGGAGACCCTGGGCAGCGAAAACTGGTCAGCAACTTCTTGCATCCAAGAGCAGAAAGAATCCGCAATAATGCATGTTATGGGAGGCCGCCGCACTGTGCCGCCCATAATTTTCTTCACAAGCTTAGCAAAAGGTCCGGGCAAGGCCAGAATGGCAATTGTAGTCTCTACGACATCCTCATTGAAGCGGCCGTGAGCGGCCGGGAGCCCGTCCGGCAGGTGCTCGAAGCGGAGGTTGGCCACCTTCAGCAGGTCATTGGAAGCTCCGTTTTGGAACATGCGCTCATGATTGTAGTCTGTATTGACGAAGGTTATGAAGAAACCGTCCGCCAGGAGCCTCTTTGCCAGCTGCATCATGGGGTTGATGTGGCCCTGCGCAGGGTAAGGGAACACGACTGCATGAGGCTGGACATTGCCTTGATCCATGCTACAGGTAGTAAGCTGTATGCTAGACAGAGAGATGGGTGCAGGGAGGAAGGTAGATTGAACGAGCGGCACAAGAACAGTGTCAAGTGAAAAGACGACAAAAACTCACTGTCAAAGACGGGTCACCGTACTTATAAATTTCAAGATTGTCGAGATCGCAGGACCACTGATTCTTTTGAGGCTTTCAAAATCAAATTCTACCCAACTACGGCATTGTTTTCATCTTCTTTTGAGGCTATCAAAATCAAATTCTACCCAACTAAGGCATTGCTTTCATCCATGCTACATGTAGCAAGGTGTATGCTAGACAGAGATACAACCACTTAAACTAGTTTGGAACCAGTGCTTCTCACTTCTTTTGAGGTTTCCAAAATCAAATTCTACCCAACCTCCACCTCTTTTGAGGCTTTCAAAATCAAAATCTACCCAAACTTCCTAGTCCCCTTCTCAAACCTCCAAATTCTTACCACATGGTAGCTTTGTGAAACTCTTCTTTAAGATAATACTAGTTGGCAAACCCGTGCTTCGCACGTCTTTTGAGACTTCCAAATTCAAATTTTACCCGAACCTCCTCAAACTCCTCCTCCCTTTCCCAGACCTGGCCTTCATGGGTTGATTGTCCTTCTCTCTCTCGTTCTCTTTTGCCCTTTTTTATTTTTTTCCTTTAAAACAAAACAAAAAACATCTTGTTTGAACTAAGTTTACTCTCTCTCTCTCTCTCTCTCTCTCTCTCTCTCTCTCTCTCTCTCTCTCTCTTTTTCTCTCTCTTCGTTCTCCTCTTTTTGTCCCCCCTTAAAAAAACATTCACTCTTAACCCCTCTCTCTCTCTCTATCACTCACTCTTTCTCTTTAACTCACTCTCTTTAGCTTTCTCTCAACGCTCTTTCTTTCTATTTCTTACACATACACACGGTTTGCTTTGGTGGACAATGGCAATGGCAAAGTATAAACAATCTTTCTCTCACTCTCACTCTCTCTCTCTCTCTCACACTCTCACACACACACACACACACGATTTCTTACATACATACACACTGTTTGCTTTGGTGGATAGATCCAGAGCTCCTCCCCTTGTCCCTCCGTGCTTCCATCCCCTCCATTTCGGATCCATTGCAGTGGGCTCATTTTGTCTTAATATTCACACATGTAGGGGTGAGATCGCTTTAAAAAATGCCCTCTACAAGTAGCTCGGTCTCACCCCTACATGTCTTAATAAGACAAATGTTTGTGTGTGTGTGTGTGTGTGTGTGTATTTTGTGTAATATATATACACAACAACACAAAGCAACTATAGATGCACTTGATAGACGCGCAAAATAACGGGCACGTCTATAGACGTTGCTTGAATAGAGAAATTACGAATAGATTTATGGAACGGTTGAGGAGCACCAAACTCCATGACCATCAATATAAATCAAAGCACACCTCCTTGGATGAGTGTTGTTAAGAGGTGTTAGATTTATGCAATAGCCTATTGGACATTGGCATTGAAACCAAACCAACTAATGCATCCTAAATTGTATCTATGGATACAACCGCATTGAGTCTATGGATACAACCGCATTGTGTCTATGGATACAACCGCATTGAGGTCTGAATACTCAAATAAACAAGGAACTAATGTGGGAGAATTGAGTATTGACGAGTTGACTAGAATCTTGTTCTAAAATAGAATATTTTAGTTTTATTGTGTACCTTGACCAAGTTTGGGGCGAATTCCACCTTCTAATGCTACTAACAGTGTGATAGGGTGCATATTTTTGAGAGCGAATAAGAAGATGCAAATAATGTTGGAGAACAACATTGCATTCAGGCTAAGATCACATCTGAAGAACCTAAAACCAATGGATAGGTTGGTCATTGGAGGCAGACAATGAAAGTGACGAATTAGGGTCCATGAGAATATCCAACACCTACTTACAATAGAAAATGAAAGTGATAGATTAGGGCCCATGAGAATATCCAACACCTACTTACAATAGAAAATGATGAGGTGGATAGCTCAGTTTGCTAAAGTGCCCTCAAAGGACATGGGGTAAGGTCTACACTCAAAGACAAGACTTTCAAATCAATGTTTATAAGATGCATGAAGTGACCAAGATATTCACAACCAACAATCCCCGTGAAGATATTCAAGCTAAGAGCAAATCAATGTTTCATCCATGCTGCAGGTAGCAAGCTGTATGCTAGACAGAGAGATGGGTGCAGGGAGGAAGGTAGATTGAACGAGCGGCACAAGAACAGTGTCGACGACTAAAAGTCAATGTCAAAGACAGGTCACCGCACTTATAAATTTCAAGATTCTGGAGATCGTAGGCACCACTTAAACTAGTTTGGAACCCGTGGTTCGCACTTCTTTTGAGTCTTCCAAAATCAAATTCTATCCAACCCCCACTTCTTCCTAGTCCCCTTCTCAAACCTCCAAATTCTTACCACTGGTAGCTTTGTGAAACTCTTCCTTAAGATAATACTAGTTGGCAAACCCATGCTTCACACGTCTTTTGAGACTTTCAAATTCAAATTTTATGCGAACTTCCTCAAAAAACTCCTCCCTTTCCCAGACCTGGCCTTCATGGGTTGATTGTCCTTCTCTCTCTCATTCTCTTTTGCCCTTTTTTATTTTTTTCCTTTAAAACAAAACAAAAAACATCTTGTTTGAACTAAGCTTACTCTCTCTCTCTCTCTCTCTCTCTCTCTCTCTCTCTCTCTCTCTCTCTCTCTCTTTTTCTCTCTCTTCATTCTCCTCTTTTTATCCCCCCTTAAAAAAACATTCACTCTTAACCCCTCTCTCTCTCTCTATCACTCACTCTTTCTCTTTAACTCACTCTCTTTAGCTTTCTCTCAACGCTCTTTCTTTCTATTTCTAACCCTCTCTCTCTCTCTCTCTCTCTCTCTCTCTCTCATACATACATACATACATACATACATACATACATACATATATATATATATATATATATATATATATATATATATATATATATATATATATATATATATATATAGTAGCAGTAGTATATATTAATGCTAACACTCTCTCTCTCTCTCTCTCTCTCTCTCTCTCTCTCTCTCTCTCTAACCCTAAAATAAGATATAAAAGAGTAGTATTATAGTATAGAAGAAGATACACACACACACACACACATAGTATAGTATGGCATTAGGAATTTTTTGGACCCAAAAAGGGCCTCCTAAAGATTCCTAATTTTAAGGGATTAGAGCTTAAAAAGCTGGGCTTAAGGGAGGCAAAAGCTATGATGACCCCTATTTTTTGCCTTGCCACATCAGCCATACCCCCCTAGTTTCACTTTTTAAAGAGAATATTCTCATACTCTCTCTCTTACTTTTTGACTTTTCTCATACTTTCTCTCTTACTTTTTGAATTTTTTATCTTCACTCTCTACAAATTGAATCTTTCTTGTCAGTTTGAAATCTCCTTTCTCATTAACTCCCACCATATCTCCCTTCCATATCAGCAAAACATTCTCGTATTTAGGTGGACCCCAAAAAGGTAAAAAAATTATTTTTTATTTTGCGTTAGACTCTCTCTCGCTCACCGACGGGCTGAAGCGCTAGACTCCCTTTTCTCTCACCGACGGACTGAAGCATTTGATGCTCTCTCTACTATTGGCAGGCTGCGCAGGTGCAAACGGTAAGGTGCAGGAGATACAGTCGGGCAGAAGGTACAGTAAGTTGCATTGCCAGTTCTCAGTTGTGCACCCTTTTTCCACAGTCGGGCAAAAGGTACAGTAAGTTGCATTACCAGTTCTCAGTTGTGCGGTACAGTAAGTTGCATTGCCAGTTCTCAGTTGTGCACCCTTTTTCCACAGTCGGGCAGAAGGTACAATAAGTTGCATTGCCAGTTCTCAGTTGTGTACCCTGTGCACGTTTTTCCCACCCACCCTTGCTCAGGCCCCCAAGGCAGCAACTAGTAGGGGAAAACATGTCTCAACCCCTAGAGGGGGAACAGGATGGTGAGACAATCTTTCACACCCCCATGAAGGCACCAAATGCCTATCTCGCAGAAGATTGAGGGAAGGAATCATGTCCCCTGGCTCACGAAGGATTACGAAGATGGCCCGACGAGATGAGGCCCTTTATGAGGAGCTACAGCTTCACATAAGGACATAGATAAACACCATGCGAGAGGAGCTTGAAAAGGAATGGACCGAGCAGATGCATGCCCACAGGAAAGTGATATACGAAACGCTGAAGAAAGAGATATATGCCCAATTGAAGGGAGAAATGCAAGCCCAAGTACGGGTTAAAATGGAATTAGCCCAAGCCTTGATGCACACGGAAATGAAAAAAGAGATGCAGAAATGGAAGGATGACATGCTCCGAGAGATTGGCACAACAGTTGCATCGTACGAAGGCACTTTGAAGACATGTATGGTTGACCGCAAAAAAGACATCACATAAATGCAAAACACTTTGGAATCATGTAAGGCAAAAGTGGCGCCGCAGGTGAGAAGGAAATGCATTCATGGGCTGAATTTGCTAGTGCCACAAAGAAACAAATTGAGGAAGTCAACCCATGGATTGAAGTAGTAAAAAAACAGAAAGATACACCAGTCAATGGTGATGAATGCTACATTGGAAGAGGAAGCCAAGAGACGGGCACGTGCCTTACATGTACGTGTAGTTGGGTGGGAAGATAAGGGAAATCCCCAAGAGGATGCAAAAGCTCTTGCAACAAAAATTGGAGCCACTGATGTACCCATTACCGGAGCATGGCGAGTAGGCAAAGATGAAACCAGGGCGAAGATATTGATCATCAAGTTTGGTGACTTGGAGAAGAAGAAGGCCTTCCTCTCCAAAAGGATGGCCCTTAAGGGGGAAAAGATTTATTTGGATGAGGAACACCGGCACAGATTTATTTGGATGAGGACCTTACACCACCGGCACAGATAGCACACAGGAAGGAACACATGCCCCGTGTGCTTGAGGCAAGGAAAGAGGGGAAATGGGCGGTATACAGAGATGGCCGAGTCATCATTATGGAGAGGAGGCCTGCTTGACGGTGCGCGGCCTATGAGACCTTGCAATTCACAGTGTGGAATTGCAACGGAGCCCTTAGAACAGATGCAGGATACTTTGAGGATACTTTCAGACACAGTGATATTGCTATGTATATGGAGACCCATCAATGCACAAACACGAGGCTTCCTGACGTCCGAGGTTATAGATGGGAATCAGTTTTCCGCCCTCAACGCCACGCACAGTGGGAGGTACCAGAGGATCTGGAGGAGTGGCAATACTTTACAGGGAGGATCTTCATGACAGAATACATGTGGTACATAGAGAGGCAGATGCGAGGTACATGTGGGTCTGAATATGCAGAAGAGAGGGGCTCCGCGAGCTATATGTGGCGGTATGCTACTTTCCCCCAGCCCACTCCAGGTTTGCACCATTAGGAGAGTCGCCCTATATACCACTATATGATGATATCATGAGGTTTGCCAGCATGGGAGACATATTACTATTGGGAGACTTTAATGCACGTACAGGCACAGAGCAGACAGAGTTGTATGATACTCAAGAGGCTATGTACCGGGAGATCACGGCAGAGGATGTAGGGTTGCAGAGATCAGCACAAGATGAGGGGGAGATTACAGACTATGGCAGGCATTTTCTCACACTCGAGAGTGCACATGGGTTGGTCATATACAATGGCTTATTGAGATGGCAAGGATTAGATGCTCTCACACACTGGAACTCTAAAGGGGGAGCGAGCACAGTGGACTACTTGATGGGATCTCCTTCATTGATACCTGATGTGCGGGGTTTCACGATTTCCAATAGGCCCATTGGCATAGCAGCTGATCATGCATACCTGAGTCTCACACTAGTAGGTAGATCCCCGAGAGATGGGCCAGCCACTCATCTACCTAGGTACCCGAGATATCAGTTTACACGTGAGACAGTTGGGGTTTATCGGTATGCAGTATCTGATGGCTTGTTCGCTTTAGACCCGCATAGCTCTCTGGACGAGATCACGAGAGGATTGGCAGGTGTTCTACATGCATCCGCCTCATATGCGTTTCCCTACACTACGATCCCTTCCACCCACCCCTGTAGCATTGCCCCACAGAACAGTTGGTATGATGATGAGTGTCGTGAGACACGAGTACAGCTACATCGTGAGATTGCCATTGGGTACACGCATAGACAGGCCAGGATGATCTTTCGGCGCCTTGTGCGGAGGAAGAAATGAGCCTATCTGGCTAAGCTAGAGGAGGAGATCTACCAACTCTTCCTGCGGAAGGACAACAAGAGGGCATGGAAGATGTTTCAGGAGAGACAGCCTGGTACTCCGATTACTGCACGTGAGGCATGGCATACTTATGCTAGAGAGCTATATGATGCACCAGGACAACCCCCCACCCCCCCTCCACTGGGAGCTAGACCGGCTAGCAGCACCTTTTTTACTATGCGGATGGTGCTAGATGCGATAGACAGGTTACAGAATGGAAAGGCATAGGATCATGATGGGCTAGTTGGAGAGCACTTCTCATATGCACGACGAGACACTTTGGCTCCGCTCATCATACATGTGTTTAATCGTGCCATTTGTGAGGGTTTCCCGACAAGCTGGACAGAGCATATCACCCCACGGTGTACCAAGCAACTACAAGACGATCATGATTGGTCATTACTTGGTCAAATTATATGGCTCTATATTGGAGTCGGAGCTATGGGCAGAGAGGCATGGTCATCGAGCACATGGACAGGCTTTGTGGACTTCCGCAAAGCCTTCGATACCGTACCACGTGCTAGGCTTATGCACAGATTGCATGACATTGAGGTACTCGAGGATATGTAGTGGGGGATATATGCTTTGTATGAGTCTGTGAGACAGGCAGAGTCCGAGCTCCAGGCGGACCCAGCACGATAGGGGTGAAGCAAGGATGCATACTATCACCCACCCTCTATGGATTGTACATTGATGCAGTCTCTGATTATGTAGACAGATTGGGAGGCCCAGGGGCATGCTTGGCAGGGGTATTGATACCCATCTTGTTATATGCTGATGATATTTTTCTAATCTCAGACTCTCCAGAGGGACTACAGAGACACCTGGATGCATTACAAGATTTCTGTGCGGATAGAGATCTGACAGTGAACCTTGGGAAAACCAAGGTTATGGTGTTTAACACCACACAGGCATGGGTAACGAGATCAAAGCCTCAGTTCACTTTCCGAGGGGAGTCGGTAGAGTACGTCAGGTCATATGTCTACTTGGGAGTTACTTTCACACGACCACGTTTCTCCCTGAAGGAGGCAGCAGAAGCAGCTAGATTAGCTCGAGGGCATGCAGCCTTGGGGGCACTTGAGAGGCAGTGTGTACACATACAGTTTCAGGAGCCACGCACCAAATTGTGGCTATTTGATACGCTTGTCACACCGACCCTCTTGTACGGAGCTCCAATTTGGGGGCCCATTATACATCACAGATCTCAAAGAGGGATAGATGAGGGATGGAGGCGAATGGAGAGACCACTGATTATGATGATTGCCCGTATGATTCGGAGCAAATCATCAGTACCACATGAGATTGTTCGGGCTGAGTTGGGTGCCCCACCAGTAGGCCGAGGCCCTATTCCAGGCAGTTACCTTTTTACAGTAGCGGCTATGGGAGCTCCCTCAGCAAAGGTACTCCCGTTTGGCATTGACCTCATCCATACAGTTGGCAGAGGATGGAGATACTCATTGTTGGTACGCTCAGATGAGATCATGGTTGACCTACATGGTTTGCGCGGATAGAGGCACTACCACCCTTTCAATACAGTCTGGATTGTCTATTTCTGGTACTCACCCGTCGCTCAGAGCGAAACTGCGTGATCAAGATGGATATCATCAGAGTGGACACAGAGAGGACATGGACTAGCCCCCTTGAGCCCTTGGGCACGAAAATGACTCATTACAAGAGCCATTTTCTACACCTCTCACCGGATGATTTTATCACCCACCTGACGTACATGGATGTACACCTATCACATGGGATACGTTGTGCCATTGGACAGATCCGGACCTCATCACACCAGCTGCTGCGGATTGAGACAGGGTGATATGTGCATCAGATCGTGGATGACCGCATTTGTCACTTATGCTACCAGGAGGTAGAGATGGAGGAACACTACATTTGCCCTGATGTACAGTCTATTATGAGATCCGAGGGAGATATCACTGCCTCTTCCGAGAGGGTTTTGGGCCATTACGCAGGGTCATGGAGTTTGAGGATCAGAGATGCCTCGGATTGTTTCTACTTGAGCTCAGGAGACACAGAGAGACCCTCAGACAGGAGGCCGAGCCATGATGTACCTAGACAGAGGACCCTGGCAGATTTCTTCGGCACCAGCACCAGCAACCTAGCCCACACACCTCCTGATACCTCCTCCATTGGGCCATCAGGGCACCGACCACGCTCCCAAGGAGTCATGCTCGTCGGCCATGCCCACCAGGATCCCTACCACGGCATCCTCACCATCGCCAGATCATCAGAGCCATTATTGCTCGGCATCAGAGGCGCCTACCTCGCTTCTACGACCTCTCCATTCTAGACAGCCCCATGGCGGAGATACTTGATCTAAGGAGAGGGCAACAATTCAACTGATCAGCATACATGGATCTACGTGATATACATTTTCCAATATTTTCTAGTATTTTCTACTCAGTATCATCTCGGAGTCTTGCACTTTTGTTCTTATAACTGTAGGACAATCAGTTTATTGTACTTTTTAGTCTTGTTCTCTTTGATGAGACACCAACTTCAGATGTACTCTCAGTTTTGGTCTCATAGGCCACTATGGCCTCTTAGAGGCGTTAATATATCATTTCATTTCTCTCTCTCTCTCTCTCTCTCTCTCTCTCTCTCTCTCTCTCTCTCTCTCTCTCTCTCTCTCTCTCTCCCCCTATGAGGATCTCTCTGCTTTAGCTTCTTCCTCTGCTTAGCTATGGAGCCTTTGCAAGCTGTGTGTGTAGCCCCTTGTGAAGCTAGAAAATGGAAGGTTGATTTACACATTTGTATTCCTGAAGAGTATGGCAACTCTAAAAAAACCCATCCTACTGATGCACAATCTGTCCAAGCTCATAGGATAGCTAAGGAGAAAAATGTAGATCTTTGGGTTGATGGGCATCTCTATCCAGTTGACCCTCCATTAAGAGCAAACCCTCCTTTTCGCAATTTATCATCTTTTATGCAATTTGTTGGTGAAGGAGAGCTTGGCTTGTTAGGATACTGCAGAAGATTGACTACAAGTGGAGCTTGGCAAACCCATATTCTCCATGTGGAGTACCCAAGGGATGGAGAAATCACATTATAAAGCAAGAGGGGTTTATTTCAAAAATACAAGACATGGAGGTGGAGCTTCTGCAAGAGGAACACGTACAAACTATCTACAAGAGATGTTCAATTGGTTTTATCGCACAACCTTTGGAAGGGTATTGGTTAGGGAGCGGGCCCAACAATCTAAGATTTCGCAAGAGGCACGCAAGGCTGCAAAAAGTCATGCTTGGCTTTAATGGTTGCAAACCAATGCTCCCCATAGGCATGGTGCTTGGCGTGCACGAATGAGGAGACAAGGCAGGCGTTGGGTTGTGCATACACCAGCATAAATCTAGATGTAATAAGGCTAAGAAAATAAGTTTAGTTAGGTTTTTTTTTTTGCCCTTAAAAAAAACTATTAATAGTTCCTTCTCTCACTTCATTTTCATTTCACTTTTTTAGAGAGCTTAAGCTCAAGATCTACGTAGACACCCACGTAAGGACACCAGCACATCACCACGTTAGCATAGTCGTATATGAATATGGCACGCACCAAGAACACTGCACGTGTTACCATGCCTTCACAAAACACAGTGCAAGGCACCCAACGACCACATACTAGGGCGACACCACGGAAGAGAGTGACCCCTTCTTGGATTCTAGGACATGCCCAATGGGATCACTAGAGTCCAACCCTCCTCCCACAGCAACACCAGCGCACACACATGCAGGCCCTTCTAGTGGGAGCAAGCGTGTGAAGAAGACCCCACAATGTAGCCACCCCAGAGATCAAGACAGAGAGGCCGATGAATGAGCAGTTCGAGTGGGTTGGTGAAAACATTCCTACATTGCGCAACACCATAGGTGGCAAGACCCTACTACCAGGACACGGTCCCCTACCTACCCGGGAGGAACTTGATACACAGGTACCACAGCAAACAGGAGGAGGAGGATTCCGACTATGAGAGAGACCAAGAGGAGGTTCCTGCAAGTGCGCGCAAGCGTAGAAAGCTCAAGCTCTTCAAGCCAAGGAATTCCCACCTCGCCAATGCACTAACACAACATAGAGAGCTCCAAGGAGAAGGATGCGCCAAGGGCATAGGGCTCTATAAGAAATCAAGTTTTATCAGAGGAACACTGAGTTGCTGATAAGAAGAGCCCCTCTCGCTCGCACAATGAAGGAGATTCTCCAACGATATAGAACAGAGTTCCGTGTGGTGCAAGGGATTGCCCTTGAAGCATTGCAAGAAGCCTCCAAGGCTTACCTTGTTGGGCTTTTTGAACACACCAACCTCCTTGCAATACATGCAAAGAGGATTACCATATCTGCCAAGGACATGCAACTAGCTCGGCGCATTCGAGGCGAGCGAGACACGATCTAGAGATCTTAGATGTTAACCTTTTTTTGAAGCAACTGTTTCAAACTCCCCTTTGTAACAAGCCTATATGGCTTTCATTTGTAACCTTCTGATAATTGAAATTTTAAGTTTCTCTTACAATGTTTTGGTGTCATCATGTTTGTTTAACATGGAGTGTCTATCATGTGCCAGTTTGTCACCCAAGGCATCAGAAATGCTCCTAGAGGACTGAGGAAGCTGTGCCAGAATAGTGCGAATTTGGCCTCTGCAAGGCAATGTAGGCTCAAAATTCGTACTGTTCTGGCATTTCTCCCCTAGCCACTCAGAATCATTTCTGATGCATTTATAATGAAGTTGAGCACACTAATTATGAGAAACAGTAGTTTATAAGATAACATCTTTAATCATGTGTAAAAATATAGTGTTTATGATCCAATGCATCAGAATTGCTCCTGGAGGACTGGGGAAGCTATGCAAGAACTATACGAATTTAGGCTCTGCAGCGGCGGTGCAGGCTCAAAATTCGCACTGTTCTGGCACTGTTCCCCCAGCCACTCAGGATCATTTCTGATGCATTTATAATGAAGTTGAGCACACTAATTGTGAGAAATAGTAGTTTATAAGATAAAAACACCTTTAATCATGTGTAAAAATATAGCGTCATCCAATGCATCAGAATTGGTCCTGGAGGACTGGGGAAGCTATGCCAGAACAATGCGAATTAAGGCTCTGTACAGCAGCGACGGTGTTGGCTCAAAATTCGCACTGTTCTGGCACTGCTCCCCCTAG